>NC_092760.1:91239263-91539263 GCF_047496795.1 Chiloscyllium punctatum | reverse complement strand
AGTGATGGGTGTGAGGTGACCAGCTGATGGGTGTGAGGTGGGCAGTGATGGGTGTGAGGTGGGCAGTGATGGGTGTGAGGTGACCAGCTGATGGGTGTGAGGTGGGCAGTGATGGGTGTGAGGTGGGCAGTGATGGGTGTGAGGTGACCAGCTGATGGGTGTGAGGTGGGCAGTGATGGGTGTGAGGTGGGCAGTGATGGGTGTGAGGTGGGCAGTGATGGGTGTGAGGTGACCAGCTGATGGGTGTGAGGTGGGCAGTGATGGGTGTGAGGTGGGCAGTGATGGCTGTGAGGTGGGCAGTGATGGGTGTGAGGTGGGCAGTGATGGCTGTGTATTGATCAGGGCACAAGCTGAACCCACTGGCTCTTCCTTAGTGTGCCACTGGCCTTTCACATCTGAGTGTGGGGGTAGGGGGTGGGGGTGGAGACAGAGAGAGACCCTCTGACAGAGCAGTGCTTATCAGTGCTGACCCTCCAACAGAGCCTCATTCCCTCGACACTGACACTCTGACAGAGAGGTTTATAAAACCAGAAGGGTCAAGATATCAGGAGAATAGAAAATGTCTTTTCCTCAGAGTAGGGGAGTTCAAAGCTGGAGGGCATAGGTTTAGGGTGAGAGGGGCAAGATATAAAAGGGACCTGAGGAGAACGTTTTCACACAGAGGGTGGTGCATGTGTGGAAAGAGCTGCCAGAGGAAGTGGTAGAGTCTGGTACAATTACAGCATTTAAAAGACATTTGAACAGGTACATGAATAGAAAAGGTTTAAATGGGCCACATGCAGGCAAGTGGGACTAGTTTGGTTTGACAAATTTGGTCAGCGTGGGTGAGTCAGACAGAAGGGTCTGTTTTTGTGCTGCATGACAGGAAAGAACCTGCTTTTTTAGAGTAGCTTTCACAACCTCAGGACGTTTCCCAAACTCTTTACAATCAATAAAATACTTTCGAAGTGTATTCTTACCATCTACTGTGGACCGTGTGCCATAAATCAAGCCTCATTTTTTACACGCTCACAAAGCCCTGATTCACCTTGATTTCAGACCAAGGTAGATAGACAGCATGGGACTGGTTTCTGTACAAAAGAATTATTCTTTATTATCTGTAGCTAGACTATAGCTACAAGTAAACAGATCAAAACCACTAGTATATAACATGACTAACTAAAACTGTAATCCCCTGATAAACTCCCCTTTATAGACACACACGCACACAAACAAATTGGGAAGACAGATTACTGACGGGTAGAAAACCTGTGAAGTGAATCCCATGGTCTTTGTTTTCCGATTCCGATGTTGGAGCGATTCTACTTTGATCAAACAGACTTTTGGTGTTCAGTTGTCTTTCTTCTGGAAACTTCCGCTGGATTGTAAAAAGTACACAGTGACTGATTCATTTGGAAAATGTCAATGTTTTATTAAGTCAAAGTTCATAGCAACTGCTGGAAGAAATGTAAGTGGTTTACTTCAAGTTTTAAATGAGATTTATTTGCTGCATTCATCAGGCTGGGAGAACAACAATATACAACTCTGTATGTATCTCCCTCTCTCTGTTTGTGTCCCTGTAATGTGTTTCCAGTTCCTGCCTGCTCAGTTAACTGTTTCACTTGTAAACAACTCCTTGGCTCCTGACTTTTTGCACATTGCAGGAACCCACAGCCACAAACACAGAGTTGACGATAGGTATCCAATGTCTTGTTGTGAAATCATGCAGCCATCCTGGTAAATATCCATTCTTTAAAAAACAATTCTTTCTCCTTGCAAACCAGTTTTTAGAGACACAAAACTAAAAAGGCATAAAGTATCAATATTATAATATCGGAAAAGCAGTAATAAAATTGGGGTCATAAGCACCTTTCGATAATAACCAGAAAGATATTTTTGTTAAAGTGAAGTTAAATGTAGGATTGTCATTCCAGTCACTGAAGAGTTTACTGAGAATCTTGATGTGAATTACAAACATTTAACTATTCCCTGGGAATGAGTGGCTTTGTTGCATAATGAGTGATCAGTTTGGGGAAATCACAAGAAAGATCCTTATATATCCACAAGTCTGTGTGCAGTGGGGAACGATTAGAGAGGAAGAAAACCTGGTGAGATTATTTCAATCCATGTTGAACCCTTTGTTACAGCTTCACTAAAAGGTCATTAGGAGTTGGGATAAAATCCTGCTGAAAATCACACACCTAGCTCTTGTTGTAAGAATAGGCAAGAAACTTCAAAGAATTGCACAATATGGTAGAAATTATAAATTTAACTCCATCTGCCACTTCTCAGCCCATTGGCCCATCTGATCCAGATCCTGTTGTAATCTGAGGTAACCCTCTTTGCTGTCCACTACACCTCCAATTTTGGTGTCATCTGCAAACTTACTAACTGTACCTCTTATGTTCGCATCCAAATCATTTATGTAAATGACAAAAAGTAGAGGACACAGCACCGATCCTTGTGACACTCCACTGGTCACAGGCCTCCAGTCTGAAAAACAACCCTCCACCACCACCCTCTGTCTTCTACCTTTGAGCCAGTTCTGTTTCCAAATGGCTGCTTCTCCCTGTATTCCATGAGATCTAACCTTGCTAATCAGTCTCCCATGGGGAACCTTGTCGAACGCCTTACTGAAGTCCATATAGATCACATTTACTGCTCTGCCCTCATCAATCTTCTTTGTTACTTCTTCAAAAAACTCTTATCAAGTTTGTGAGACATGATTTCCCACGCACAAAGCCATGTTAACTATCCTGAATCAGTCCTTGCCTTTCCAAATACATGTACATCCTGTCCCTCAGGATTCCCTCCAACAATGTGCCCACAACCGAGGTCAGGCTCACCGGTCTATAGTTCCCTGGCTTGTCTTTACTGTCCTTCTTAAACAGTGGCTCCACGTTTGCCAACCTCCAGTCTTCCGGCACCTCACCTGTGACTATCGATGATACAAATATCTCAGCAAGAGGCCCAGCAATCACTTCTCTAGCTTCCCACAGAGTTCTCGGGTACACCTGATCAGGTACGGGGGATTTATCCACCTTTAACCATTTCAAGACATCCAGCACATCCCCCTCTGTAATCTGGACATTTTCCAAGATATCACCATCTATTTCCCTACAGTCTATATCTTCCATATCCTTTTCCACAGTAAATACTGATGCAAAATATTCATTTAGTATCTCCCCCATTTTCTGTGACTCCACACAAAGGCCGCTTTGCTGCTCTTTGAGGGGCCCTATTCTCTCCCTAGTTACCCTTTTGTCCTTAATGTATTTATAAAAACCCTTTGGAATCTCCTTAATTCTATTTGCCAAAGCTATCTCATGTCCCCTTTTTGCCCTCCTGATTTCCCTCTTAAGTATACACCTACTGCCTTTATAGTCTTCTAAGGATTCACTCGATCTATCCTGTCTATACCTGACATATGCTTCCTTCTTTTTCTTAACCAAACCCTCAATTTCTTTAGTCATCCAGCATTCCCTACACCTACCAGCCTTCCCTTTCACCCTGACAGGAATATACTTTCTCTGGATTCTTGTTATCTCATTCCTGAAGGCTTCCCATTTTCCAGCCGTCCCTTTACCTGCGAATATCTGCCCCCAATCAGCTTTCCAAAGTTCTTGCCTAATACCGTCAAAATTGGCCTTTCTCCAATTTAGAACTTCAACTTTTAGATCTGGTCTATCCTTTTCCACCACTATTTTAAAACAAATAGAATTATGGTCGCTGGCCCCAAAGTGCTCCCCCACTGACACCTCAGTCACCTGCCCTGCCTTTTTTCCCAAGAGTAGGTCAGGTTTTGCACCTTCTCTAGTAGGTACATCCACATACTGAATCAGAAAATTGTCTTGTACACACTTAAGAAATTCCTCTCCATCTAAACCTTTAACACTATGGCAGTCCCAGTCAATGTTTGGAAAGTTAGTCCCTACCATAACTACCCTATTATTCTTACAGATAGCTGAGATCTTCTAACAAGTTTGTTTCTCAATTTCCCTCTGACTATTAGGGGGTCTATAATACAATCCCAATAAGGTATCATCCCTTTCTTATTTCTCAATTCCACCCAAGTATCTTCTCTGGATGTATTTCCGGGAATATCCTCCCTCAGCACAGCTGTAATGCTATCCCTTATCAAAAACGCCACTCCCCCTCCTCTCTTGCCTCCCTTTCTATCCTTCCTGTAGCATTTGTATCCTGGAACATTCAGCTGCCAGTCCTGCCCATCCCTGAGCCGTGTTTCTGTAATTGCTATGATATCCCAGTCCCATGTTCCTAACCATGCCCTGAGTTCATCTGCCTTCCCTGTTAGGCCCCTTGCTTTGAGATAAATGCAGTTTAATTTATTAGTCCTACCTTGTCCCTGCCTGCCCTGACTGTTTGACTCACTTCTGTTCTCAGCTGTACCCGTCTCAGATCGATCTCTTTCCTCACTATCTCCCTGGGTCCCACCCCCCCCCCCACCTCCCCCCCCACCCCCACCCCCCCCCCCCCACCCCCCCACCCCCACCTTACTAGTTTAAATCCTCCCAAGCAGTTCTAGCCAATCTCCCTGCCAGTATATTAGTCCCCTTCCAATTTAGGGGCAATCTGACCTTCTTGTACAGGTCACTTCTACCCCAAAAGAGATTCCAATGATCCAAAAATGTGAATCCTTCTCCCATACACCAGCTCCTCAGCCATGCATTCATCTGCTCTATCCTCCTATTCCTGCCCTCACTAGCTTGTAGCACTGGGAGTAATCCAGATATTACTACCCTTGAGGACCCCCTTTTTAAATTTCTGCCTAACTCTCTGTAATCTCCCTTCAGAGTCTCAACCTTTTTCCTTCCAATGTCGTTGGTTCCAATGTAGACAATGACCTCTTGCTGGCCCCTCTCCCCTGTGAGAACATTCTACACCCTCTCTGAGACATCCTTGATCCTGGCACCAGGGAAACAACATACCATTCTGCTTTTTCTCTGCTGGCCACAGAAACATCTGTCTGTACCTCTGACTACAGAATCCCTAACACAATTGATCTCTTGGAAGCCGACGTACCCCTCGTTGCATTAGAGCCAGTCTCAATACCAGAAACTTGGCTGTTTGTGCTACGTTCCCCTGACAATCCATCACTCCCTACATTTTCCAAAACAGCATACCTGTTTGAAATGGGTATATCCACAAAAGACTCTTGCCCTAGGTGCCGACCTCTCTCACCCTTCCTGGAGTTAACCCATCTATGTGACTGTATCTGAGACTTTCCCCCCTTCCTATAACTGCCATCCATCACATACTGTTGCTGTTGCAAATTCCTCATCGCTTCTATCTGTCTCTCCAACTGATCCACTCGATCTGATAAGACTCGCATCCAACAGCATTTAAGGCAGATATAATCTGCAGTAACCCTTAAACTCTCTTTAAACTCCCACATCTGACAAGAAGTACATATCACTGTAAAGGCCATTTTTGCTCCTTCACAATCTACAGACCCAGAAAATAACACCGTCTTATTCCTCTACAAACACTGCCCCAGGTTAAATTAATAGCTATGGCTTATATTTTAAGTTTAATCAAGAGACTTATCTCCAAAAACATATAATCAAGAAAGAATCCACTATACTCACTACTGTAGTCTATCTCTTGGACAGACTTTAAACAACAATTAACTTATTCTGTGCTGTGAACTTTGTCCATGGTGGGAGACACTGGATACTGCAAAGGCAATGGGCCCTGATAATGTTCCAGCAATAGTACTGAAGATGTGTGCCCCAGAACTTGCCGCTCCCCGAGCCAAGCTGCTCCAGTGCAGTTACAACACTAGCATCTACCTGACAATGTGGAAAATTGCCCAGGTATGTCCTGTACACACAAAGCAGGACAAATCCAACCCAGCCAATTCCTGCCCCATCTGTCTACTCTTGAGCATCAGGGAAGTGATGAAATGTGTCAGTAACAGAGCTATCAAGCAGCACCTGCTCAACTATAACCTGCTCAGTGACGCCCAGTTTGGGTTCCCCCAGGGTCACTCAGCACCTGACCTCATTCCAGCCTTGGGTCAAACATGAACAAGAGAGCTGAATTCCAGAGGGGAGGGGAGAGGGACAGCCCTTGAGATGAAGGCTACATTGAACCAAGTGTGGCATCACTGAGCCCTGGCAAAACTGGAATCAATGGATATTGGGGGCAAACTCTCCACTGGTGAGAGTCATACCTGACACAGTGAGATGGTTATGGTCAAGTGTTGGTGAGTCATCTCAGCTCCAGGACATCTCTGCAGGAGTCCCTCAGGGTAGTGTCCTCGGCCCAACCATCTTGAGCTACTTCATCGATGACCTTCCCTCTGCCATAAGGTCAGAAGTGGGGGATGTTCACCAAAGATTGTACAATGTTCAGCACCTTCACAACTCCTCAGATACTGCAGCAGTCTACGACAATGTCCAGGCTTGGGCTGATAAGTGACACAATAACTTCAGCAGCACACCGTCAGGCTAGAACAATCTGCATCAAGGCAAACCTAACAATTACACTAGGACACTTAATGGTGTCACTGTAATTTAATCTCTATCAACACTCTGGAGGGTTACCATTGACCAGAAACAAACTTGAAATAGTCACATAAATACAGCCATTACTAGAGCAGGTCAGAGGCTTGGAAAACTGCAGCAAGTAACTCACCTCCTGACTCCCCAAAGACAGTCCACCATCAACAAGATACAGGTCAGGAGTGTGATGGCATACTCTTCAATTGCCTGGATGGGGGAAGTTCCAACAATATTTAAGAAGCTTGACACCATCCAGGACTAAGCAGCCCTGGCAACACATCAACACGTATCCACTCCTCCCCCACTGACCCTCACTAGCAGCTGTGTGGACCAGCCACAAGGTAAACTGCAGAAATTCACCAAAGATCCTTCGACAATAAACCTCTAAATCCTATTAACCAGCCGTTCTGCAGTGGGGGGGTTACTGCTGTTCTGCAGTGGGGGGGTTACTCCTGTTCTGCAGTGGGGGGGTTACTGCTGTTCTGCAGTGGGGGGGGGGTTACTGCTGTTCTGCAGTGGGGGGGTTACTGCTGTTCTGCAGTGGGGGGGTTACTCCTGTTCTGCAGTGGGGGGGGGTTACTGCTGTTCTGCAGTGGGGGGGGGGTTACTGCTGTTCTGCAGTGGGGGGGTTACTCCTGTTCTGCAGTGGGGGGGTTACTCCTGTTCTGCAGTGGGAGGCGGGGGGGGTTCCTGCTGTTCTGCAGTGGGGGTGGGTTACTGCTGTTCTGCAGTGGGACGGGGGTTATTCCTGTTCTGCAGTGGGAGGGGGGTTACTGCTCTTCTGCAGTGGGAGGGGGGTTACTGCACTTCTGCAGTGGGAGGTTAC
This sequence comes from Chiloscyllium punctatum, assembly GCF_047496795.1. Taxonomy (NCBI): domain Eukaryota; kingdom Metazoa; phylum Chordata; class Chondrichthyes; order Orectolobiformes; family Hemiscylliidae; genus Chiloscyllium; species Chiloscyllium punctatum. The sequence continues at coordinate 91,531,931 of NC_092760.1, read as the reverse complement.
TGCTGTTCTGCAGTGCGGGGGTTACTGCTCTTCTGCAGTGGGGGGTTAATGCTGTTCTGCAGTTGGAGGGGGGGGTTACTGCTCTTCTGCAGTGGGGGGTTACTGCTGTTTTGCAGTGGGGGGGTTAATGCTGTTTTGCAGTGGGGGGGTTAATGCTCTTCTGCAGTGGGGGGGTTACTGCTGTTTTGCAGTGGGGGGGGTTAATGCTGTTTTGCAGTGGGGGGGTTACTGCTCTTCTGCAGTGGGGGGTTACTGCTGTTTTGCAGTGGGGGGGGTTAATGCTGTTTTGCAGTGGGGGGGTTAATGCTCTTCTGCAGTGGGGGGTTACTGCTGTTTTGCAGTGGGGGGGTTAATGCTGTTTTGAAGTGGGGGGGGTTAATGCTCTTCTGCAGTGGGGGGTTACTGCTGTTCTGCAGTGGGGGGGTTACTGCTGTTTTGCAGTGGGGGGGTTAGTGCTGTCCTGCAGTGGGGGGGATTACTCCTGTTCTGCAGTGGGGGGTGGTTACTGCTGTTTTGCAGTGGGGGGGGGGGTTACTGCTGTTCTGCAGTGGGGGGGGGGGTTACTGGTGGTCTGCAGTGGGGGGGGGGGTTAATGCTGTTCTGCAGTTGGGGGGTTACTGCTGTTCTGTAGTGGGGGGGTTTACTGCTGTTCTGCAGTGGGGGGGTTACTGCTGTTCTGCAGTGGGAGGGGGGTTACTCCTGTTCTGCAGTGGGGGGGGGGGTTACTGCTGTTCTGCACTGGGGGGGGTTACTGCTGTTCTGCAGTGGCGGGGGGTTACTGCTGTTCTGCAGTGGGGGGGGTTACTGCTGTTCTGCAGTGGGGGAGGTTACTGCTTTTCTGCATTGGGGGGGTTAGTGCTGTCCTGCAATGGGGGGGATTACTCCTGTTCTGCAGTGGGGGGGGGGGGCTACTGCTGTTCTGCAGTGGGGGGGGTTAATGCTGTTCTGCAGTGGGGGGGGTTACTGCTCTTCTGCAGTGGGGGGTTACTGCTGTTCTGCAGTGGGGGGGGGGTTACTGCTGTTCTGCAGTGGGGGGGGGTTACTGCTCTTCTGCAGTGGGGGGTTACTGCTCTTCTGCAGTGGGGGGTTACTGCTGTTCTGCAGTGGGGGGGGGTTACTGCTGTTTTGCAGTGGGGGGGTTACTGCTGTTTTGCAGTGGGGGGGTTAGTGCTGTCCTGCAGTGGGGGGGGGTTACTGCTCTTCTGCAGTGGGGGGGGTTACTGCTGTTCTGCAGTGGGGGGGGTTACTGCTCTTCTGCAGTGGGGGGTTACTGCTGTTCTGCAATCGGGGGGGGGGGGGTTAATGCTTTCAGCTTTTGAATTCTCTTTCTTTATCATCCTGTAACTCTCTTTAGATGCCTCCTGCCTTGTTCCCAAATGCTTTTCCTGTTTTGATGAGCTAAAATACCAAATATTTTCTGCTGCACCAATTTTCACATTTTAAAGATTAGATTACTTACAGTGTGGAAACAGGCCCTTCAGCCCAACAAGTCCACACCGCCCCGCCAAAGCACAACTCACCCACACCCCCCCCCCCATCTACCCCTTACCTAACACTACGGGTAATTTAGCATGGCCAATTCACCTGACCTGCACATCTTTGGACTGTGGGAGGAAACCGGAGCACCCGGAGGAAACCCACACAGACACGGGGAGAATGTGCAAACTCCACACAGTCAGTCGCCTGAGGCGGGAATTGAACCCAGGTCTCTGGTGCTGTGAGGCAGCAGTGCTAACCACTGTGCCACCGTGCCGCCCTTGAAACTTAATTTGCAATTAATATTTGCTGTGTTTCTTTTGGAATCAGCCCGACTGAAATCTCCTTTTAATGACTCAGTCTTGGTCCTTTTTTATTTTTACTTTCTCTGGGCTTTTCTCCTTCCGTTACACTCTGTTCCTAAAATTCCTGAGGCCTTACTAACGCTGCAGCCCCAACCTACAGACTTTCCCTATTCCTTACACTAACCCTTACAATCAGGACTCATGCAATCCAATGTCAATGGCAGTGATTCTTTTTCTGAGAAGGGAAAATGTGTTTTTTCAATCAATTCCTTTCCTTCCCTTTCCTGGCAATAGTGCCATATTGATAAGGTGACCCCCTTTACCCTTCGGGATTCCCGACCTCACCGTCCAGACCATCTCTTGTTCCTTCCAGAGTCTCCTTCACTGAGCTGTCTATCTTTCAGAATGTGCCTGGCTTTTCCCTCTGTCCCTTAGCCACACTCCTGCCCCTGAACCTCTTACCAGTTTCTTGAGAAAGGTTTGTGTGGGGAACGCTAAGCTGACCTTGGTGCTGCTGTCTACCTCTGTCAGTGATTACATTTCAGTGACAGACTATCTATGTCTCCTTAAAGGAACGACATTGTTAAAGTGGTGAACTCACTTGTCTTCCTCTGGATCTTCTTCTTGTCGTCGGGGTCCGTGCATAGAGTTCAACCCAGCACTGCTTCTCACTATGTGTTATTACCCTGATTGGCACCACTGGCATTCCATGGTGTCTGCTACCATTCCATGGTGTCTGCTACCATTCCATGGTGTCTGCTACCTCTGACAGTAGGTGATTCAGGGTAAAGTTTGGAGGGAGTTCACTGCCACTCATCCTTTGCTTGGACTTTGTTCACGGCCTGTCTAGTGATCAGTAGTAAAGGATCTGACACTCTAGAGTGCTTGGAGAAGTGACACTGTTCACTATTAACAAGATGGTTCCCCACAGGGGAGCAATAAGTACACTTCACTTGTCAGCAGTAATTACGAGGACAGTCAGGAGCTGCACAGAATCCATCTACTCCTGGTGAAGACTGGGGTGGGACTTACCGATTCCACACGGGACAACGTCCAGCATCAACAGAAAAGGTGGAGCTCAATGTAAAACAAACACTAACTCTTTCAGCACCATTACCTCATGAAACAGACAGCATCTTCCAAACCCACTACCATTTCCGTCTCAAAGGACAAGGGTAACAGACACACGGGAACACCACTCTCTGTAAGTTTCCCTCCAAGCCACTCACCATCCTGACTTGGGAATATCTCCAGTTCTTCACTGTTGCTGGGTAAAACTCCTGGAATCCCCTTCCTTAGGGCATTGTGGGTCTGCTAATAGTGGTTAAATAAGGCAGCTCACCAATACTTTCTCAAGGGCAATTAGGGACCATGTGTGCATATGAAGGCTCCACTCAGCTCTTTAACTTGCCCTGCCATTCAATAAGATCATGTCTGACCTGATGATACCACACTCTAGCCCACAATAACCTTTCAGATACTTGCTTCTCAAGAATCTATCCACCTTTTGCTTTGAAACAGTGCCCCTTTGTTCTAATTGTCCCACAAAAGGAAATATTCTCTCCACATTCTCCACCAAGACCCCTCAGGATCTGAGATACTGAGATCTTAAGCCTCTGCCTCTTCTAAACTCCAGCGTCTGTCCAACCTACCCTCATAGTTAGAGAGTCATACAGCACGGAAACAGACCCTTCAGCCCAACCAGTCCATGCCAACAATGTTCCCAAACTAAATTAGTCCCACCTGCCTGCTCCTGGCCCCTATCCCTCCAAACCTTTCCTATTCAGGTACTTATCCAAATGTTTTTTAAACCTTGTGACTGTATCCACATCCGCCATATCCTCTGGGAGTTCATTCCACACACGAACCGCTCTCTGTCCAAATAAATGCCCTTCAAGTCTTTTTAAAATCTTTCTCCTCTCACCTGAAAAATAGACCCCCTTCGTCGTGAAATCCCCCAACCGCGGGAAAGGGCACCACCATTTATCTCATGATTTCATAAACCTCGACAAGGTCACCCCTCAACCTCCTACGCTCCAGTGAAAAAAATCCCAGCCTATCCAGCCTCTTCCCATAACTCAAACTCTCCATTCCCAACAACATCCTGGTAAATCTTTTCTGAACCCTTTGCAGTTTAATAATATCCTTCCTTTATTTCAGGGTGACAGAAACTGGACACAGTATTCCAGATGTCCTGTAGAACCCTCAATGTAACGTTCTAACTCCTTTATTCAAAAGTCTGAGCAATGAGGCAAGCGTGCTAAACGTCTTCTTAACCATTCTCTCGAAGAATTATGTACCTCAAACCGTTGGTCACTCTATTCTACAACACAACCAAGGTCTGATTTTTAATTGGACAAGTCTCGCCTTTGTTTGTTTTACCAAAATGCAATACCTTTGCATTTATCCAAATTAAATATCCATCTGCCTCTCCTCAACCCATTGATCCAAGTGATCAAGATGTCTTTGTAATCTCAGATAGTCTTCTTTCACTGTCCACTACGGCATCAATCTTAGAACAGAGAAAATTTACAGCCCAGGGACAGGCCCTTCAGCCCTTACAAGCCTGAGCTGATCCAAATCCACTGTCTAAACCTATCGCCCAATTCTAAAGGTTCTCTATCCCTCTACTCCCCACCTTCTCATGCATTTGTCCAGGTGCATCTTAAATGAATCTACCGTGCCTGCCTCTACCACCTCTGCTGGCAACATGTTCCAGGCACCTACCACCCTCTGTGTGAACTACTTGCCGTGTGTATCCCCCTTAAACTTTTCACGTCTCACCTTGAATGCGTGACCTCATGTTATTGAATCCCTCAATCTGGGAAGAAGATTGTCTCTATCCACCCTGTCTATACTCTTCATGCTTTGTAGACCTCAGTCAGATCTCCCATCAATCTCCTTTTTTCTAATGAAACATTATCTTGGCGTTATATTGTTTTCTATATTCTCATCTGTATCATTTATATAAATGACAAACAAAAGTGGACCCAGCACTGAACCTTGTGGCGCCCCTCTGGTCACAGGCCCTCGGTCTGAAAAACAACCCTCTGCCATCACACCCTGTCTCCTGTTGCTAAGCCAATTTTGTGTCCAATTGACAAGTTCACCTTGAATCCCATTTGATCAAACTTTGCTAATTAGTCTACCATGCAGAATTTTGTCAATGATTTTACTGAAGTTCAAGTCAACAATGTCTACTGCTCTGCCCCCAATTTTCATGGTAATTCCTCAAAAAACTCAATCAACTTTGTGAGACACGATTTCCTATGCACAAAATCACGTTGACTATCCCTATCCCTAGCAGAGCGCTTTAGGGAACATCTCCGAGACACCCGCACCAATCAACCAAACCGCCCCGTTGCCCAACATTTCAACTCCCCCTCCCACTCTGCCGAGGACATGGAGGTCCTGGGCCTCCTTCACCGCCGCTCCCTCACCACCAGACTACTGGAGGAAGAACGCCTCATCTTCCGCCTCGGAACACTTCAACCCCAGGGCATCAATGTGGACTTCAACAGCTTCCTCATTTCCCCTTCCCCCACCTCATCCTAGTTTCAAACTTGCAGCTCAGTTACTAACTCCTTGACTTGTCCGACCTGCCTATCTTCTTTTCCACCTATCCACTCCACCCTCTCCTCCTTGACCTATCACCTTCATCTCCTCCCCCACTCACCCATTGTACTCTATGCTACTCTCTCCCCACCCCCACCCTCCTCTAGCTTATCTCTCCATGCTTCAGGCTCACTGCCTTTATTCCTGATGAAGGGCTTTTGCCCGAAACGTTGATTTCGCTGCTCCTTGGATGCTGCCTGAACTGCTGTGCTCTTCCAGCACCACTAATCCAGTATTTGATTTTCAGCATCTGCAGTCATTGTTTTTACCTTATCCCTAATCATTCCTTGCCTCTCCAATGTATGTAAACCCACACACTCCAGCAATCAGTTTGGTAAACAGTCTCTGAACTGCTCCCAATACTTCCTTGAACAAAGTGACCAATATTCCCTACAATACTCCAGATGTGGTCTCATTAGTGTCCTGTATAACTGAAGCATAATCTCCTTATATTTGTATTCAATTCCCTTTCACAATAACCATCACATTCTTTCAGGTTTCCTGATTACTTGCTGTACTTGTGTACTAACTATCTGAGATCCATGTACTGGGACACTCAAATCCCTCTGTATTTCAGAGCTCTGCAACTTCTCACTGTTTAGATAATGTGCTTATTTCTTCTTGCAAAATGGACAATTTCATATTTTCTGTCATTATCCTCTATTTGCCAGATATTTGCCCACTCACTCTATGTCTATCTATAGCTTCCTTGTGCCCATGTCACAGATTAATTTCCTACCTACCTTTGTGTCATAAGCAAATTAATCCTTTCATTGCTACATCCCATTTCATTTATTGAAACAGTAAAACATTGAGGCATCAATACTAATCCCTGTGACACAGCACTTGTTACAACCTGTCAACCAGAAATAACCCAGTTATGCTGACATTGTTTAGTGTTAGGGGATAGTGTGGGCTGCAGATGCTGGAGTTCAGAGTCGACAGTCTGGTGCTGGAAAAGCACAGCAGGTCAGGCAGCATCCGAGGAGCAGGAGAATCGACTTTTTGGGCATAAGTTCTTCATCAGGAATGTTTAATGTTAGCCAACTAATATTCTATCCATGTCAATATGTTACACCAATGGATTTTTATTTCCAACAATAACCTTTAATGTGGCATTTTACCAAATGCCTCGGGAAATCTAAGTACGATATGTCCACTGGTTCCCAGTTATCCACAATTTCCCTTTCACAAAACCATTAATGATTCTGCCTGATTACTCTTTTAATAATAGCTTCTTGCATTTTCCCAATGACGGATGTTAAGGTAATTGGCCTGTGTTCCTGCTTTCTGTCTCCCTTCTCTTTGAATAAAGAAGTTACTTTTGATATTTTCCAAACGAATGTGACTATTCTTTGGTCAAAGGACTTCTGGAAAACTAAAACCAACCTCACACCTATCTCACATGCCACTATTATACGACACTGGGATGATGTTGATCAGAATTTGTCAGCCTACAGCTCCAACAACTTACTCAGTCCCACTTATAGAATCATAGAGATGTACAGCATGGAAACAGACCCTTCCATCCAACCCATCCATGCTGACCAGATATCCCAACCCAATCTTTGGTGATTATGATTGTGAGTTCCTTCCTTTTTTCCATTTGTTGATTTTAAGCTATTTCTGAAGTGTTACTAGTATCCTGTATCATGAACACTGATGCAAAATATCTGATCAATTCATTTGACCCCTTGTATAATCCTTTATTAAATCTTCAATATGTTGGATTATTAACTCATTCTTCTTGAAATGTTTACAAAAATTCTAACTGTTCTATATTTCTCATTTTCTAATGTTCACCTTATTTTTGGTCTTTTTTGCTACTCTTGATTGTTAATTTATTATCAAATCAAAATTTCTGGTCTATAAAGGGAATATTTCATCTCCTCAGTCTCATTCTTCGTGTAGTAAAGTCTTTAAAATTTAATATGTTCTTAAGAAAAACTTATTTTCCTCATTTGTCTATTTTTCCCATATTTATTTAACATCTTTCACCTTCCCTTGCTCTTGTTTGGTTTCAATTGATACACCCTAATTCCCTCGCCTTCATACCATTCCTATTTTTTTCTGAATCCTTAAATTTATTTTTATTTATTCACTCATGTGATGTATGCATCGTTGGCTGGGCCAACATTTATTCCTCGTCCCTTGAGAAGGTGGGGGAGGAGCTGCCTTCTTGAACCGCTGCAGTCCATCTGCTGTAGGTTGAACCACAATGTCCTTAGGGAGGGAATTCCAGGATTTGATCCAGTGAGACAGAAGGAAAGGTATAGATTTCCAATTTGGGATGGTGTGTATCTTGGACGGAGGAAGTTTCAGAGGGTGGTATCTCCGTAAATCCCACAAAGTTAAGAAAATATATTGTTGTTCCTGCTCTTTGCTGAGGTTCCAACTGCCCATTGTCCTTGCCCTGTCACTATAGGTTCACCATTGCAGCAACTTTTACCAAACCATGTTGAACCAAAGAGTGGGGACAATTGTTAAAGTCATTGCAAAATCCACGAGATTAGTTCCATCAACAAAATGTGACCCTGATAGGAAATCAAAGATGAAATGTTTAAGGTTCTCAAAGGAACAATGATAAAGGAAGTAGAATAAACAACTACTGGCAGTACTCAGTAGGTTATTTTGGATCCGAGTGGGGAACAGGAGAGTGAACCTTTCAGGTGGATGGAAGATTGCTCTCCATGTACAGAAGATGCTTCTACACTAGAAGGGAGCCAATATTGATTAATTTTCACAAAGATGGTCAACAAACACTTCATAAAAAGGATTTATGACCAGAGAAATGTTTAAAAGAAACACATTGTGGATTCATTTAAGCAATGCATTGGGTTGGAATAAATGAAGAAATTACTCGCACAGCAAATTCTCAACATGATTTACAAATCAAACCAACATAGGAAACCACATCATACCAGACAGAAATTCAATACAGATTTGTCATAGGACAGGGAAAGGGTCATGGCTGACTCATTATTTTGCTTACTCAAAAAATATGTATAAAATAGGAAAAGAGTGATGAATTGCACCAAAATGAATAATGGAAAGAAGTTTTGATCTGCCAGTTTGCAGGTGCTAATTTCAAAAATTGTGATTCAACCTACTCCAAGTTTCAATTCCTGATTGTGACATGGATCTTTGGAGTAATTGTATGGATTATGAAGAATCTGAAGAAGTTGGTAATGGGAATGTGGATAGTGTGTACTAGGGTATTGAGGTGGGAAGACTGAGAGATTTAACAGATATTCAAAATCCTGAGAGAAATAAACAAAGTTGACAAAGATAAATAGTTCCAATTGGTGGAAGGGTCACAAATCTGAGGTGGCATGAGTAAAGACATGTTTACATAGTGAGTGGTTATAATCTGGAAAGCACTGCCTGAAACAAATTTAAACAGGGCTTTCACAAGACAATTGGTTCAATATTTAAAGGTCAAATGTTGCAGTGCTGCAGTGAAAGGGAGAGGTAATTGGAAGCACTGGATTGGGCTTGTAAGAACGTACCATAGTCTCAAAGGTCAAAATGATCTTCTGTGTGGTAACTGTTCTATGATCCAACAGTCCACCATTTTATAAAGTGATGGAATAGAATGATACAGCCCTTCAGTCCACCAAGCCTGCATTGATTCCTACTCCTTATCCTTTACTTATTGCCCATACACGGTTTCTATCCCCCCTATTTGCCTCCTGTTCATGTGTTTACTAAGATAGCCTTGAATGTTACTAACGCCCCTACTTCCATCACCTCCACCAGCAGTGTATCTCAGGCACCCTTCACCCTCTTGGCGAAACATTTTCACTTCTCCCTTAAACGTTCGCCCTACCACCTTGAACCTGTGCCCTCTTGTTGTTGACCTTTCCACCCTGGGAAAACGCCTCTATCTTCCTCATCTATGCATTTCATAATTTTGTGGACCTCTATCAGGTTTCCCCCCAGCTTCTAATTTTCCAGTGAACAGCCTCTCTCTGGGGGATCAATGCTGACTTTCAGTTGATTCTCAGAGCTGGAAAGCTGTTCTTTTTGAGATGTTAAGGTGGTAAAGAGAAACTAAGCAGAAATTTAATTTTAACAACATAGTACCGAGTTTTTAACATTGAAATTGAAGGTCAGATTTAGCATTGAACAGAAATATACAAGCTGTATGGAATCATTACAATGTCAGTGAAACATATTGAGTCTACAAGAATCAAGCTTCTATTTTCTAATAGATCAAAGATCAATAGCAATGGGGATGCTAGATAAAGTCATTTAACAGGAGACTTTCCTGCAGTCAGATCTAATCGGGAGATTTGCTGTGACATGTTAAAAGGTTACAGTTTTAATACCAGTAACTAGAAACACTGGAAACATCGCTCAGCCAATTTTCAAAAAAGGAAAATAGACACAGAGGGGTCTACGCAATAATCAATCACACTGAGAAAGTGACTCAAATAAGGGGCATTGCAGAGAAGGGCTAACGTAAGGAATACGCGCGGAAGTAGCCAATCTGGCTTCAGGAGGGATGCATCAATGCCTTTCTTTCAGGATATGCTATTGTAGAACATCAAGACAGCTCAGCCCTTAGAAAGTAAATTCAACTGTAATGTCCTGGGATTTCATTTAAAGTGACTCATTAGTGTAACTGTTTACAACATGGAATGCTCTCAAGAGACCGCAGTGAGATTACTTTGTAAATCCTTTCCTCCTCCTGCTGGTGTTGTTTGTTGCAGTAAAGAGCATGTGATTAAGAGTTTTAAATTAATTTTTAACATTTGTGAATGAGCACATTATAACACATATCTTATAAGTCTCCAATCTGACTATACTTTTTCAGAAATGTCTCTTTAACATTTCTTCAGATAAACATCAAAGATTGTATAGTCTATTTTCCATACACGAAGAAGGGCTTATGCCTGAAACGTCGATTCTCCTGCTCTTTGGATGCTGCCTGACCTGCTGCGCTTTTCCAGCAACAGATTTTCAGCTTTACACACACACACACACACCAGATACAGTCATAGAAATGTACAGCATGGAAACAGACCCTTCAGTCCAACTCATCCATGCCAAACAAATATCCCAAATTAGTCTTGTCCCATTTGCCAGCATTTGGCATATATCTCTCTAAACCCTTCCTATTCATATACCCATCCAGATGCCTTTTAAATATTGCAATTGTACCAGCCTCCACCACATCCTCTAGCAGTTCATACACGCACCACCATCTGTGTGAAAAAGTTGCCCTTTAGGTTTCTTTTATATCTTTCCCCTCTCACCCTAAACCTGTGCCCTCTATATCTGGACTCCCCCAGCCCAGGGAAAAGACTTTGTCTATTTACCCTATCCACTCCCCTCAGGATTTTATAAATCTTTGTAAGGTCACCCCTCAGCCTTGGACACTCCAGGGAAAACAGCCCCAGCCTATTCAGCCTCTCTCTGTAGCTCAAATCCTCCAACCCTGGCAACATTCTTGTAAATCTTTTCTGAACCCTTTCAGGTTTCACAACATCTTTCCGATAGGAAGGAGACCAGAATTGCACACAATATTCCAACAGTGGCCTAACCAATGCCTTGTACAGCCGCAACATGACCTCCCAACTCCAATACTCAATACTCTGACCAATAAAGGAAAGCATACCAAACGCCTCCTTCACTATCCTACCTGTGACTCCACTTTCAAGGAGTTATGAACCTGCACTCCAAGGTCTCTTCGTTCAGCAACACTTCCTAGGACCTTACCATTAAGTGTACACGTCCTGCTCTGATATGTTTTCCCAAAATGCAGCACCTCATATTTATTTAAATTAAATTCCATCTGCCACTTCTCAGCCCATTGGCCCATTTGATCAATACCCTGTTGTAATCTGAGGTAACCCTCTTCGCTGTCCACTACACCTCCGATTTTGGCGTCATGTGCAAACTTACCTCCTACGTTCATATCCAAATCATTTATATCAATGATGAAAAGTAGTGGACCCAACACCGATCCTTGTTGCACACTATATTAAGGGAAAGGATATGCTCCCCACAATCATTTTCCTGTAGATTGTAAAGTTAGTTCTGCTGGCCCTGGGGAGGGGGGCGTGCTCCTGTCATTGGGAAGCAAGGTGGCACTGGGTAAATATTAACATTAATGCCTGGCTTGGGCAGTTTAAATAGACAATACTTCTGAGCACTTGCTTCAGCATTCCAACAACTTTTCCCTGAGTTGGGACAATGGATAAGTAACCAATATCCACAGCTCTCTCCCAGGAAGAAGCAGGTTTACATTTTCAATGTTTCAACAAAAGCAGCCAGCCTTGGATTGGACTCTGATTGCAGGCCTGGGACCTGTCTCATTTCCTGGAGAATGCTGGGAGCTGCAGGGAGACGATGATGGTACAGATCAAGTTCTTTTACAGGGAGAATCCACAAAGTCCTTCACTACCAGGTAGTGTGAGCAAGTGGGGAGGCTGCAGGACTTGGAGTTGGGCAAAGAAGCGGCAAGTGGAATACAGTATTGGAAAGTGAGAGTATATACACGTTGGTTGGAAGCATAAATGCGCAGTTTCTTTTTTAAATGGGGAAAGGCTTTGTACGTCTGATGCACTAAGGGACTCGAGTCCTAGGTCAGGATTCTCTTAAAGTTAGCATGTAGGTTCAGGTGGCAGTTAGGAAGGCAAATTGAATGTTAGCATTCATCTCAAAAGGGCTAGAACACAAAATTAGGGATGTACTGCTGAAGTCATATGGGCTCTGGTCAGACCATATTTGGAATACTGACAGCAGTTTTGGGGCCCATAGCTGAGGAAGGATGTGCTGCCTGTGAGGGGGTCCAGGGGTATACAGAAATAATCCTGGGGATAAATAGCTTGGCATATGGGGAGCAGTTGATTCTAGGTCAGTCCTTGATGGAGTTTAGAAAGATGAGCAGGGAATCTGATTGAAACTTACAAAAAACTAAGAGACCTGGATAGAGTGGATGTGGAGATGTTCCCACTAGTCTGAGAGATGAGGACTTGGGGCCACAGATTCAGGGTGAAGGGATAACCCTTTGGAACGGAGGTAAAATTTCTTCACCCAGCCATAAAAGTTGTACATCACTGAAACTGACCCTTCAGTCCAACACGTCCATGCCAATCAGATATCCTAAATTAACCTAGTCCCATTAGCCAGCATTTGGCCTATATGCCTCGAAACCCTTCCCAATCATATACCCACTTTTCACAGCTCAGTTCAGGCAAACATCACCATATGAAAATGTTACCCCTTACATTGGTTTTAAATCTTTTCCCATAAACATACGACCTCCAGTTCTATACTCCCTTACCCTGGGGAAAAGACTTTGGAGATTCACCCAATCCTCATGATCTTATAAACCTCAACAAGGTCATCCCTCAGTGTCCAACACTCCAGGGAAAATGAAGGCTGGTAAATCTGGTATTCATTACTGCAGAGGCCAAGTCATTCAGTATATGAAGACTGAGACAGGTAGGCCATTGATTAATAAAAGGATTAAGGGCTACAGGGAAAATGCAGAATGGAAACTAGAATATCAGCTATGATCAAATGGAGTAAAACATTTGATGGACTGAATGGCCCAATTCCGCTCCTATATTTTATGGTCCATCCCGAATAGGAGAGGGAATTTCAGAATCCAACTTCAGAACAGCTGAAAGCACAGTCATTCATTCATGGCACATAGGTGTCACTTGCTGGAACAGCACTTATTGCCCATCCCTAGTTGCCCCTTGAGGTGGGGTCAGCTGCCTTCTTGAACTGCTGCAGTCCATGTGCTGTAGGTTGCCCCACAATGCCCTTGGGAGGGAATTCCAGGATAGCGAAGGAACAGTGATATGTTTCCAAGTCAGGATGGGGAGTGACTTACAGCAGGTAGTGCTCCCATGTATCTGCTGCCTTAACGGTTGTGGGTTTTGTTATAACATAGGGTAAACCCCTGCACCCCCCCGGCCGCTAATTTAACCCAGCAACACAAAATTCTTACCCTGCGCTGGAATCTGGGAAAATTCAAGAGGCAAAGAATTATCCCAAAAGTCACTATTTAAAGTAAAAAAATTAACAACTCTATTTTTAAGTCTAACAGAGAATAATTAACTTTTACAACTCATTTGCCTTTTAACTTCCGCATCTACAATACTGGTCTAATAAAACTGATTAAGAGTTACAGAAAATTCAAATTGCGAAACCAATTGTCAAATCTTCTCTTTGTATCTTCCTCTGTAAATTTGCTCTCCAGATTGGTGTCGATGTTTTTTCTCTGTGCAAACTCCTCCAGACAGGTACCCCTCAGAGTTCTCACTAGCAGCTTACATCTGTTGATCTTTTGGCAGGTCTCTCTCAACTGTTCAATGTTTTCCTGGTTTTATACCCCCAAAACATCAGATAATTTCATTGGTTTTAATATTATCAAAATACCAACTTCAAACTTGATGGGAGTTTGGTATCTTGGGGCATACTTTAAACTGGCCGAATTGGAATTTATTTTTGCCTCATAGCTAGCTGTTCTGACCAAACATTACATTGTTACCTTGTTCTGGACTCTCGGTACCTCTCGAAGTCCTTGCTCGCCTTCAAATCTCTTAAAGGTACAGTACCCATTACACCTTCATAACAGTTTGGAAGTTGCTAAAGACTCTTGGCAAATTTCTGCAATGAGCTTGCAGATGATACACATTGCTACTGCTGAGCATCAGTGGTGGAGGGAGTAGATGTTTGTGGATGTGGTGCTAATGAAGCAGGCTGCTTTGGCCTGGTTGGTGTCAAGCTTCTTGAATGTTGTTGGAGCTGCACCCATCTAAGCAAGTGGGGAGTATTCCATCACAATCCTGACTTGTGCCTTTTCAATGATTATCCCCGGCCTCTGGGATGGCGTTGTTCGAGACAGATATATAGATCCAGAACTCAGGTCACTAGTCATGAAACATTCATGGTTTTCTCTTCCCAGATGCTGTCAGACCAGAGTTTCTCCAACAACTTATTTTCTTAATTCAGATCTCCAGGACTCCTTACTTTTGCATTCAATTCCTCTTACAATAAATAATAGATCTTGTTAAGCAGTTTGAGAGATTTTGTACAGTAGCTTTTATTACTAATAATACCTTCTGTATTTGTTAAGTGGTTGAATCACCTCATGAATCAATGAGAGCGAGAAAAAAAACACACACTTTGGAAAAATCATACAGCGAACCCTTCAGAAATCTCAAGAGAAGCCCCAGTGCACAAACCTGCAAGTGACGGATGTGCTGAGCTCTCTGGGCACTCAGTGGTGTGCCTGTGCCAGCCTGCAGTTTGTGTCCTGACTTTATCGGCTACCTGCATGGAAACGAGTCATTCCTGATGCCAAAGGACACGCTATCATGATGATGATGATGATGATGATGATGATGATGGTGGTGGTGAGGTCTGCTCTCTGAGTATCAGTGTCAAGTAGTGAGATATCTTGCTACTTTGACAGAAGGTATATAAATGCAACCTACCATTGGTGGTCCATTTCCATTCCCAAAGACAATGGAAGAAGTCAAAGACAATACATTGCATAAATCCCACACATTGAATAACTGTGGTTTTCATTTTTGTTTATTGGCAGTGGAAAATAAAAGTTTAAGTATTTTATTGAAAGAAAGCAATAAATACTGTGATAAAAATAGTTCAAAGTACTGTATAGACTGTACATAATTTGTTACAAGAAGGCAGAGGAAAAACTCAGAACTGCAAAATATTGGACAAATAACAGTACATTATTCAGGCCAACATACATTAAAAATTGACCACAAGGGTTTTGGACAGATTTACAATGTGTTGGTACACAAGACATAACTCACTATAATACCAACAAACTGCAGCTGACACCTTGGTGATTTACTCAAAAATACTGAACACTCTTAATAAAGCCATGACAACATCTTTCCGATCTCCTATATATGGGTGGCCTTTTAAAAAGGAATATGCACAGTATCTATAGATTAGGAAAAGGTTGCAAAAAAGCAAACCATATTTCAAGAAAAATAAATAAGGCTTTCATTTTCTTTTAAAAAGTACCCCGCTTCTTATACTTCTCAATAGTATTAATTGACACCACGGTCATTGATATTGGTCCACTGAAAGGTTAAACCAGCCTTTTCTTAAAAATTAGAGAGGAAATAGCATTCAAGTTGTAATAGGAGGTCAGCCTCTTGCATTCACCCCCCCCACTATTCCTCAATACTCCTATATATCTATGGCTTTACCTCTTCTCCTGTCCATCTATTCAATATTAGCCATACTGCAAAAAATGGACAAGCATTTACAATTTAAAAGATGAGAACTGATGGTTTAAAAAAAATTTAATTACAGACTTCAGACTAACTACAACATTAACACACAGTGCTGTCTGTCAGCATGCAGTTTCTTTTGGGGGAGAAAAAAAGCATGAAAATGCCACTACACCCACAGTTTTGTCCTCAACTTTATAAAAAAATCTGAATATTTGTAGTAATTACACAATGATTTACAAAACCCCCACAATTCTCATAGGGATGAATACATACAGACATATGATACATTTCTTTGAAAAAAATAACATGATTAAGAGTAAAGAAAACTGATTTAAGAAAGATTGTACATAGTTATAAAACTGTTCTAAGCAAGGGTACGCAATTAAAGCTAGGTGCCAGATCTACAATAAATCAATATTGAAACAGGTTTACATAAATATAAGAAACATTGATTCTAAAACTTTATATCTAGGATATCATGAGCTGTGGTTCAACTAGTTTAAATCTCTGTATTAAAATATTAAGTCCAAGTTAGAAATATTGCTACATCACAGATTCCCCAGCTTGGTCAGCAACTCATGTGATGTATAATTACTGCATGAAGGCTTTGAATGCTGTGCAGTCATCAGTTGAAATAGTGCGAATGAACTAAAAAAAAGAACATTGGTAAATGTCAACATTGGACAGTGTTAAATATTACAAACACATTAATGGATATACAAATGCTGAGTTACTTCGTTATTATGGTCAGACAGGTGGAAGAACAAGACAACACCATGGCCTGCCTTTGTTTTGTTTTACGGATTTTATGTTGCTCATGTGGTGGAACACAGCATTTTCGAGCAAGGCCATCAAGGAACTACAACTTGAGGGACACTGTTCAGAAAAATTATTAACACAAAACAAATTTACCTCGTTCCAAAGTGGATTTTCTACCACAGTTAGATTAATTGCTTATGGTTGGCCTAAGTGCACAATTGTAATTAAAGCACGTTATTCAAGACATTAAAAAAACTTTATTTGTATAAAGTCATCACAATTGAAACGTTTATTTTTAATTATCTTGTTTCAGCTTTCAGCTCAATGTAATAAGGTTTTACTCATTATTGCTGCCAGTATTAATTACCTTGGCAGAATGTATCAGTGAATAACTTAAAAAATATTTGATCACTCACATGGTTCTCTTGAACAACTGTAATCATGTACTGATGCCACTTCATAGTGAATGAACCCTAACCCCCTCCTCCCTGGGCCCAGGATCCAACCCCTCCTCCAATAAAACTGCATTTATTTTGTGCCAATCGCACCCTTAGGTAATCTTGAAGCATTTCATGTTTAATTTATTAAGGTTTAAGTTACTGCGGTTATGTAGAAAAACAAATTTGCAAAGAGCAAAACTGCACAGCTAAATAAATAACTCAATCTATTATCATGGTGTTAGTGACACTGATAGCTAGGGATATCAGATTAACACTCTCCTCGCCTGTTCAAAAACACTCAAAGCTTTTATCCACAATGTACAAGAAAAGGAACTTTTATACATCAACTCCCAATGAAACAGGACTCTGCTGAAATAAAACTGCAACAAAAGGAAGGAGACTGTGTCACAACTTAAAATGTACCAGGTTATCACTTATTATTTGAACTCTATTGTGTTCAAGTCTCAGTTTGGAATTCATATCTTGAGAAAGTCTGGTGATTATTTTAAAAAAGGTCACATATTTAACTGAAGGGATTGATACGTTATTGGTACATTTGAACTGGAAATCTTTTAGAGTAAGTGAGGACTGCAGATGTTGGAGAGCACAGTCAAGAGTGTGGCGCTGGAAAAGCACAGCAGGTCAGGCAGCATCCGAAAAGCAGGAGAATCAAAGTCTCGGGCACTACCCGTCATCAGGAGTGAGGCTTGTGGGCCGGAGGGGGTGGGGCTGGTGGCCATGCAGCTGAAAGTGTGATAGGTAGATGGAGATGGGGGTGATGGTAATCAGTTGGGGAGGAGAAGGTCAACAGGGCAGTTCTGAGTTGGAAGGTTGGGAATGGGATAAGGTGGGGAGTGGGGAAATGAGGAAACTGGTGAAACCCATATTGATGCCGTGTGGTTGGAGGGTCTCAAGGCAGAAGATGAGGTGTTTTGCCTCCAGGCCTCAGGTGGTCAGGGAGTGGCGATGGAGGGGGCCCAGGACCTGCATGTCCTTGGCGGAGTGGGAGGGGGAGTTGAAGTGTTCGGCCACGGGGCGGTGTGGTTGATTGGTGCGGGTGTCCTGGAGATGTTCCCTAAAGCGCTCTGCGAGTAGGTGTCGTGTCTCCCCAGTGTAGAGGAGACCGCATTGGGAGGAACGGATACAGTAAATGACGTGTGGAAGTGCAGGTAAAACTCTGATGGATGTGGAAGGCTCCTTTGGGGCTCTTGATAGAGGTGAGGGGGTGGGGGGAGATGTGAGCACAGGTTTTGCAATTCCGTGGTGGCAGGGGAGAGTGCTAGGAGGGAGGGTGGGTTATTTGGAGGGGGAGGGGGGGGCATAGACCTGACAAGGGAGGCATGGATGTCTTTACAGAAAGAGGGAAATATAGCCCTGGTGGTGGTGTCCGTTTGTAGGTGGCAGAAATGGCAGAGGATGATGCGATGTATGTGGAGGTTTGTGGGGTGGAAGGTGAGGACCAGGGGGTTCTGTCCTTGCTGCAATCGGAGGGGTGGGGTTTGAAGGTGGAGATACGGAAACAGATGAAATGTGCTGGAGGGCATCATTGACCACATGGGAGGGGAAGCTGCGGTCTTTGAAGGAGGCAGCTATCTGGTGTGCTCTGTGGTGGATATGGTCTGCCCTGGGAGCAGATGCGGCAGAGGCAGAGGAATTGGGAATGAAGTATAGCGTTTTTACAGGAGGCAGGGTGGGAGCAGGTATAGTCCAGGTAGCTGTGGGAATCGGTGAGTTTGTAGAAGATGTTCGTGTTGAGCCGGTCACCGTTGTTGGAGATGGAGCAGTCCAGGAAGGGCAGGGAGGTGACTGAGATGGTCCAGGTGAACTTGAGGTTGGGGTGGAATGTGCTGATGAAGTTGATGAACTCTTCAATTTTCTCGTGGGAGCCGATACAATCAGCAATGCAGCAGAGGAAAAGGTGGGGAGTGGTGCAGGTGTAACTCCGGAAAATGGACTGTTCCATGAAACCGACAAACAGACAGGCATAGCTGGGGCCCATGCAGGTGCCCATGACTACCCCTTTTGTCTGGAAGAAGTGGGACGATCCAAGGGCGAAATTATTTTGAGGGGGAGGACCAGTTCAGCCAAACGGATGAGAGAGTCAGTGGAGGGTTACTGGCGGGGACGCCGGGAGAGGAAGAAACAGAGAGCTTGGAGGCCCTGGTCATGGCGGATAGAGGTGCATAGGGACTGGATGTCCATGGTGAAGATGAGGTGTTGGGGGCCAGGAAAACAAAAGTCTACGTAGGTGTGAAGAGGATGTTTCCAATGGTAGGTGTGTCCAGAACTGGGGGTCACACTCAAAGGATTAGGGGTGGACCATTTAGGATGGACATGTGGAGACATTTCCTCACCCAAAGAGTGGTGAGCCTGTGGAATTTAATACCAAAGGAAGCAGGTGATGCTAAAACATGGTATGTATTCAAGGGGCGGCTAGGTATGACACTTGGGACGGATGGGATCAAAGGTTATGGGGATAAGGCAGGATGATCAGCCATGATGGTGATGAATGGTGGAGCAGACCTGATGGGCCGAAAGGCCTCCTCCTGCTTATATCTTCAATGTTTCTACGTTGCGGCTGTACAGGACATTGGTTAGGCCACTTTCGGAACACTGCATGTAGTTCTGGTCTCCCTGCAATAGGAAGGATTTTGTGAAACTTGAAAGGGTTCAGAAAAGATTTATAAGGATGTTACTAGAGTTGGAAGGTTTGAGTTGTAGGGAGAGGCCATAGAGCCGAGTTGGAGGCTGAAGGATTACCTTATAGAGGTTTAAAAAATCAGGAAAGGCATGGATAAGGTAAATAACCAAGATCTTTTCCCTGGGGTGGGGGAGTCCAAAATTAGACGGCCGACATTTAAGGGGAGAGGGAAAAGATTTAAAAGGGAACCAAGGAGCAACTTTTTCATGCAGAGGATGGTGTGTGCATGGAATGAGCTGCCAGAGTAAGCAGTGGAGGCTGGTACAATTGCAACATTTAAAAGATATCTGGATGGATATATGAAGAGGAAGGTTTGGAGGGATACAGGCCAATTGTTGGCAAATGGGACTAGATTAATATAGGATATCTGGCTGGCATGGACATGTTGGACTGAAGGGTCTGTTTCTGTGCTGTACATCTCTATGACTTTATGTCAGCATGCAAAAAGTGAGAGTTTAAGTTTAGATGAAAATAATCTATAGACAATGTGCATTGGTCCCTTTCCAGCTCCTAAACTGCTCACCAACTCCCAATGGTTGGGGACTTACAATTAAAAGACAAATGCTAATAATCCTCTTGCCCGTACAAATGTGTAGAATTAGAAGTTTCTCTGTTCCCATAATATGTTCAATTAAAAGGATCTATTCCTAGGAATAGTTTGTGTAAGAAACCTGCGTTTTAACCAGTTACTATTTGGGCTGGAAACAGTCAGCAAGCCAGGCAGCATGAATGGAGAAAGGCAAAGTCAGTGTTTCTGGTCAATAATCTTCTCATCAACTTTGATCTAAAATGTTCACTCCATCCCCCTCTCCACATAAATTGCCGGACCGGTTTACATTGGAGTCTCCACAACATTTTGCTTCGGCACCATTCTTGGGAATGTATTTTGGTAAATTTCTCCAAAGACCGTCCATCTTTCCTCAAAGGGTGGTGCTCACGGTATTGTAGGTGCGTTCTAATACTAAATAGGAGTGAGTCATTTCACAGTAGAGCCTCTGCAGCCTTAAGATCCACCATCTCATTGACTACTATCACCCGAGCCAGGGCTAGTTTATGTTGCAGCACATCTTCAAGGTTTTCTTATGCCTCCATAAATATTATGGATCTGTATTTAAAAATGCAAGATGCATTTCCAAACACATCATCAGCTCAATTGCTAAAAACCAACTGTCTAAACTTGATAATTTGGTCATGGTGATACCAAAGCACTCAAATTGTGAATGACATCTGACTGAGAATATTTGTTAGTAAATAATTATGAGATCCCAAATGTTACCTCACCGTTCTTAAAATAAAGGCTGTAGTCTCCAAATTATCTTGCATCTAGCCTGTTCTGTGGCATGAGTTACAACTCAGTGCACCCAGGATAAAAGAAATCTGCTTCAAACTAAACAGATAAGCACTGGGAAGATGCACAATAACCCCTTCGACTTTGATTGTGCAAAGATCACGTCAAGGAGTGACCATGAATACTTACCCAAAATTAACACGAATAGGTTCGTACTGTAGTGGAATCCATTCTTGCCTCTCCAGAAATATTGCCTGCGAGTTGCATTGAGAGATAGCATGCAGATAACATGCGGTTAGTTATAAATTAGTACAAATGCATAAAGCAATACTGCTTACTTGTTTTTCAAATATCAAGCCTTAAGGAAATTTAAAATTTCACAATCCAAATCAGATTTCTCAGTAAATATTCAACCTGAGGAATCATATAATGCTGTGAACTCCGAAGCTGAGCTAGGCTGCGCTGGAACGAGTCTGAGTGAGTTATCTTGCAAGCTCATGCATCATTGGTGAGGCCTGCATGCAGCCAGTATATAATCTGAAAACTGTCTTATTTGGGTTAATTTCCTGTCCGATGCAAGGATTCACAAAACAGCTTCACATTAATCAAGTCATTAAACGTGCAACTTTGAAAAACAAAGACACCAAAATATCTCTTTTGGGGCCACAAACTCTTTGTTCTAATTATTAGTGAGGAAAACAGGATGCAATTTCAGCAAAGAAAGGACAGGAGAGCAATTTATCCCACAAAAAAATTGTTCATGTACATACAACATTATCACAAAGATTTAGAGTGGGGTCAGGTAAACAAAAAAGAACAAGATGGAAAGAACAGATAACCAGTTCAAAAAAAAGCTGGAGCTTCTTGTAACAATGGCCTAGTGATATGATCACTCAGCTAGTGATTCAGAAAGGCGGAAGTGGGTACTGCAGATGCTGAAGATTAGAGTCAAGATTAGAGTGTTACTGATGAATCCTGATGAAGGGCTTTTGCCCAAAATGTCAATTTTCCTGCTCCTCGGATGCTTCCTGACCTGCTGTGCTTTTCCAGCACCGCTCTAATATTAATTCAGAAACTCAGCAAATGGTCTGGGACCTGAGATTGAATCCCATCAATGATGATGGTGGAATTTGATTTCAATAAAATACCGATGAAGCCCTGCATCAGTAATTCAGTAGATATAGCAAAAATTCATCCCAACACAAAAGATGCATGGTACAGGGAGGATGAGGCAACCATGACTGACTAAGGAAGTCAGGGATAGTACAAAAGCAAAAGAGAAAACATATGTGGTGACGGGCAGTGGGAAACCAGAGGAGTGGGAGGCTTACAAAGACCAACAAAAGAAATAAGGAGGGAGAAGATTAAATAGGAGGGTAAGCTAGCCAGTAATATAAAGGAAGACTGTAAGAATTGCTTTAGAAATATAAAGGGCAGAGAGGTAGACATTGGACAGCTGGAAGATGGCGTTGGAGAGATAGTCGTGGGGAACGAGGAAATGGCTGAGGAACTTTGTGTCAGTCTTCAGAGTGGAAGACATGAGTAATACCCCAAAAAATTCGAGAGAGGGTAGAGCTGAGTATAGTGGCCATCACCAAGGCGAAGGTGCTCGAAAAACAATGGCCTGAAAGTGGATAGATCACCTGGACTAGACGGACTACACCCCAGAATTTTAAGAGAGATAGCTGAAGAGATAGTGGAGGGGTTAGTGGTGATCTTTCAGGAATCGCTAGAGTCAGGAAGGTTCCAAGAGGACTGGAAAATCGCGAACATGAGACTCCTATTTAGAAAGGGAGTAATGCAAAAGACGGAAAACTAGTAGCTGATTAGCCGAACCTCAGTCGTGGGTAAGATCTTGGAATCCATTGTGAAAGATGAGATTTCTAAATACTTGGAAGTGTATGATAAAATAGGGCAAAGTCAACACGGTCTCATCAAGGGGAGGTCATGCCTGACAAAACTGCTGGGATTGTTTGAGGAAGTTACAAGCAGGTTAGACCAAGGAGACTTGGACCAAGGAGACCTGGACTTCAAGAAGGCTTTTGACAAGCTGCCGCACAGGAGGCTGCTGAGTAAGATATAGGCCCATGGTGTTACAGGTAAGGTGCTAGTATGGATAGAAGCCTGGCTGTCTGGCAGCAACCAGAGAGTGGGGATAAAAGGGTCCTTCTCAGGATGGCACTCAGTGACAAGTGGTGTTCCACAAGGCTCAGTGTTGGGACCACAACTTTTCACTTTATACAATAACGATCTAGTTGAAGGAACTGAGGGCATCCTGGCTAAGTTTGCAGATGATACAAAGATAGGTGGAAGGGGAAGGTAATATTGAGGAGGCAGGGAGGCTGCAGAAGGATTAGGACGGGTTAGGAGAATGGGCAAAGTAGTGACAGATGGGAAAGTGTGAGATCATGCACTTTGCCAGAAAGAATACAAACATGGACTCTGTTCTAAATGGGACGAAAATTCAGAAGTCTGAAGTGCAAAGAGACTCGGGAGTTCTAGTCCAGGATTCTCTCAAGGTACACTTGCAGGTTGAGTCAGTAGTTAAAATGGCAAATGCAATGATGGCATTTATTTTGCGAGGACTTGAACATAAACGCAGGGATGTACTTCTGAATCTCTAGAAGGCTCAGGTCAGAACACATTTGGAGTGTTGTGTGCAGCTTTGGGCCCTATATCTCAGGAAGGATGTGTTGGCCCTGGAGCGTGTTCAGAAGAGGTCCACGAGAATGGTCCCAGGAATGAAAAGCTTAACATATGAGGAATGTTTGAGGACTCTGGGTCTATACTCGCTGGGGTTTAGAAGGATGAGGGGGGATCTAATTAAAACGTACAGAATACTGAATGGCCTGGACAGAGTGGATGTTGGGGAAGATGTTTCCATTGGTAGGAGAGACTAGGACCTGAGGGCACAGCCTTAGAGTAAAGGGAAGACCCTTTTAGAATGGAGATAAGGAGAAACATCTTCAGCCAGAGAGTGGGGAATCTCTGGGATTCATTACCACAGAAGGCTGTGGAGGCTAGACCATCGAGTATGTTTAAGATGGAGACAGATAGGTTTTTGAGTATCAAGAGGATCAAGGGTTACAGCGAGAAAGTAGGAGAATGGGGTTGAGAAACTTATGAATGGTGGAGCAGATTCGATGGGCTGAATGGCCTAATTCTGCTCCTCAATCTTATGGTCTCATGAAAGAACTGCAGATGCTGTAAATCAGAGACAAAAATAGAGTTATGAGGAAGGGTCACCAGACCCGAAATGTTAACTCTGATTTCTCTCCACAGATGTGGTCAGACCTGCTGAGCTTTTCCAGCATTTTCTATTTCTGTCTTGGTTGATAGAGTCAAAAGCTTTTGTGAGGTCAAAGGAGGTCATGTATAAAAATGTCATTGCTGAGCTCTGTAACCTCACCCTACAACCTGACCCTCAGCAGACCCCAACTTCACAATCTGCCTGCAATAAAAACCATTTACTTCCAGTTCAGACAAACCTCCAACTGTGCCCTTCTCACCTTCACCATCAACTCATCAACATGTTCCCCTGGACATCATCTGACCCTCTGCTAGGTCAAAACTGCCCTGCCCCACCCAGCCCTCCCCCACACTCCAGGCCCAGCACTACCCCACCCCGGGCTCCACCCTCCACTCCCCCACCCCCCAGGCCCTGCCCTCCCCCAACTCAGGCTCTGCCCAACCCCACATCCCGGGCCCCAGCCTCCCACACTCTGGGCCCTGCTCATTCACACATTTTCTTGCTGATGTATAATCGTCCGCAAAACACACACACGCATCAAACTTAAATTATCACTGCTCCTTTGTCCCAGAAAATGTTTTTGCTGGCCCCCACCTCCATAACCTGCTCCAGCCTCAATTCCCCCCATCCTCCCCTCAGGGCACAGTTTTAGAGTAAAGACCGATTAGAATGGAGATAAAGAGAAACTTCTTCAGCCAGAGAGTGGGGAATCTGTGGAATTCATTACCACAGAAGGCTGTAGAGGCCAGGTCATCGAGTATGTTTAAGACTGAGAAAGATAGGTTCTTCATTATCAAGGGGATCAAAGGTTACAGGAAGAAAGCAGGAGAATGGGGTGAGAAACGTATCAGCCATGATTGAATGGTGGAGCAGACTCGATAGGCTGGTGGTCTAATTTTTGCTCCTATGCTTATGGTCTACTGTTGTCCACGAAACCATTGGCAATACCTATCTTGCTGAGGGAAGGAAACTGCCATCCTCACTTGGTCTGGCCAACGTGACAGCAGATACAGCAATATGGCTGACTCTCAATTATCCTCCAAAATGGCCTCACAAGCTATTCAGTTGTTTCAATCGCTACAAATGTTTCAACAAAGAACTGAAACTAAATAAACCACCTGGCATTGACCAAGGCAGCTGGAACAGCAGCAACAGAAACAGCCCTTCACCCTATAAAATGTCCTCCTTATCTCGGAGCTACTGTCACAACTGGGACAACGGTGTCAAAGATGAGTCAAGCAAAAGCCTGACAATCAGACTCTCAGTATCATGGCTTACAGACAATGTCCCAGACACTACCATTCCTGGATATACCTTTTCCCACTTGAAGGCCAGTCCCAGCAGAGACGACAGCAAAAGGGGTATACAGTCGGAAGGGAGGTGCCATGGGAGTCCTCAACATTGACTCTGTTCTCCATGAAGTCTCAGGCAAGAAAACCTCCTCTGATTACCATGTACCATCCTCCCTCGGCTAATGAATCAATACTCCTCCATATGGAAGAAACACTGAGGGATGGCATGGGGGCAAATATATACTCTGGGTGGGGATTTCACTGTCCACAACCAAGTGTGACTCAGCAACAGGCACTACTAATCAAAGTGGTCGGGTCCTTAAGGGCACAACTACTCGACTGGGTCGGCGGCAGTTGGTGAGGGATCTAACAAGAGGGAAAAATACACATGACCTCAACCTTAGCAATCTGCCAGCTGCAGATACATCTGTCTATGACAGTATCGGCAAGAGTGACCACTACCCATGCTTACGGAGATTAAGATGTGCCTTCATATTGAGAATACCCTCCATCGTACTGTGTGGCACTATCACTGTGCTAAATGGGACAGACTTCAAACAGATCTAGCAACTCAAGACTGGGCATCCATGAGGTGCTTTGGGCCATCAGCAGCATCAGAACTGTATTCCAGCACAACGTGTAACCTCATGGCCCACATTCCCCACTCAACCAGTACAAAAAGCTAGGGGATGAATCGTGGACTAATGGAGAATGGGGAGGGCATGCCAGCAGCAGCATCAAGCATACCTAAAAATGAGGTCCCAACCTGGTGAAGCAACCAAACAGGACTACTTGCCAAACAGCATAAGCAACAAATGACAGACAGAGCTAAGCAATCCCACAATGAATGGATCAGATCTAAGCTCTGCAGTCCTACCATTTCTCCTCACAAATGGTGGTGGACAAGTAAACAACTCACTGGAGACAGCAGCTCAACAAAGATCCTCATTCTCAATAACAAAAGAGCCGAACACAACGGTAACCCTTCCATGATGTTGACAGTGGGAGCAATTCAGTGATGATAACGCCACTGAATGTCAAGGCGTGACAGTTAGAACATAGAGAACATTGAACAGTACAGCACAGTACAGGCCCTTTGATACATGATGTGGTGTCAGGCATTTAACTTAATCTAAGATCACCCTAACCTACACACCCCTCCATTTACAGCCATCCATGTGCTTGTCCAGCAGTCACTTAAATATCCCTAATTAACTGACCATGTATGCAATTAAGTGACTTCCAGTTTTACAACATACTCCAAGCCTCACAAAATCAAGCTAAATGTTATTTACAAAAACCTACTAATGAACAGAAAACTCATGCGCACTAAGTTCCGTTTGGAACATTTCAATATTGACCATAAGATCATGTCTAGCAGCACTGTTAAGTAGCAAAACAGATTACATGAGTATTAATGAATATCAAGTAATGAACAAAAAAAACACATACCATCAGTTTGCATCTTCTTTGGCTGCACGGAAGGTGAAGACATTGTTGAGGTAACTCTAAAGTTAGCAGGTAATGTCTCTGCTGATCCAGGTGTCATACCCCTTACGTCCTTTGGTCGGAACTTTTTTCTCCAAGAAGGTGCTCTTCTGAAACCCTTTTCATCCTCCTTTTACAGTGATGGAAATAAGGCACGTGTATCAGCTAGGTTCAACTGCTTGTTCTTATACACAACTTCCCACAACAACATACAAGACATGTTGATTTCCTAACCGGAATCAATCCCGAAAATAATTGCTTAAACAGTACTCTCAGTGACCTCTTACCCATATGTGCACATGGAGAAAGATCTAAAAGTCAGGAGAATCTGAAGAAAATATTAAATTTAATTCTTACATCATCTAATCTCCGGTCTGTTCCAAGTGCCAAGAGGTTGTTAAATTCTCTCTCCAATGATTGGCGTGCCTGTAAACATAAACGCTACTATTACTTTTTAACGTAACCTGAAACACATTTAGGAGCAATCAACCAATACAGACTGTAATACTGTCTCAAGCAGAACGAAAATAATTTCACAAAGTGCTCCGAGCAAACAAAGGTAAGATGTGTGTTTCTGTTCCTGACAGAGGGCAGCATGGTGGCTTAGTGGTTAGCACTGCTGCCTCACAGCACCAGGATCCGAGGTTCGATACCAGTCTCGGACAACCATCTGTGTGGAGTTTGCACATTCTCCCTGTGTCTGTGGACTTCCTCCCAAAGTCCAAAGATGTGCAGCCCAGGTGAATTGACCGTGCTAAATTGCCCATAGTATTAGGTGTATTAGTCAGAGGGAAATGGGTCTGGGTGGGTTACTTTTTGGAGGGTCGGTGTGGAGGGGCCTGTTTCCACACTGCAGGGAATTCAGTTGATTGTAATCAGAGACCAAATATTCCTTGACAATAATTGAAAATCAAACATGTCATCTTGCAAGCATGCTGTCCCTGTGCATTACTCTCGATTTTCATCATAACCTTGTTACTTGGGAGCAGAGGTTGACAATGCCTGAGCATCTTTCAAATAAACCTTGATAGGGTTGCTTCTTTGAAACAATTCTGAACCAAAAGGGAAGAGAAAGAGAAAATAGACATGAAACACAAAAATAACAAACTGAAAAAGATTTGTTTATTCGATACACTAAAACCATATTGAGCCCATTGCTGTGGACGAGGTTGTGGAGTACAAGACCATAAGGCTGTTTGGCTCCTTGAGCCTGCTCCACTATTCAACAGGTTCATGACTGATCTGACATTCCTCACTTCCAAGTTCCTGCCTTTTCCCAATAACTCGATTGTCCTATCAATCAAGAATCTATCTCAGCCTTAAAAACAAACAAGGATTCTGCCCCCAGAGCACTCTGTGGCAAGGAGTTCCAAAGAGCTTCTAAGAGAAATCCCTGCCCATCTATCTTAAATTGGTGCCCCTCTGGTCCTAGACTCTCCCATGAGTGAAAACATCCTCTCATCATAAATCTTGTCAAAATTCTGAACAATTCTGATAGGATAGTCTGCTTCCACAAGTTGTTAACCCAGGGTCACAGTTTCAAAATTGTCAGCAAGAGAGCGAGGAGAGAGAGGAGGAGAAACACTTGGATTTGGAATGCACTGCCTGGGAGGCTGGGGGAAGCGGATTCCATCAGAAGTTTCAAAACAGAGTTGGATATATATTTGAAAGGGATTAATTTAGAGGGTTACGGGTTTATTGCTGGAGAATGGGACTAGCTTTCAGGAACCAATACAGACATAACGGATCAATTGGCCTCCTTCTATACTATAAAATTCTAAGTTTCTAAGTCCTTAACAGCTATCTGCAGATTTTCCTCCATTTAAATAATATTCTGTTTTTTTGCTCCCTTTCCAAAATGAACAATTTTGCATTTCCCCACATTACATGCCATTTGTCAACTTGTTACCTTTTTACTTAATCTATTATCATCTCTCTGTAAACTACTGCTTCCATCTCTCAACCTGCCTTTCCACCTCTGTGTCACCTGACTACAGTATATTTATTTCTTGAGTCAATAAATTATAAACAAGTGTGATGCCAGCATTGATCCCTGTGGCACTCTACTGGGCACCAACCAGAAAAAGCAGCTGCTTATTGCCACTCATTGATTCGTGCTCATTAGACAATTCTCTATCCAAGCCAATAAACTACCTCAAACACAATGGGTTCTTATCTTATGACTTAACCTTTTGTGATTTTGTTGGACTGGGACCAGTCCAACACCAGCATCTCCAAATCAAGACTACTATCGACACCACTAACTGCTGGCTTAAAGTGGAGAGGATCTCCAAGAGGATTGCACATATCGACACAGGACAATCACCTGATGAAGGAACGTCGCTCCGAAAGCTAGTGTGCTTCCAATTAAACCAGTTGGACTATAACCTGGTGTTGTGTGATTTTTCACTTTATAACCTTTTGTGAGGTGAGGTATCTTGTTGAATGCCTTCTGGCAGTTCAAAGGCAAACAACTACTGGCTCCTTTCTAATCACACTGATTGAGACTTCCTTGAAAAACTCAAATAAATTAGCCAGACGTGATCTCTCTTTCATGAAGCAATCCTGACTCTGCTTAATTAGATGATGATTTTCCAAATGTTCTGCTATTACTTCCTTAATAATTGATTACAGTAACTTTTCCAACAATAGATATTAGACTAAATGGCCTGTAGTGAGCTGTTTCTTTATGTCTCCCTCCTTTTTTGTTTGGGATGTCACATTAGCAGTTTTCTATTCCTCCAGTACTTCGCCAGAATCCAAAGATATTTGGAAAATTACAACCAATGCAGCTATTTCTTTCAGCATTCTAGGATGTAGTCCATCAGGACCAGGGGTCTTTTCTGCCTTTAGCCCCATTAATTTGCCTAACACTACTTGTACAGTAATAGGAACTATACTTATCACCACCCCCCCCGTCCTCTTTAGTATTATTAGAATGCTTGAAGTAGTTTCCATGTACTTGGAAGTGTATGACAAACAGGGCTAAGCCAGCACACCTTGGTTTAGAGGAGATCATGCCTGACAATAGAACATACAACATGACAGTGCAGAACAAGCCCTTCGGCCCTCGATGTTGCACTGACCTGTGGAACCAATCTGAAGCCCATCTATCCTACACTATTCCATTCTCATCCATATGTCTATCCAATGACCATTTAAATGCTCTTAAAATTGGCAAGGCTACTGCTGTTGCAAGCAGTGCATCCCATTCCCTACTACTCTGAGTAAAGAAACTACGCCTGACATCTGCCCTATATCTATCACCCCTCAATTTAAAGCTATGTCCCCTTGTGCTATCCTCCAGTCTTCTGGCACTATTCCTGTAGCCAATGATGACAAAGATCAAAGCCAAAGGCTCTGCAATCTCCTCCCTACCTTCCCAGAGAATCCTAGGATAAATCCCATCTGGCCCAGGGGACTTACCTATTTTCACACTTTCTAGAATTGCTAACACTGCCTCCTGGTGAACCTCAATCCAGTATTCTAGTAGCCTGTATCTCAGTATTCCCGACAACAATGTCTTTTTCAAGTGTAAATACTGATTAAAAGTATTCATTTAGCACTTCCCCTATCTCCTCAGACTCCATGCACAACTTCCCATACTATCCTTGACTGACCCTAATCTTACTCTAGTCATTCTTTTATTCCTGATATACCTACAGAAAGCTTTAGGGTTTTCCTTGATCCTACCTCCTAACAACTTCTCGTGTTCCCTCCTGGCTCTTAACTCTCTCTTTAGGTCTTTCCTGGCTAACTTGTAACTCTCAAGTGCCCTTCATGTCTCACCCTAACATAAGCCTTTTTCTTCCTCTTGTCAAGTGATTCAACTTCTTTAGCAATCCTTGGCTCCCTCGCTCGATCACTTCCTGCCAGGCAGGTACATACCTATCAAGGACACACAGTAGCTGTTCCTTGAATAAGCTCCACATTTTAATTGTGTCCATCCCCTGCAGTTTCCTTCTCTGGGTTCATTACCGCAGTACCAAATCCAATGTGGCCTCGCCCCTTGTTGGTTTGTCGGCATACTCTGTCAGGAAACCCTCCTGCACACACTGGACAAAAACTGACTTATCTAAAGACAAATCTGTTAGAATTCTTTGAGGTGGTAACAAACAAAGGAGAGCCAATGGATGTATTCTATCTGGATTTCAGAAGACCTTTAACAAATTGCTGGAACAGAGTCTGCCAAGGGTGTATTGGGGCAAGCTACTGGATGGATATTGAGTTGGCTGACTGGCAGGAGGCAGAGAGTGGGGAGAAAGGGGTCCTTTCCAAGATGGCAGCCAGTGACTACCAGGGCTCTGCAGGGGTCACTGTTGGGACCACAACTATTCACATTATGCATTAACGATCTGGACAAAGGAACTGAGGACACAGTTGCTAAGTTTTCAGAAGACACACAAAGGTGGAGGGACAGGTAGCTCGGAGGAAGTGGGGAGGCTGCAGAAGAACTAACAGGCTGGGGGAGTGGGCAAAGTGGCAGGTAGAATACAATGTGGCAAAGGTTGACGTCATACACTTTGGTAAGAAGAATAGAAGAGTAGACTATACTTAAAGGGGGAAATGCTTCAGAAATCGGATTCACAAAGGAGACTTGGCACTCCTAGGTCAGGATTTTCTTCAGCATATCACGCAGGTTCAGTTGGCAGTTATGAAGACAACTACAATGTTTGCATTTATCTCAAGAGGATCAGAACACTGGAGCAGGAATCTTCTGCTGAGGCTGTATAAGGCTTGGTCGGACCACATTTGGATTATGAGCAGTTTTGGGTCCACATGAAAGGATGGACATGCTGGCCTTGGAGGATCATACAGTCAGAGAGATGTACAGCACACAAACAGACTCTTCGGTTCAACTCATCTATGCTGACCAGATATCCCAACCCAATCTAGTCCTACCCGCCAGCATCTGGCCCATATTCCTCCAAACCCTTCCTATTCATATACTCATCCAGATGTCTTTTAAAATGTTGCAATTGTACTAGCCTCCACCACTTCCTCTGGCAGCTCATGCCATACATGTACCACCCTCTGCGTGAAAATATTGCCCCTTAGGTGTCTCTCTCATATCTTTTTCCTCTCACCCTATACCTATGCCCTCTAGTTCTGGACTCCCCACCCCAGGGAAAAGGCTTTGTCTATTTATCCCATCATGCCCCTCATGATTTTATAAACCTCTATAAGGTCACCCCTTAGCCTCCGACGCTTCGGGGAAAACAGCCTTAACCTATTCAACCTCTCTCCATAGCTCAAATCCTCCAAACCTGGCAACATCCTTGTAAATCTTTTCTGAACCCTTTCAAGTTTCATAACATTCTTCCGATACGAAGGAGACCAGAATTGCACGCAATATTCCAACAGTGGCCTAACCAATGTCCTGTACAGTCGCAACATGACCTCCCAACTCCTGTACTCAGTGCTTTGACCAATAAAGGAAAGCATACCAAAAGCCGCCTTCACTATCCTATCTACCTGCGACTCCACTTTCAAGGAGCTACGAACCTGCACTCCAAGGTCTTTTTGTTCAGCAACACTCCCTAGGACCTTACCATTAAGTGTATAAATCCTGCTAAGATTTGCTTTCCCAAAATGCAGCACCTCACATTTATCTAAATTAAACTCCATCTGCCACTTCTCAGCCCATTGGCCCATCTGAACAAGATCCCGTTGTAATCTGAGGTAACCTTCTTTACTGTCCATTACACTTCAATTTTGGTGTCATCTACAAACTTATTAACTATACCTCTTATGCTCGGCAGGATTGACAGGAGGTTTATAAGAATGATCTTGAGAATGAAGGGCTGGAAAAATGAGCAGTTTTGGGCTCTGGGTCTGTACTTGACGAAGTTTAGAAGGATACAAGGGGAATCTCATTAATACTTAGAATACAGAAGGGCATGGATACAGTGGGTACAGAGAAGATGCTTCCATTAGTAGGACCCGAGGGCACAGCATCAAAGTGTAGGGATAACCCTTAGGGACTGAGATGAGGAGGAATTTCTTCAGCCTGAGAGCAGTGAATCTGTGGAACTCAGTGCCACAGAGGCTGCGCACTCAACAACTTGACTTCCAGAGATAGATCAGTTCTTGATTAATAAGGGGATCAAGGATGGGGTGGGGGGGGGCAGAAGAATGGATTTGAGAAACACATCAGCCATGGTCGAACAGTAGAGCAGAATCAATTGAATGAATGGTAATAATCCTTTATTCCTATATTCCAACTTTGTTCCTGCGGGGAAGAAAAACAGTTTCAAGTCAGGATGGCGAGTAGCTTGGATGGAATTTGCAGGAGGTGATGTCCCCTTGGATCTGCTGTCATGTCCTTCTAGACTGTAGAAGCCATGGGCTTCAAAGGTGGTCTCTAAAGAACCTTGATGAATTTCTTAAGTCATCAGTTAAGTACAAAATTGTCTCTATAAGAGTCCTAAACATGAATTTATTATAAGGTTCCATGTTAAATGCCAATAACAATCTCAAATGTAGATACAACAAAAAGCGTAAGACTAAAAAGTGAAGTCAAAGATATTCCAAAAGTAGATGACTAAAACGTGGAATCCTCTGCCACAAAACACCAGAGGTAATAAAATTATTGAAAAGGCAAATGAGATTGCAATAAGCATCTAAAACTAATTAGAAGTTCGAGGCACCAGACCCCAAGAATATGGGAGGGAGTGTATAAGAATTTATGAGAATGATATCGGACTCAAAGCTTTAAGCGGAGAAAGTGAGGACTACAGATGCTGGAGATCAGAGCTGAAAATGTGTTGTTGGAAAAGCGCAACAGGTCAGGCAGCATCCAAGGAACAGGAGAATCGACGTTTTGGGCATAAGCCCTTCTTCAGGCTTATGCCCGAAACGTCGATTCTCCTGTTCCTTGGATGCTGCCTGACCTGCTGCGCTTTTCCAGCAACACATTTTCAGCTCTGATCTCCAGCATCTGCAGTCCTCACTTTCTCCATGGCGTCACAGAGCAGGCTGATTAACAAATTAGAAACATTTGAGATTGAAGGAGGTGGGGGAAAAGTATAGTTCAGGTAGCTGTGGGAGTCAGTGGGTTTGAAGTATATGCCTGTGTTGAGTCAGTTGCCAGAAATGGAGATGGAGGTGTCCAGGAAGGAGAGTCAGATGTCCAAGATGGTCCAAGTGAACTTGAGATCAGGGTGGAAGGTGTTAGTTTAGTTGGTGAACTTTTCAACCTCCTCGTGGGAGCACAAGGTGACATCGATAGAGTCATCGATGCAGCAGAGGAAAAGGTGGGGAGTAGTGCTAGTGTAGCTGTGGAAGATGGACTGTTCTATGTATCTGACGAAAAGGCAGGCATAGCTGGGGCTCATGGCTACCCATTTGGTCTGGAGAAAGTGGGAGAATTTGAAAGAGAAATTGTTGAGGATGTGGACCAATTCAGCGAATCGAGTGAGTTTGTCAGTGGAAGGGTACTGGTTGGGTCACCAGGAGAGGAAGAAATGGAGGGCTTGGAAACCTTTGTCCTGGCAGATGGACGTGTACAGGGCCTGGATATCCATGGTGAAAAGGAGGCGCGGGAGGCCCAGGAAATGAAAGTCATGGAGGAGAAGGAGGGCGTGGGTAGTATCCTGAATGTATGTGGGGAAAACCTGGACCAAGGAGGATAGGACGGTGTCAAGGTATGCAGAGTTAGTTTGGTGGAGCAGGAACAGGCCTAGACAATAGGTCAACCGGGGCAGTCAGGTTTGTGGATTTTGGGGAGGAGGTAGAATCGGGCGGTATAGATTGGAGTAGGTTCGCAGACTGTGAGGTTGGAGGCTGTTGGTGAGAGATTGCTTGAGGAGATGATGTTGTGGATGGTCTGGGAGATGGTGGTTTGGTGATGGGAGATGAGGTCTGGTGTCATGGTGAGGTTGGGATTGGATCGGAGAGTGGAGAGCTGTGCGTTACAAGGGTAAGAGGTTGGAGTGGATGAGGGGGTGGACAGGTTGAGGCGGTCAATGTTAGGGCAGCAGTTGGAGTTGAAGAGATTGAGGGCGGGAAACAGACCAGCACGGGGTGTCCAGGTGGATGGGGTGTGTTGGAGGTGGGAGAAGAGGTCCTCTGAGGGGGAGCAGGATTCCTGATGGACAAAGTAAGCACTGAGGCGGAGGAAGAAAAGCTTGATGTCGCAACACATGTTGAATTCATTGATCCAGAAGTGGGGGGGGGGGGGAAGAGAGAGAGAGAGAGAGAATGAAGGGGAGGCCATTATTGAGGACTGATCATTCATCCTCAGTAAGACGGAGGTCTGGGGAGATGGTAAAAACACAGTAGGCTGGGAACTATGACCTGGGGTAGAGCTGGAGTTGGGAGTTGAGGCAGAGATTGTCTCTGGAGTGGGTGTGGTTATGGGTTTGTGGCTGACATCACCAAACGTAAGTGACATTCACCATGGGGAGGCAGAAATGGAGACTATGATGGCATCTGTGGGGGTGAAAACGACATAATAGGTGACGCTGGTGATGTCGCCTGCAGCATTCTGGTAACATCGGTGTGGGTAGAAGTGGTTGAGGCGGTGGTAATTATGGTTGGGGGGGGGGGGGGGGGGGTTAGTAACGTACAAAGTAGTCTTTGTGGTGGTTTCCTTGGCACTGATCACTGAGGCTTTGTCTCAGTGGTGATCACGGTATAGTCAGCAGTGGCTGCGGCCTGTGGGGTGGCAGGAGCGGAAGTGATGTTATCGTTTGCCGCGGTGGTGTTGGGGGTTGGAGCAGCCACATGGTTAATGGTGTCCAAGCGATTCTGGAGGCTGGGAGAAGCTTCTGGTATGATTGAAGAAGCCCAGGTTTAGAGGTAAGTACTTGAAAGTTTGGTATATATTCATTCCCTGGTGTCCAATACGGTGAGGAACAGTGTTTGCTGATTGTGTGGATTCTTCTGTGGATGAAGAACAGCAGAGATCCTTTGCAGGTCTGGGAGAGTGTGGCTCTAAGCTGGGGAAGGGCTGACTGCAGGGAGAGGTGGCGACGGCGCATGGCTGAGTGTGTGGAGCTGAGGATCCGGAGGGAGAACAGTTTCTGGAGGCTTTAGATTTGCTGATGTGACCGAACACTTCAATTGCCCCTCCCCTCCAAAGGGGATGCAAGTCTTTGGCCTCCGCCACCGCCAAAATCTAGCCACCGCACGCCTGGGGGATGAATGCCTAATCTTCGGCCTTAGGACCCTTAAATCACATGGGATCAATGTTGATTTCACCAGCTTCTTCATTTCCCCTGGCCCCACCTTATCTCAGTTCCAACCCTCTAACTCAGTACCGCCCTCTTGACCTGTCCAACCTTTCCATCACCCTTCCCATCTATCCGCTCCACCCTATCACCATCACCCCCCACCTTCATCTACCTATCACATTCCCAGCTACTTCCCCCCTCCCCCTCCCCACACCCCCCCCCCCCCCCCCCCCCGCCCCATCCAGCCCCACCCTTCTCCCATTTATCTCTCAGCCTCCTTGGCACCCCAACCCCTTCCATTCCTGATGAAGAGCTTATGCTCAAAACGTCAACAATCCTAGTCCTTGGATGCTGCCTGACGGGCTGTGTTTTTACAGATTGGAACAAATCGAAAGTGGTGTCCCTGGGAACAGTGTTAGGACCCTTGCTTTTTCTGATTTATATAAACTATTTGGAGGAGAAAGTGAGGACTGCAGCTGCTGGAGATCAGAGCTGAAAATGTGTTGCTAGAAAAGCGCAGCAGGTCAGGCAGCATCCAAGGAACAGGAGAAGCAGCCCTGAAGAAGGGCTGATGCCCGAAACGTCGATTCTCCTGCTTCTTGGATGCTGCCTGACCTGCTGCGCTTTTCCATAAACTATTTGGAGATGAGTTTGAGGGTAAAATTTCTAAATTTGTAGATGATACTAAGCTATGGAGAATAGTGAATTGTGAGGATGATGCTGCGACTCCAGACAGACTCTGCCAAGTTGGTCAAATGGATAGATACCTGGCAAATGGATTTCAATGTCGAAGAATGTGAGGTAGTGTGTTTTGATAGAAGAAACAGTAAGAGACAATACAGGCTCAATGGTGCAATTTGGAGGGGAGTACAGGAGCAGAGGGATCTGGGGGATTCCCTGAAGGTGGACAGATAAACGGAAACAATTATTAAGGCAGCTTATAGGCTCCTTGAGTTTATAAATAGAGGCAGAGAGTATAAATGCAAGGTATAAATGATGCTAAACCTCGACAAATCATTGGTCAGACCACATTTGGAGTTTTGTATTCAGTCCTGGGCACTTTTTTTTTAAGAATGTTAAAGCCATGGAGATAGCTCAAAAGAGATGCACTAGAACAAGACCAGGAATGATGGAGATTTTAGAAACAAGGAAAGAAAGAAAGAAACTGGGCTTTTTCTTGTCAAAGCAGAGAAGATTAAGGAGTGACCTTACTGAGGTATTCAAAATTATGAATAATTTTGCCAGGGTAAAGGAGGTCCCACTAGTTGGTATGCCTGTAATTCAGGATGACAATTTCAACACAGTCAGCGAGAAAGCAAGGCACGAGATGGGAAGAAACATCTTTATGCAGAGCTGTTAGGATTTGGAATGCACCATCTGGGAGAGTGAAGACGACAGATTCCATAGGAGGTTTCAAAGAAGAACATATATATTTGCAAGTGATGAAGGTAGAGTTGACTGAGATAGGACTGGAGAGTGGAATTAGCTGGGTAGCTCTTTCGGGAGCTAGTAGAGACACGATGGGTCAAATGGTTTCCTTCTGTCCTGTAAAGTTCTGTTATTCTATGTATCTGCTGCCCTTGTCCTTCCAAGATTATAGTAGTCTTAGGTGTAGTAGATGATACGCACTGCTGTTACTGTGTGTTGAAGGTGGTGGTGGATGGCGTCAAATCAACTGTGTTGGTTTGTCCTGGGTGATGTCAAGCCTCTAGAGTGTTGTTGGTGATGCATCCAGGCAAGTGGAAAAATTATAAATATCTGTTGCAGGTGAATTTATTCATGACAGTATCAGTAAATGTGAACACCATGGAGATAAAGTTCCACTTTCACATGGAGAATAACCTATTATGTTATCTGGCACCATGCTATCTGGGACAAACTTCAAACAGATCTAGCAAATCAAGATGGGGCACCCATGAGGTGCTGTAGGTCATCAACAGTAGCAGAAGTGTACTCCAGCACAATCTAACCTCATGGTCTGGCATATCCCCCACTCAATCATTCCCATCAGGGGTTCAACGGAGAGTGCAGGAGGGCATGCCAGGAGCAGCACCTAAAAATGAGGTGTCAACCTGGTGAAGTTACTTGAGAGGACTACTTGTAGACCAAACAACACAAGCAGCAAGTGACAGAGCTAAGTGATCTCATAAGTGACAGATCAGATCTAAGCTCTGCATCCTGCAACTTTCAGTCATGATGGTAATGAACAATTAACCAATTCACTGGAGGCGATGATGGCCCCACAAATATCCCAAACCTTAATGATGGAAGAGCCCAGCACATCAGTGCAAAAGATAAGGCTGAAGCACTCGCAGCAATCTTCAGTCAGAAATGCCAAGTGGATGATCCATTTGGCCTCTTCCAGAGGGCCTGAGCAACTCTGATACCAGTCTTCAGCCAATTCAATTCACTCCACTCAAAGTGAGATCAAGAAACAGTCAGATTATGAACCCTTACAATATTCCAACAATAGCACTGAAGACCTGCTCCCTTAGCCAAGCACTGACATTTACCAACAGCATGCAGAATTGTTCAGATACGTCCTACACTCAAGAAACATAACAAACCAACCCGCTAAACAGTCACCTTTCAATTGTCAGTTAAATGAAGAAGGTGTCAGCTAAAAGCACTTACCAGTGACATCCAGTTTGGGTTTTGCCAGAAGCACTCAGCTCCTACCTGAGCAAAACTGGAGTCAATAAGAATCATGTGCAAACTCTCCAGTGGTTGGAGTCATACCTCGCACACAGCAAAATGGTTGTGGTTGTCCGAAATCAGTTACCTCAGCTCCAGGACATCTCTGCAGGAGATCCTCAGGGTAGTGTCCTAGGCCCAACCATCTTCAGCTGCTTTGTCAAAGGCCTTCCCTCCACAAAAGGTCAGAAGTGGGAATATTTGCCCATGACTGCACAATATCCAGCACCATTTGCTACTCCTGACTGTGAAACAGTCTACGTTCAATTTAAGACAGACCTGAACAATATCCAGACCCAGGTCAAAGATTGACAAGTAACATTCAGGCCTGTCAGATGCAGGCAATAATCATGCCCAACAAGAGTCAATCTAACCACCATCGCTTGACATTTAATGGTGTTATCATTGAATCCCCGTTATAAATATCTTGAGCAGAAACTGAACTGGGCTTCCCATAAACAGAGTCACTACAAGAGCAGGTCAGAGGCTAGGAATACTACAGCAGATAGCTGATCGCCTGACTCCCCGTCTACAAGACTCAAGTTAAGAGTGTGAAAAAATAATCCCAGTTTTTCTGGATTAACGCAGTTCCAACAACACTGAAGTAGCTTAATACTTGAGTGGCATCACATCTACAAACATTCAGTCACTCTATCACTGATGCTCAGTAGCAGCATATGCACCAACTACAAGATGCACAATAGAAATTCATCAAAACTCCTTAAGACAGTAATTTCCAAACACATGACCACTTTTAGAAGGACAAGAACAGCAGATACATGGGAACACCATCACCTGCAAGATCCCCCTCCAAACCACTCACCATCCTGACTTGAAAATATATCGCTGTTCCTTCACTGTCGCTGTCAAAATCTTGGAATTCTTTCCTTACAGAGATTGTGGGTTTACGTCCAGCACATGGACTGCAATAGTTCAAAAGGCAGTTCACCACCACCTTCTCAAAAGGTAACTAGGAATCAGCAATTAATGCTAACCCTGCCAGCGATATCCACTGCCCATGAATGAATAACAGCCAGTATGCTTTTAAATTTTAATGCAGACAGGTTGCTATTAGCCAGTTCATTTTCTTGATAAATTAACTAACAAATGGTGGTCATCCATTTTGTTGAGTTGAAACAGAGACAGTGTATGTACATCTGTGCAAAGAGCAGGGTTCTATGTATTAATATATGTCTCTTCTACAAAGAACACCACAGCACAGGAACAGACCCTTCTGCCATCTAAGCCTGTGCCGACATATTTTACCCTTCCATCCTAAAACTGTCTTCACTCAGGATCCGTATCCCTCTATTCCCCGTTATTCATGCAAGTATCCAGATGTTACCTGAATGCTGCTATTGTGTCTGGTTCTATTCCACCACCTCCTCTGGCAGCACATTCCAGGCTCTCTCCACCCTTTGTCAGAGAAACCTGCCTCACATACCTCTAACTTCCCCCTCACACCTTGAACCCACATTCCTTAGTAATTGACTCCTTTACCGTGGAAAAAAACCCCCTCAGTTTTCACTCTATCCATGCCATACACAATTTTATAAACTTCTGTCAGGTCTCCCTTCAACTTCCTGCATTCCTGTGAAAACGAACCCAGTCCAACCAACCTAGTAGATACTGTATTCTCCACGACACATGGATTCTCCAACGCAATACTTCTGGTAAGGTGCCCATGCTTATATCAACCAGTGGTCCCCTCTGGTGCATGAGAAATGTTGATTTTCCCCTGAATTTATATTCTGACAATTCAACTTGCATTCATCAGGATAATAAGTTGACAAAACATTTTTTTTCCCAGCAATACTTAAGTTCCGTACAACCAAACTACTTGAATGAAAGGAAACCTGAAAAAGGAGGACTATTAAAGAGGGCAGAAACAGACAAGCTGCTTAACATCAAAAATCAACACAAATATTAAACTAAACCATCCACTTGTGAGCGATCGCTTTCTATCATTGCTTATTCAAAGAAAGAAATTAAAATGAATGACTGACAGGATAGAGCTTTTAATTTCTTCTCCTTTTCCAGTCACAGCACACAAAGCGATATACTCAAAACCATTCATTTAAAGTACAATATCTGGAATCTGGTGACTATTTTTGGCCCAATGTCATGCTGTAGCTTAAAAGGACTTCTGCACACCTCAATGATTTCACTCTCAATGTATTTCATGGGCAATTAACTCATTTTACTCACTAATCACATCCTTTTTTCAGATTAGATTACTTAGTGTGGAGACAGGCCCTTCGGCCCAACAAGTCCACACCGCCCCGCCGAAGCGCAACCCACCCATACCCCTGCATTTACCCCTTACCTAACACTATGGAAAATTTAGCATGGCCAATTCACCTGACCTGCACATCTTTGGATTGTGGAAGGAAACTGGAGCACCCAGAGGAAACCCACGCAGACACGGGGAGAACATGCAAACTCCACACAGTCAGTCGCCTGAGGCGGGAATTGAACCCGGGTCTCTGGCGCTGAGAGGCAGCAGTGCTAACCACTGTGCCGCCCACTTTGAATGCTGAAAAAGCATAGGTGCAAGAAAAGAAATTGCTACCTCCAAATCATCCTTAGAGAAGGTGAGATTGATGACCAATAGCTTAGAAACAACTTGTTTTTGGATTTACAATCTCTCGATAGATGAAATTCACATGGTTGTTACCAGAGTATAGCTTTCCAAACCCAGAGGCTTCCAGTGTACCACAGGAATCG
The DNA here is from genome assembly GCF_047496795.1 of Chiloscyllium punctatum. NCBI lineage: Eukaryota > Metazoa > Chordata > Chondrichthyes > Orectolobiformes > Hemiscylliidae > Chiloscyllium > Chiloscyllium punctatum. Next base: position 91,490,482 of record NC_092760.1, on the reverse strand, counting down.
GTGCTGCCACCCTTGCTTGCTTGTTATGTATGTTTAAGACTTAATTGCAATTGTAGAAAATAGAGTTATTAAGTTTGCTATTGGCACGAAAATTGGTGATTTTATCGATAGTGAGGAAGATGGTCTCAGGCCACAGTCTAATAAATTGGGCAGGCAGATGGCAGATAGTGCACAATGATGCATCTTGGGAAGTCTAATAAGAGCAAAACTTACACAATGAATGGTAGCTCCCAGGGAGTGCTGAGGAATACAGCGACCTTGGTGTACAAGCCCAGAGAACCATAAAGATGTCAGCACAGGTTGACAAGATGGTAAAGGCAGCATTCAGGATGCTTGCTTTCATCAGCCAGGGTGTAGACTATAGAAGCAAGGAAGTCTTTTTGCAACTTTATAAAACATTGGTGAGGCCACAGACAGAATACTGTGTATAATCTTGCCACCACACTGTTGGAAGAATGTGATTGCACAGGACAGGGGGAGGAGATTCACCAGGATGTCACCTGGGATGATAAATCTCAGTTATGAGGAACTGGACAGGCGAGGTTTGATTTCCCTGAAGCAGAGAAGGCTGATGGGTGATCTGATCGTACAAAATTATCAGATGCATATATATAGGGTAGATTGAGAGAATCATTACCCTCTGGCAAATGGGCCTAAGGCCAGCGGGCATAAACGAAAGGTGAGGATTGTAAATTTAGGGGGGAATTGGAGGATCCAGAGAGTGGCAGAAATATGGAATGTGCTACTTCAGAGGGTGGAGGAGGCAGATACACTCAACATTTAAGAAGCATCTGCATGAGCACTTAAAATGCCAGGGCGTAGTAGACTATGGCCCTTGTGCAGGTAAGCAGGATCAGTGTAGTTTGGTGTTTATTGGTTGTGTGGACATAGTGGGCCAAAGGACCTGACTGTATGCTGTATTGATCTAGGACTTTGAGAAGCTATTTAAAATATGCTTCCTTCAATATATTGAAAAATAAACCAGGTGATATTTTGAATTTTTTTTAAACATAGCATCAATTTGGATATTCAGGCTGAAGGCATAAACATCCAATCATCATCATTCAGTATACATTGCCAAGATCAACCAGGAGGTTACTTCTGGCAGTACTCTCTCTCAAAGACCAGTGAAAAATAGCAAAAGACCAAGAGGCCAAATCTACAAGGGACTGAGGCAGTTTTAAATCTGTAAGCATGCAGCAGTAGCAAGAATTCAACACAAGCTTTTCCAACTCTGGCCAGATTTTGAAATTTCTCATCTATTAAATTGTCTTGTCAACAGCCCACATGACAGATTTAAAATCAAGATCTGTAATGGTAGAAAAACAGATTCCTGTGTCAAGAGAATCAATTATAATTTGACAAAGTCAAAAGTCACACAACACCAAGTTATAGTCCAACAGACTTATTTAAAATCACAAGCTTTCAGAGCACTTCACTTGATGAAGGAATAGCACCCCAATAGCTTGTGATTTTAAATAAGTCTATTGGACTATAACCTGTTATGATGGGACTTCTGACTTAGTCTACCCTGGGAGAATCAGAGTCAAAAAAGGGTGGCAAAGCAGGTCAGGAAACATCTGAGAAGCAAGACAGTCTATGTTTCAGGCATATGCCCTTCATCACATTCCTGCTCCTCGGATGCTGCCTGACCTGCTGTGCTTTTCCAGCCCAACCATTTCGATTTTGTCCAACCCCAGTTCAACACCAGCACCTCTACATCACAATCATAATTTGAATATTTTTAGTTGTTAGATACAAAACAGGCTGAAAAAAAGCAAATCCCAACAGCAAGAGTCCTTCTTAAAGCTCCATTTTAAGAGTGTGCCCATTTTGAATATTAGACAATTTATATAACCAGTAGTAGCCATGTCTATACCAACATTCAAAGGCTTTTTTTTAAAAAGGTGATTCACTTTGGAAGGAGCAACAGGAATACAGAGTACTGGGCTAATTCTAAGATTCTTGATAGTGTAGATGAGCAGAGAGGTCTCGATGTCCAGCTACACAGATCCCTGAAAGTTGCCACCCAGGTTGACAGGGTTGTTAAGGCGGCGTACGGCGTGTTAGCTTTTATAGGTAGAGGCAGAGTTTCAGAACCATGAGGTCAAGCTGCAGCTGTACAAAACTCTGGTGCAGCTGCACTTGGAGTATTGCGTACAGTTCTTGCCACTGCATTATAGGAAGGATGTGGAAGCTTTGGAAAGGGTTCAGAGCAGATTTACCAGGGTGTTGCCTAGTATGGAGGGCAAGTCTTACGAGGAAAGGCTGAGGGACTTGAGGCTGTTTACATTGGAGAGAAGGAGGTTGAGAAGTGACTTACTAGAGACATATAAGATAATCAGAGGGTTAGATCGGTGGACAGGGAGAGCCTTTTTCCTTGAATGGCGATGGCTAGCACAAGGGGGCATAGCTTTAAATTGAAGGGTGATAGATACAGGACAGATGTCAGAGGTAGTTTCTTTACTCAGAGCAGTAGGGGCATGGAACGCACTGCCTGCAACAGTAGTAGACTTGCCAACTTTAAGGGCATTTAAATGGTCATTGGATAAACTTATGGATGGTAATGGAACAGTGTAGGATAGATGGACTTCAGATTGTTGCGCCGACCTGTGAAACCATCAAGGGCTGAAGGGCCTGTACTGCGCTGGAATGTTCTATGTTCTAAAAGTAACTATTTACTTTCTACAAGCTACTTAGCTGTTGCATCAGTGCAAAATTGAAAAGATTGAAAACTTGGAAAGTAAGGGCAAATCTTGAGGTGATCTTTAGGGCAGCATCGTACCTCAGTGGTGAGCAGTACTAGGGACCAGAGTTTGATTCCAGCCTCTGGTGACTGTCTGTGCGGAGTTTGCATACATTCCCCATGTTGACGTGGGTTTCCTCCAGGACCGCTGGTTTCCTCCCACAATCCAAAGATGTGCAGGTTAGGTGGATTGGCCATGCTAAATTACCTGTAATGCCCATGGATGTGCAGGCTGGGTGGATTAGCCACAGGAAATGGATAGGGTTGGGGGAATAGGATGGAGGTGAATGGGATGCTATTCAGAGGGTCAGTGTGGACTTAATGGTGGAATCGCCTGCTTCCACACTGCAGGGATTCTATGTTTCTATTCTTCATTATACTTGAGTCACACTGGTTTCAAATGCTCTGGTATTGTCCAATTAGAAACACAGGCAGTTTCTAGATAAAATGACAAATCAATTTCGCTGCTACAGGAAATGATCAAGCCACATGTCTCACCAGCTCTCCGAGTCATTGGTTAGGAAGATGTTTTCGCTCATCATTCATTCATTAGACTTACTCATAAAACATAGATTCAAGTGGCCTAATAGCATGTCATCATTCCCCCCAAAAAGTTACACCCATTATTTTTACAGGAAATTGACAGTATTGGGAACTTTATGTTACAACATTAAAGCTGATCCTGTAACACTAACTCCCTGCCAACAGATGGTAGTCTCTCCTCATGCAGCACTTTCCAAGTTCACTTCACAGACTGCAGCACCTTTAGCTGCCACAACACTACTTAGCACTGAAAGAAACTAGTGGCTAATAAAATAAAGCATGGCGTTTGTCCCTTGTAAACAATTATTTTTGTTGTCAGAAAGATTCGAAATGAACTCTGAGCACAGATAATTTCAAGCAAACTGAAGAGAAAGAAATCTACCATCCACATATGAAACAGCTGATTAATGCTTTGGAGGCACATCCTTCAGCAAACCATGTTCTAATGAAGAGTCTACACTTCAACCACATGGGTACACCTCCTAAAAAGATGCATCAGATACTCAATTTTAGTATTTATTTCCAAAAATTCTGTTTTAAATATATCTGCCAAATACAAAGTGGACAATTTAGAACACTAGGTTTTCAATTACAATATCTTCCATACTTTGAAACCTGAGGGAATACAGGCCTAGTTCAATCTTACTTCATTAAACAAACCTGCCATCTAAGAGATTAACCTAGTGAACCTTTGTTGCACTCCCACTACAGCAAGTGTATCCTTCCATAGATAAGGAGGTCAAACTGCACAAAAAGTATGGGTGTGGACTCAGCAAAGCTCTATACAACTGCAGTAAGAGATCTTTATGCCTGTGCTCAAATCCCCTTGTAATGAAGGCCTTAACCTGATAAATCTGCCATTTGCCTTTTTCACTGACTGCTGCATGCTTGCTTTTCGTAATTCATTAACAAGGAGAGCTCTGTCCCTATGAAAATCAACGCTACACGATTTCTCACAATTTAAAAAATATTCTGCCTTTCAGTACTTTTCTTTCGAAAGATAACTTTACACTTACACATGATTTTCGATCTACTGTGATATTGCTCAATCACCTAGTTTAAATCCATTTGAAGCCTCTTTAACCTTCCTCAGAACTTACATTCCCAATCAATTTTAGCAGTAAATGTGGAAATATTACAACTGTTCCCCACATCCATATCATTTATACCGATTTAAAACAGTTTATTTGTCCTCCAGCAGGTGCTATAACCTGCGACTTTTAACTAGTTCAGAGACTTCTTAGAAGTGAACCAGTATGTGATATGAGAAGGATCGAGAGAAAGAAGAATGACAGCAGGAAGGCTGCGACTGCACTAGAGGGTGCAGAAGAGATTCATCAGGATACTTATGGACTTAAATGATTCAGCTATAAAGAGAGACAAGCTAGCCTCAGGTTGCTTTCCTGGAGAAGGGAAGGCTGTGGGGGGTTCTGACTGAGGTGCACAAAGTTTTGAGGGACACAGATAAGTAGGGAGGAAGGGTCAATAATTAGGCCACACAATTTTAAGATAAGAACGTTTAGAGAGAATTTGGGGAAAAAATGTTTTCACCAAAGGTTAGTGGGTATATGGAACTCTCTGCCCGAGGGTATTACGAACACTTGTATTTACGAATACAATCCCATTACAGGGGTGTACTCATTTTTAACAATCCAACGTGAACATTTCCTTCTGTTTATGAATGGAATGCTGGAAAATGGGATGAGAATAGATGGATGCTGATGGCAGAGATGGTAGCCTGAAGGGTATTTCCCTCTGCTGTAAAAAGAAACACATCTGTCCCCTCTGTGTCTATTGTAACAGTAATTTACTGATAACACTCTGCCATTCTGAGGATGAGCTGCCTATTCAGACTCTCTGATCATCACCCATCAGCCAATGCTCAGGACATACCTTACCCTCAATCCCAGAGTCAAATTTGGTTCCTAAAAACCCCTGTATGACACCTTAGCAAAAGACCTTTCTGAAAATCCAAAGACACCATATCCACCAAGTCTCCTTTAGCAATGATTTAACAAACAAACTGTAAAAAAAACTTCAAAAGTTTGAAACACATGATCTTGCTTTTATAAATCCATGTCAGCTCTGTCCAATTCTGCTATTCTTTTCCAAATATCCAGTTGTCCTACATCCTTTATATTAGAATATTTGCCCTACTATTCTCTCTGTCCCTTCTTAAATCGTGGGGTTACATTTGTATCATCTGCAGGAACCTTTCGTGAATCTATAGAATTTTGAAATACAATCACCACTGCATCCACCCCCTCATCACTCTAGGATAAAGCCCGTCTGGATCTTGGGAGTCATACACTCCCTAACTGCCTGGGTGCTCCTAACCTGCAGTGTGACTACCTCTACCATGCAGTTCTCTGCCTTGTAGATATATCACTGCGACTTGAGACACAACTTGATGTCCAAAGCTCTAAAAGCAGGATTATGCAGCCAGTGATATGTCCTGCAGAAATATTTTTGCATGACACATGCCCAAGGCTACACATTTCACTTGGCTGAGCTGCCCTACCATACCTTAACTTTACAGACTATTGACTATAAGTGGAATAGCTTCCTAGCTGTGCACCAACCAGCTCCTTGTGCTGCAAAAGAATGAAAGAAATTATGAATGATGAAAAAAAGTAGGAACGATCATTTCCTTCAACAAACTTCCCAATCAGCAAAATTGTATTTGTTCACTCTGCTTATAATCTGCAATCTGTATTAAGGCCACTGCAGTAATGCTGTTTCAAGTTAAAACTACAGAAGCCAGAATAGACTGGTTAGCTAACTGATGACTCTTTGACAGAGTTTATTTAGATCTACTTAATGCTCGAAAAACTGTACTAGAGGAATTGACATTTAACTGTAGACCAAGCCGGAATTTCGGAAAGACATTTAAAAATCCACACACTCAACCTGCATACAACTTATGCACAATATTAGTTCACATTACTTTCTCTCTCACCTTGTCAAAACTTATTTTGGCTATTTTTAACAATATACTGATGAACTGGAAAAGAATGTGATGTTTCTCTCATTCACTGTAATATTATTGTTATGTTCACCTTACAGACATTTAAGTTCACTTAACATAGACATAGTCATTAGAAATAATGCAATTTTATCGAGATCAACCATAAAACTCTATTTGACATGCGCAAAGTTGAAGTTTCAAATTCAAGTAAAACACTGCAAATAAAATAATAGGAAGAAAACAACAAAATTGAGAAACTCAGCAGCATTGATTGAAAGAATTAATTTTCAGTCCAGTAGGGGGTTTCTTCAGAGTAGTTCTGTCCTGGTTCTCTCTCCACAGACACTGCTGAGTAACTCAAGCATTTTCCATGTTTCAGTTTTATACCATCTCAAGTATTTTGCTTTTAATTAAAATTATGGCTTCATTAGCATTCACTCATCTAAAAGAAGGCAAGTGCCCACAAGTTATTTTTCCTGCAAGTTGAAATGACTGCAAAACAAACATTAAGAACTCTCAACACTGGAAATCAAAAACAAAAACGGATATCGCTGGAAAACCTCAGCAAGTCAGACAGCATCTGTGGAGAGAAAGCAGGGTTAACATTCAGGTCCAGTGACCCTTCTTCAAAGTTTTGCTGAGACCTGCTGAGTTTTTCCAGTGATTTCTGTTTTTGAACGAATTGCTCTTGGTTTACCTGTGTGTTTTGTGTTGGTATCTGTAACAATAGAGCTAATGCATTGTAATCAAAAAGTTCATCAAGAGCAATTAGTCCACCGTGAACTCCAATTTCTACAAGATTATTGGCATATTCCTTAAGTCCAATTGACTGCACCCAGCGTATCACTCGCTCATTAGTCCACACCATAACATCTGTAAAAATACAATAAAAATGATCAAAGGGAAGTTGATTCATATTAAACTGGTCGTATCAGTTTACAAGTGTATAAAATCAAAAACCAACTAATCAAACAAACAGATTTTTAAGCCATGGTGATCAAAGATTGAAAAAGATAATCAAAACTTCATAAATTATAACAAAACTGAAGTAATGGCAAAGAGGCCAGTATCCCATCACCAAGTCACAAGGAAGGGCTGTGGATTTAGTTTATATGGACTTTCGTAAAGTATTCGATAAAGCCCTACATGGCAGATTGGTACAAAAACTAAAATCACATGGGATTCATGGTGGGCTGGCTAGATAGATACAAAACTGACTTGGTCATTGAAGGCAGAGGGCAGTAGTGGAAGGATGGTTTCCAGAAAGGAGACCAATGATGCTCCACAGTGATCAGTCATACTACAAAAAAAAGAGGACCTAAGTCTATGTAAATGATCTGGAGAAAAACATGGGTGGTCTGATTAGTAAGTTTGCAGATGGCACGAAGGTTTGTGGAATTGTTGACAGTGCTGATAATTATGAAAGAACAGGATATAAATAGATTGGCAACTTTAACGCGAGGAGTATTAGAAATGCAGATGGAGTTTAATCCAGACAAATGCAAGGTGATGCATTTTGGAAGATCAAATTTAAGTGTGAAGTATATTGTAAATAGCAGAACCCTTCAGAACATCACCATACAGACAGATCTGAGCGTGCAGGTCCAGAGTTGGGGGCAACACAGTTGGCCAAAGTGATTAAAGAGGCAAATGGCATGCTGACCTTCATTGGCCAGGGCATGGAGCACAAGAGTTGGCAATCCATGTTGCACCTGCATAAAACTCTTGTTAGGCTGCATTTGGAGTATTATGTGCAGTTTGGTCACCACACTACCAGAAGGACGTGGAAGCTTTGGAGAGATTGCAGAGAAGGTTCACCAGGATGTTGCCTGGTCTCAAAGGCAGTGGCTATGAGGGAAGGTTAAAAAGACAAGGATTGTTTTCACTGGGAAGACAGTGGCTGAGAGGAGACCGAATTGAGGTCAACACAATTATGAGATACGTAGATAGGGTGGGTAGTCAGAGGTTCTTTCCCAGGGTTGATGTTTAAATTACAAGGGGGCACAGGTTCAAGGTGAGATGGGCAAAGTTTAAGGGAGATGTGCAAGGGATGTTTTTCATGCAGAGAGTGGTAGGAGCCTGGAACGCACTTCCAGAAGAGGTGGCAAAAACAGGCACATTGGTGACATTGAAGAGGCATCTGAAGGTTTACATGAAAAAGGAGGGAAGAGAGGGATATGACGGATTAAGGGCAGAAGGTGTGTTTTTTCGTTTAGTTAATGCATGATGATCAGCACATCATCAGGCCAAAGGGCCTGTTCCTATACTGTACTCCTCTTTTGGTCTTTTTTTGTTCTTTATTTACTTGTGCACAGTACATTGGCTGTGGCCAGCCATTTCAGTCAGTCCCCTGGAGTTTGGCAGAGGGTGGGAACCAGAGCTACACATCTGAGGGGGGGGGGGTTGTTGTAGATGAGGCAGCAACAGGATGCAGTGATTCTATTGGGAAGGTTTTTCATGTGTTGGAACAAAGGGATTGGTTAAAGTGCGCATGCTTTAATGCAAGCAGTGTCAGGAATAAGATTGATGAACTTGAGCATGGATCAGTACTTGGGACTATGATGTTGTGGCCATAACAGAGACATGGGTTCCACAGAGACAGGAATAGTTGCTAAATGTTACAGAGTTTAAAGGAACGTTTAAAAAGAACAGGGAGGGTGGAAAAAGGGGAGGGGGGTTGGCATTGCTAATCAGATAGTGCATCACAGCTACAGAAATGAAGGTTGTTGAGGAAGGTTTGTCCACTGAGTCAGTATGGGTGGAAGTTAGGAACAGCAAAGGAGAAGTCACCTCGTTAGGAGTCTTCTACAGATCGGTAAGGTAAAAACAATGACTGCAGATGCTGAAAATCAAATACTGGATTAGTGGTGCTGGAAGAACACAGCAGTTCAGGCAGCATCCAACGAGCAGCGAAATCAACGTTTCGGGCAAAAGCCCTTCATCAGGAATAAAGGCAGTGAGCCTGAAGCATGGAGAGATAAGCTAGAGGAGGGTGGGGGTGGGGAGAGAGTAGCATAGAGTACAATGGGTGAGTGGGGGAGGAGATGAAGGTGATAGGTCAAGGAGGAGAGGGTGGAGTGGATAGGTGGAAAAGAAGATAGGCAGGTCGGACAAGTCAAGGAGGCAGTAACTGAGCTGGAAGTTTGAAACTAGGATGAGGTGGGGGAAGGGGAAATGAGGAAGCTGTTGAAGTCCACATTGATGCCCTGGGGTTGAAGTGTTCCGAGGCGGAAGATGAGGCATTCTTCCTCCAGGCGTCTGGTGGTGAGGGAGCGGCGGTGAAGGAGGCCCAGGACCTCCATGTCCTCGGCAGAGTGGGAGGGGGAGTTGAAATGTTGGGCCACGGGGCGGTTTGGTTGATTGGTACGGGTGTCTCGGAGATGTTCCCTAAAGCGCTCTGCTAGGAGGCGCCCAGTCTCCCCAATGTAGAGGAGACCACATCGGGAGCAACGGATACAATAAATGATATTGGTGGATGTGCAGGTGAAACTTTGATGGATGTGGAAGGCTCCTTTAGGGCCTTGGATAGAGGTGAGGGAGGAGGTGTGGGCACAGGTTTTACAGTTCCTGCGGTGGCAGGGGAAAGTGCCAGAATGGGAGGGTGGGTCGTAGGGGGGTGTGGACCTGACCAGGTAGTCACGGAGGGAACGGTCTTTGCGGAAGGCGGAAAGGGGTGGGGAGGGAAATATATCCCTGGTGGTGGGGTCTTTTTGGAGGTGGCGGAAATGTCGGTGGATGATTTGGTTGATGCGAAGGTTCCCTAATAACAGTAGAGAGATTGAGGAGCTCATAGGCGGCAGATTTTGGAAAAGTGCAGATGTAGCAGGGATGTTGTTATGGGGGACTTCAACTTTCCCAATATTGACTGGAACCTCAGTGCAGATAGTTTGGTTGGAGCCGTTTTTGTCAGGTGTGTTCAGGAGGGTTTCTTTACTCAGTATGTAGATAGGCAAATGACGGGAAAGGCCACTTTGGATTTGTTGCTCGGCAATGAGTCAGGCGGGTGCCAGATCTCACGGTGGGAGAACATTTTAGTGACAGTTTCCACATTTATCATAGCCTTGGAAAGGGAAAGGAGCAGGAAGACATTTAATTGGGGAAAAGGAGATTATGATGCCATCAGCCAAGAGTTGGGAATTACAGATTGGGAGCAATTTTTCCACAGAAAGGGCACACAGACATGTGGAGACTGTTTAAGGAACAGTTGTTGCGAATGAGCGAATGATGCATAAATGTGTTCCTCTGAGGCAGGCAAAAAGGGGTAAGGTTAAGGAGCCTTGGATGACAAGAACAAAAGGAAGGAGGTAGCTTTCATAAGGTGGAGGAAGCAAGGGTGTATCACAGCTTTAGAGGATTACAGGCTTACTAGAGAGGAGCTCAAAATGGATTGAGGAGAGCCATGAGGGGACACGAAAAAGGCTTGGCAGGAAGGATTAGGGAGAAGGTAGGGTCGATCAGGGATAGCGTAGGGATCTTGTCCACGGAGACGGAGCAGATAGGGGAAACCCTAAATGAGTTTTTTGCTTCGGTTTTCACTCAGGAAAGGGACCTTGTTGTGAATGAAAACTTTGAGGAGCTGGGAAATAGGCTTGCACAGATCGAGATTGACGAAGTTGATGTGCAGGAGATTTTGGCAATCATTAAGATTGGTAAGTCCTCAGGGCCAGATCAGATTTATCCTCGGCTGCTCTGGGAAGTGAGAAAGAAGGTTGTTAAGCTGCTGGCGAAGATCTTTGCTTCCTCCCTCTCCACGGCAGTCTTACTGGAGGATTGGAGGGAGGTGAATGCTGTTCCTCTTTTCAAGAAGGGTAATAGGGAAGTCTCCGGTAATTACAGACCAGTCAGTCTTAAGCCTGTGGTCAGCAAGATTTTGGAAAGAATTCTGAGGGATAGGATTTATGACTATTTGGAAAAACATAGTGTGATTAAAGGCTGTCGGCATGGCTTTGAAAGGGGTAGGTCATGCCTCACAAATCTCAGTTCTTTGAGGAGGTGACGAGACAGGTTGACGAAGGTCAAGCAGTGGATGTGCTGTGTATGGACTTCAGGAAGGCATTTGATAAGGTTCCCCATAGTAGGCTCATTCATAAAGTCAGGAGGAATGGGATACAGGGAGATTTCACTGTCTGGATTCAGAATTGGTTGAGTGACAGAAGGCAGAGAGTGGTTGTAGATGGAAAGTATTCTGCCTGGAGATCCGTGGCGAGTGGTTTCCTGCAGTTCTGTTCTTGGGCCTCGGCTCTTTGTAGTTTTTATAAATGACTTTGATGAGGAGGTTGAGGGTGGGTTAGTAAATTTGCCGATGACACAAAGGTTGGAGATGCAGTTGATAGTATCGAGGTTATTGCAGGCTGCAGCACGCCATAGACAGGATACAGAGCTGGGCTAAGAAATGGCAAATGGAGTTCAACCTGGATAAATGCAAAGTGAAGCATTTTGGAAGGTTGAACTTGAATGCTGAATATAGTATTAAAGACAGGATTCCTGCAATGTGGAGGTACAGCAAGACCTTTGTGTTCAAATGCATAGATCCCTCAAAGTTGCCACCCAAGTGGATAAGGTTGTTAAGAAAGTATATGGTGCCTTGACTTTCAGTAACGGGAGGATTAAGTTAAGAGCCACAAGGTTTTGCTGCAGCTCGACAAAACTCTGGTGAGGCCACACTTGGAATACTGTGTCCAGTTCTGGTTGCTCTATTATAGCAAAGATGTGGAGGCTTTGGAGAGGGTGCAAAGAAGGTTTCCAAGGATGCTGCCTGGACTGGAGGGCTTGTCTTATGACAAGAGATTGACTAAGCTTGGACATTCCTCTCTGGTGAGGAGGAGGAAGAGAGATGACCTGATTGAGGTGTACAAGCCAATGAGAGGAATGGATAGAGTCAATCGCCAGAGACATTTCCCCAGGGCAGGATTGACTGTCACAGTGTTAGGAGAAATATATAGAGGAGACGTCAGAGGTAGGTTCTTTACAGAGAGTAGAGAGAGTACAGTGAGCACATGGAATGCGTTGCCAATGGTGGTGGTGGAAGCAGAGTCATTATGGACATTTAAGCGACTGTTGGACATGGACATGGACAGCAGCGAATTGAGGGGAGTGTAGGTTATTTTATTTTATTTTAGATTAGGAATAATCCTCAGTCCAACACTGGAGGCCAAAGGGTCTGTATTGTACGGTACTTTTCTATGTTCTACACGCCTGTTAATTAGTCAGTGCCTTCTGATTGGGGTTGTTAACCTGGGCCAATCAAAGACCTCAGTCAACAAGGTCCACCTTGTTCCAATCATTAGATCCTCCTCCCACCCTCTCCAAGTCATGGTCTTTCTTAGAGAGTTTTGAGATTTGTAGTTCAGGTTGAGATTCGCTCGCTGAGATGGAAGGTTCATTTTCAGACGTTTCGTTACCATACTAGGTAACATCTTCAGTGAGCCTCCAAATGAAGCTTCATCCGGAGACTCACTGAAGATGTTACCTAGTATGGTGATTAAACGTCCGAAAATGAACCTTCCAGCTCAGCGAGCAAACCTACATTCATGGTCCTTCTTGTGCAGCTTTTCCTGCGATGTTTACTCAGAGGTCTGGTTCCTCGGATTCTGATAGGGGTGGTGTGTACTGCAGCATGGCAATCTTTTGCATCCAGAGTGTCTTGGGAGATTTTTCTCCCCATCTTCTGGCAGTAATGGTATCGAAGCTGCAACCATCTCAGATTTCAGTCTTCGAGGTTTCCCCTACACTAGACAGAGAGGGGAGAACCTATGACTTCTGACAGGTCTTCTGGCTGTTCTGAGGGGCCAGGTATATTTTAGTCCTGCCCAGTTTGCAAGGTAACAGCTTTCATGTGTTCCACGGTTGCTCTGGATCACCACGCCCACCCCAACTTTAAGTCATGGGACCTGACCTTGCATCCATCTCACCTTGTATCTATTTAGGGTCATTTCCATGGTTTCAGCACCAACCTTCATCTCGCAAATTAAATTGTCTCCTGCTTTGATGCAGCATTTGGCTGGCATTTATGTTCCTGCTGCCATTTCCTCTCTACCACCAACCCCCCCGACCCCCCTCCCTCCCCACCAACCCCCACTTCCCCCAGGCCTGGGAATATCAGGTTTAACCTGGTGCACAGTCTTCTCCCCATCAGCAACTCTGCTAGAGCTCTCTCTGTTGTTGTGAGATGGGTGGTCCAATAATTGAACAGGAACCGGGCCATTTTGGTAACACATAACGCTTTAGGCTACGTCTTGAAGCCTGCCTTCAACATTTGGCCTGCTCTTTCGACTAGACCACTGAATGATGCACGCTATGGAGCAGTCCTTATATGCTGAATGCCACTCAACTTCAGGAGACCTAAATTCCCTGCTGGTAAATGACGTTCCGTTGCCTGTGACCAATAGTTTATTGATGTCCACAGCTTCTCAACTGTCATCCCGAGTTTGCCAAACAAGACTTTATGCACGTCAATCAGTTTGAACGGACATCCACGATAATCAGAGATACTGAGCCCATGAAAGGATTAGCACAGTCGACATGTAAGCAGATCTAGAGTTTACCTAGCCATTCTCACGAATGTGGTGGCACTCCTGGTGGCAATTGTTGTCCTTGTTGGCACTCTGGGCACTGCCCCACCAATGCAGCTATGTCAGCATCCAAACCTGGGCACCATAGCATCTTGCTAGCATCTTCTTCTTGGATGGAGGCCAGGTTACATATGAATTTTCCATAATACTTCACTAACCCAAGATCTGAGCTCTGGGAAAGATGAGAGTGTCACCCTCATTTTATCTTTGACCTAGGAGAAGCATTTAAGCACGATGTCCAAGTTCTCCAAGTGCTCTTTATTGGTCTTCCCTGTTGTTAACACATCATTCAGATAAATGGCAATCTGGGATAGCCCTTGTAATGTATTCCCTATAGTTCACTGGAAAAGGGAGCTGACTATTGATACCCCCCAATGGCATTGTTGTACATTGGTATAAACCCTTACGGGTGTTAACTGTGGAGCACTTCTGGTTCTCCTCACACAGCTGCAATTTCAGGTAGGGGTGGCTCATGGCCAGCTTTGTAACCACTAACCCCACCAAACGTTGCATACAAGTCCTCTCTGCAAGGGATTGGGTATTTATCCAGCAATGAGAAGCAGTTTATTGCTTGTTTAAAATCCCCACACAGGTGAACTGAGCCATCCAGCTTCACCATCAGTGTGACCAGCTCTGCCATTCTGTAAACTGCACCAGCTTGATGATTTTTTCGCTTTCTAGCCTCCTCATTTCTGCCACTATTTTTGTCCGCGAGGCAAAAGGCACGAGGCAGCCTTGCAAAATCGCATAATTGCTTCCTAGTCAATATGTAAATTAGCTTTGGCCCCTTTGATAGTCTAAAACCCTCCCTGAAAAACTCCCTAGTATTTCACTAGAACTTCACTGAGGCAGTCATTTTCCAATCGAAAAATGTTGAGCCAATCTAGGTGACTCTTTCACAACCAATTCCACCCCAATAGGCTTCGGCACAAGCCTCTTACTGCCATGACATGATCTGTATGGACTTCAGCAAGGCATTCGACAAGGTTCCCCAGGGGAGACTGGTTAGCAAGGTTAGATCTCATGGAATACAGGGAGAACTAGCCATTTGGATATAGAACTGGCTCAAAGGTGGTGGTAGAGGGTTATTTTTCAGACTGGAGGCCTGTGACCAGTGGAGTGCCACAAGGATCGGTGCTGGGTCCTCTACTTTTCATCATTTATATAAATGATTTGGTTGCGAACAAAGGAGGTATAGTTAGTAAGTTTGCAGATGACACCAAAATTGGAGGTGTAGTGGACAGCGAAGAAGGTTACTTCAGATTACAACAGGACCTTCATCAGACGGCCAGTGGGCTGAGAAGTGGCAGATGGAGTTTAATTTAGATAAATGTGAGGTACTGCATTTTAGGAAAGCAAATCTTAGGAGGACTTAATGGTAAGATCCTAGGGAGGGTTATTGAACAAAGTGCAGGTTCCATAACTCCTTGAAAGGAGAATCGCAGGTTGATAGGATAGTGAAGACGGCATTTGATATGCTTTCCTTTATTGGTGAGACATTGAGTAAACGAGTTGAGAGATTATGTCGTGGCTGCACAGGACGTTGATTAGGCCACTTCTGGAATATTGCATATAATTCTGGTCTCCTTCCTATCGGGACGATGTTGTGAAACTTGAAAGGCTTCAGAAAAGATTTACAAGGATGTTGCCAGGATTGAAGGGTATGAGCTATAGGGAGATGCTGAGCAGGCTGGGGCTATTTTCCCTGGAGTGTTGAAAGTTGAGGAGTGACTGCATAGAGATTTATAAAATTATGAGGGGCATGGATAGGATAGCATGGATAGTTTTTCCTGGGGTGGCTGAGTCCAGAATTAAAGGGCATAGGTTTAGGGTAGGAGAGGAAAGAAATAAAAGGGACCTAAGGGGCAATTTTTTCATGCAGACAGTGGTGCGTGTATGGAATGAGCTGCCAGAGGAAGTGGTGGAGGCTGGTCCAACTACAACATTTAAAAGGCCTCTGGATGGGTATATGAATAGGAAGGGTTTAAGAGGGATATGGGCCAAGTGCTGGCAGGCGGGACTAGATTAGGCTGGGATATCTAGTCGGCATGGACGAGTTGTACCAAAGGGTTTGTTTCTGTGCTATACATCTCCATGACTAGCAGTGGTAATTGCACCAACAGCTTCCCATAGGAGACCAGAAGTCGCACCCTTCATTTGCAATTTCCCCATTGTATATCTGAGTCTGACTGAGGTCTTGCGCAAACATAAGTGATTCTTGTTGAAGACAGGTTCTGCAACCACAGCTACAGCTGGTTCTCTGATCAATCTCCAATGGAACTGGGTGACCATTTAACCAAACATTTGAGCACGATGACCAAGTTCACCAAGTGCTCTTTATTGGTCTTCCCTGTTGTTTAGGAGAAAGTGAGGACTGCAGATGCTGGAGATCAAAGCTGAAAATGTGTTGCTAGAAAGTGCAGCAGGTCAGGCAGCATCCAAGGAACAGGAGAATCGACATTTCAAGCATGATTCCTGAAGAAGGGCTCATGTCCGAAACGTCGATTCTCCTGCTCCTTGGACGCTGCCTGACCTGCTGCGCTTTTCCAGCAACACATTTTCAGCTTCCCTGTTGTTTAACATATCATTCAGATAAATGGCAACCTGGGATAGCCCTTGTAGTAGATTACCTATAGTCTGCTAGAAAAGGGGTGCAGGCTGTTGATACCCCAAATGGCAGTCTTGTATATTGGTATAAACCTTTATGGGTGTTAATTGTGGAGTACTTCTGGGACTCCTCACCCAGCACAATTTGCAATGGTCCCCCAGTGTTTATTTGAGTCTGGCTGAGGTCTTGCGCAAACTTAAGAGTTGGAGACCCGAGCAAACCTGGTTAAAGACTGCAACCACAGATACAGTTGCATCTCGTATCAACCTCCATCAGAACTGGGTGACAATTTAACAAAACATTAATTTTAATCAGTTCTGATTTGGACATGGCTAGACAATTTGTTTGTTTCAACCCACGAGGCCCAGATCGTTAAGAACTTATTAGCCACTTTGTCGAGGCTCAGCTTTGTTGTGGGGTTCTGCTGTGGGTTGGCCTAGGGTCCCTCTGCTCAGGATAGGCTCTGTGTGAGATTCTGTGGTTATCTACACTCAAGCACTCAATCATCTGGGTCCAGAAGTGAGATTATATCCAAGGCAACCTAACAGTGTAGGTCAGAGGTTATAAGGATAATCATTACCTTTAATTTCATGTTGGCTATCTTCACGCCTCCTTTCCAGCTCCTTACGATCATAATTTAGTCTTTTTAAAGCCATTATTCCACAATGTAAGCTTTTTCTGGTTTTAAAAAAACATATTTGAGCAATGTCTGCTTCACGAGAAACGAGCAATTGAAATATATAAATTTCAAAATAAGTTTATATCAGAGAATTGTTCGAAATTTCCTTCTTTCCAGTCCAAATTATTACATCTATACTGCATTGCTTCTTCTCCTTTCATTTATTAAAAAAAGTTATTTCATTATAGTTTAACATTTCAACATGTTGCTCAGTGCATTATTGCGTTTCAATATACACGCTTGAATTTGGTCAAACTAAAATCTTCAATTTAACTTTTCATGTAGCGACAAACAACCTAAACTATGCTGGAATTTAACAGACATGTTAAGTGATGACCTAGCTGTCTGTCCTTACAATAAATATTGGAAGAGTTCCAGCACAAAAAATACATGACAAAAGGTACTTTTTAAAATTCTAGCTCAACCATGATCTCATTTTTGAGTTAAAACTCTGCTTAAAAAAAGAAAGTTTGATGGATTCTTTTCTGTGAGCTATTTTGAACTGCATACTGGTGCAAGGTTCTGAAACATTGATTAAAATTACCAACATGCCCAAAGTATTCAATGAATTCATCAACCGTGAGCAAGATATTTACCTGTGAAAACTATCAACCATTTTGAGTTGCCCCCGAAGATCTTTTTTTGTCAAATGGTCCAGCATTCGAGCATCAACCAGACATTCCATAAAGTAACTGCGATACTGAGGTAAACCCAAGCTAGGAAGCCACTCATTGCCGATCCACTCATGATTCATGTCCCCATATGCTAAGGTCTTGAATCCCAAAAAAGTACAAAGTTTCATCAGAGGATTTAAGTGTCAGGACATATAGTCATTCTTTAACTATGTAAATACTAAGCCCAAGGGTCAGTGTTAGCAAGGGAAACTATTTTGTTAACTCTTTAATGACAGCATTAAATGAAGATCATTTAATAAAACAAGATCAAGCAATTATCATAGAGTCATTGAGTTGTTTAGCAAGGAAATGGACCCTTTGGTCCAACTCACCTAAGCTGACCAGACATCCTAACTTTATCTAATCCCATTTGCCAGCATTTGGCTCATATCCCTCTAAACTCTTCCTACCCATTCAGATGCCTTTTAAATGCTGCAATTATATCAGCCTCCATCACTTCCTCTGGCAGCTCATTCCACACACACACACACACACACACACACACACACACACACCCCCGGGTGAAAAATTTGTCTCTGAGATCCCTTTTAAATTTTTCCCCTATCACCCTACACCTTTGCCCTCTAGCTTTGGACCACCCCTATTGTGGGAAAAAATATCTTGGCTGTTCATCCTATCCATGCCCCTCATGATTTTATAAGCCTCTAGAAGGTCACTCCTCAGCATCCGACACTCCAGAGAAAACAGCCCCAGTCTATTCAGCCTCCCTACAGCTTAAGCACCCCAAACCTGACAACATCATGTAAATCTTTACTGCACACTTTCAAGTTCAACATCATGTTTCCTATAACTAGGAGACCAGAACTGTATGTAGTATTCGAAAGTGGCCTAACCAATGGCCTGTACAGCTACAATTTGACATCTCAACTCCCAGCATGTTCTTCACTACCCTAACTAACTGCAATTCCATCTCTAAGGAACTATGGACCTGCACCCCCAGGTGTCTTTACTCAGCAACACTCCCCAGGTCCTTACCATTAAGTGTAAGTGATTTGCCTTTGCAAAATGAAACACCTCACATTTATCTAAATTAAACTCCATCTTCCACTTCTTGGACAACTGGATCACAGTCCTGCTGCACTCGGAGAAAACCTTCTGTGCTGTCCCCTAAACCACCAATTTTTTTTGGGGGGTGGTAGCTGACATCTGCAAACTCACAAACTACTCCTCCTATGTTCACATCCAAGTCATTTATATGACAAAAAGCAGTGGAACCAGCACTAATCCTTATGGCATCCCGCCGGTCACAGATCTCCAGTCCAAATAACAACATTCCGCAACTATCCTCTGTCTCCTACCTTCAAGTCAATTTTATATCCAAATTGCCAGCTCTGTCTGGATTCCATGTGATCTAACCTTGCTAACCAGTCTACCATGTAAAAACTTGTCAAATGCCTTGAAGTCCATGTGGGTTAACCCATTTAAATTAATAAAAGCATACTCAATTTTAAAACAGATCATTCTTACTTATTCAGTAAAACTGAATTCTCAGCAAATGTTAAGTCAGTATAAATTATCGCATCATGAGAAATATTTCAACAGAAATAAATCAAAAAGGATGTGAAACAAAATGATAAACTAGCAAGTAAAGAGTTATATAGTGTTAAAAAGCCCACCTGGGCCCAGCTGCCCTCTTCATCATCCTGATGTTAAAGCAGTTAGAAAAGCATGAGGAAAACATGGGTCATAACGTTAATAATGGTACATTGGTTAGGTAAGCTTTCACAGCCAGTATCACTAATGGATGCAACATAAACCAGCAATCCAAAATTCCAAGCACAGATTTATATTAAACCCAAGTTTCAGAATAACATCTCTACTAAACAGACATGCGATCAGAGTGAGAGAAGATATATGAAGATAATGTGCTTAAGAGAGATGTTATTTGGCAACATCCTTTCTATATAAGGCAGCTGTTAATTTAGACCCATGATGCATACATGAAAAGGCCAACAACTCTCTCATCAGTTTTCACCATGTATATCTATCTTGCATGCCCATAATCATCATGATGGACAATTTGGAATATTTATTTCTTTTCAAAGTAGGAAAACCTCATTAATATAATTTTACATGAAGGCGGCAATGCTGTGTGTATATGTACATTACTTAACAAGATCACATGTAGATACCAGACTGATTTCATATTTACAAAGTTTAATCTGTAAAACAGGATAGCATGAAGAGAGCTGAGTTACTGCTCTGCATTATGGAAGTTGCCCTGTGCACAGTGTAATTTGCCAATTGCATAATTGTTGATGTAGTCAGAATGGAAGTGGGTCACTTGGGCCACCAAGCATACTCCACAATACCTACTGCTTGTTTGATAGAAAGGATGTTTCATTGCATTTACATTAAAATTGAGAGTTGTTCACTTTCAATAGCAAAAGCCTTTAGGTGGGATACTGCAAAGATAGAACGGATACAATCATCACGCACTTAAACACATTTAGGCATGCATCCAGCAACTTGAAATCTCAACTGAACTAAATCCCTCAAGCAAATACAACTGAATAGAAATTAAAAGCATTTACAGGAGTGGAAAGTACACGAGACAGCAAGAAAGGATCAGGGATAGAAGCTGTGAAGTGTGGGACTAACCGTTTGAGGTGCAGCAGCAAGAGTTTCCATTTCTTCATGTGTTAACCAGACATTTCCAGTGGACTAACCACATGACCCACAGAGACCCAACAAAATCCAATGACAGGAAAGCAGTAATAAAGAAGAGAGGTGGCAGATCATTAAGCAACAGACATATTAAAAGGAAGTTATTCTAAGCCACAGCTTCTTTAAAGGATTGCAAAGCAGTTACAAGACTTAGTTATTCGGCTTTTAAAATCTAGCTTTGTAGTTGAAGGGTGCCTTTTTCAATCTATTAGTGTGTGTCTGTTTGCGTATGCGTGCACGCTCAACCTCAAACATTGCTTAGCTTCAGCTTTGTGAACTTTATTTATTCACTCATGGGATGAGAGCTCCTGGCAAGGTTAGCAGTTTTTCTCCAACTTTAACTGCCCAAATTTATGATGTGGAAGTGCCGGTTTTGGACTGGGGTGGACAAAGTCAGAAGTCACATGACACCAGGTTATAATCCAACAGGTTTATTTTTGAAATCACAAGCTTTCAGAGCACAGCTCCTTCATCAAGTGAAGTGAAGGAAAGCAGACAGGCAGAGAATTTATATGCAGAGATATAATGGCAAAATAATTCCAGGTAATTAGGAATGTCAAAAGATAAATACAAATAGAGAGAGGTCAGCAGGCTGAGTAACAAACCATTGCAGGTGATCACAAGTGTCAACAGCTAAATAGCAAGTGAAGGGATGACCTATGATCCAATTAATAATTTTAAAATATTCAAAAACAAGATGGTGCTAGAATCAAACCAAATGGCTGGAATAACATGATAGGTATAAGAGTCAGGTGATGAGGGTCTAAACAAAGTAACAAATAGTCCAAAACTGCACAAACTAATTGAGATAGAGAGATAATAATAGGTTGCCAAAGTGATGGTGTCAAAACATGACAGTAATGAAGATTTTACACAAAACATTGTGGTGGGGTCATATGTAGCACAATGTGAACCCAAGATCATGGCTGATGCTGTCTTTATGGATATGGAACTTGGCTATCAGCTTCTGCTCGGCGATTCTGCGTTGTGTATCTCGAAGTCCGCTTGGGAGGGCGTTTACCCCAAGATCGGAAGCTGAATGTCCATGACCGCTAAAGAGTTCCTGATTTGGAGGGAACATTCCTGTCTGGTGATTGTTGCACGATGTCCATTCATCCACTGTCATAGCGTCTGCATGGTCTCACTAATATGCCATGCCTTAGGGCATCCTTGCCTGCAGCATAGGAGATAGACCACATTGGCAGAGTCATTCATGAGTATCTGCCATGTATGAGGTGGGTGGTCTCCCATGTGTGATGGAGAAGCTGCCGTGGCACGGCTGTGTGGTGCTGTATTTCTGATGACTGGGTAGTTTTCTATAAATGATGGTCTGTTTCAGATTCTTATATGTATCATGTGTTATTCCAGCTATTTGGTTTGTTTCTAGCACCAACCTATCTTTAATTATTTGTAGCGAGTTTTGAGATTTGTATCTCAGGTTGAGGTTCTGGATGTAGGTTTGCTTGCTGAGTTGGAAGGTTCATTTTCAGACATTTTGTCACCCTAATAGGTAACATCTTCAGCGGGCAACAGGGCAAAGCACTGCTGGTAAGTCTTGTCTTCTCTTTATCTGTTTGGGTTTCTTTGGGTTGGTGATGCCATTTCCTGTGGAGATGTCACTTCCTGGGGGTGGTAGATGGAGTCTAATTCGATGTGTTTGTTGATAGAGTTCCGGTTGGAATGCCATGCTTCTAGGAATTCTTGGGCGTATCTTTGTCTGGCTTGTCCTAAGATGGATGTGTTGTTCCAGTTGAAGTGGTGTCCTTCCGCAAGGGACAACACATCCATCCTAGGGCAAGCTAAACAAAGACACACACGAGAGTTCCTAGAAGCACGGTAACCGGAACTCTATCAACAAACACAGAGTTCGACCCCATCTACCACCTCTGAGAAAAAGAACAGGAAATGACATCTCCAACCCAAAGAAACCCAAATAAATAGAAAGCAGGAATTTTCAGCAGTGCTTTGCCTGAGGCCCACTGAAGATGTTACCTAGTAGGGTGATGAAATGTCTGGAAATGAACTTTCCAGCTCAGCGAGCAAACCTACATCTTGATTGTTTTATAATTATTAATCGGATCATAGGTCATCCCTTCACGTGCTATTCAGCTGTTGGCACTTTACTTACACCGTCTGACACTTCTGATCACCTGCACAGACTAGACATTCAGCCTGTCAACACTCCACTCATGCCATTTGTATTTATCTTTTGACACTTGGAATTATCTTGCCATTATCTCTCCACATATAAATTCTCTGCCTGTATGGTTCCATCCATTTCACCTGATGAAGGAGCCGTGCTCCAAAAGCTTGTGATTTCAGATAAACCTATTGGACTATAAACTGATGTTGTGTGACTTCTGACTTTGACCAAAATGAAATGTTGCAATAAAATGTGAGGTGTGCACCTTCTTTAATAATTGCAGTCCTTAGGATGTGGGTACACTCACAATGCCCTTACGGAGGGAGTTCCAGGTTTTTGAAAGTGAAGGAACCGCAATACACTTCCAAGTCAGGATGGTGAGTGGCTTGGAGGAGAACAGGCAAGTGATGGTTTTCCCATGTATCTGCCACCTTTGTCCTTCTCAGCGATAGAAATTACAGGTTTGAAAAATGATGTTGAAAAAACCTAGATGAATTGTAAATGGAATTCATTACTGCCATTATGCAGGGAGTGGTACGGGGTATGAACATTTAAGACAGTGGAGTGCGCCTATAAAGTGAGCTGCTTTGTCATGGTTAGTATTGTTGTTGGACCTACAGTCATCCAAGCAAATAGGAGTATTTACTCAGACTCATGATCTGTGCAGATGCTGGGCAGGCCGAGGGGAGTCAGTTGATGAGTTATTAAGAATGGCAACATGATGGGAATACTACAGGATCAGAAATCCAGAGACCAGAATAATACCTAGTAACAGGAGTTTAAGTTGCATCATGGCCACTCAGATTATTTAAAGTTGATTAATACGAAATAAAATGTTAGGTTCAGTAATAAATATCATTAAACTACCACATTATGCTAAAACCTATCTGCTTCACTGAAATTCTACAACTGGGGGTCCTAAACAATGGGTCACAACCCCAATAGGGTTATGGAACAAGAATTTAGGATCTTGAGCTCTGAGGAAGGAATGAAAGGAATGAAGATTGGGTAAAGTTTCAACAGCTGTAAAGCTCCTTCAAATCTTTGATTTTCTTCTGTTTATCATTTGTTGAGGCGCCCAATGATTATAGCCTGTAATAGTTATAATTTTTCGAAAAACAGTGAGCCAGTGGTTTTAAATATCCACCTCTCTAATTTTCACTTTGGATCTCTCAGAATTTGAGAGAGTGTCATTATGGAGGAAATGTTTATGAAGCATCGTACTATGGGGAACAAAATCTATCACCCTCACCCAGTCTAGCCTATGTATGACTCAGGACCCATAGCAACGTAACTGACTCTCAAATGTCCTCTGAAATTCCTTACCAAGTGCTCAGATGGATCAAACCACTTCCACCATGCATACATACAGACTTAGAACAGGAAAATGAATAACGTCTCTCACAAAACATGCCACAGGCACAAACTGTTAACAAACCACTCTAAAAGCTCATTGCTTTTACATACAAATGAGATTTGTCCTTACCGTTCTAGATGTTGCAGGTGCTGAAGGACTAGTGAGTGATACCATCTCCTGGATAGCTAGACGTAATTTTAATCTGTGGAGTGGATTACTGATTCCAATCTCACGTTGTATTTCAGTGTCTGATAAGGCCGACATAATAGCACCACTTTTTACGTTGGCTCTACAAGCTGCTACATACCATGCCGGCATTCCAACCCATAGCTGGAAACAGAACACAATCAGGAAAAGGTTTCTGGTAAATCAATTATAATCCTTTATAAATTGATAACTTTAAGCAATTGTAACCTCTGTCATTGAGCTGAACATCCATAGGAGTGTGTTGTACATTGACTACCACTACTTCATCCACTGACTTCAATGGAGACTAAATATAGTGGGTTGTCAAGACCAAATGTCCACTAACCCCCTACCTTTCTCACCCAGAAACGGAAACAAGCCTAACACCCACATCTCAGTTTGTGGTCGACAAATCTTGTTTCTACTTGTCTGACTTTTCCTCTTGTAAACTCATCAGCCCCCAATCCATTTATAAAATTTCTGTATTGACATTTACAATGGAAATTTCCTCTGGTTTGATGCTATTTTCTCTCAGCCACCCGAGGGAATAATGACCTAAAATGCATTCTCAAAGTTTGTTGGAAACAGTCAATTGTAACTGTCTAAAGTGAACTGGCTACGTAATGTGAAACAAGAATAAAAGATGACAGAATATGACTAATCAAATAGCTGGTTCAAAGAACCAAGTCAGAAACATTAGACCTTCTGCCCTAACATTTCTACAGAGATTACAAAGTTGTATTTCTATCCTCTTGCCAGGAGTGGCACTGCAGTATATCGGGCAAAAGTGAGGGCTGCAGATGCTGGAGTTCAGAGTCGGCATTGAGGTGCTGGAAAAACACAGCAGGTCAGGCAGCATCCAAGGAGCAGGAAAATCGACATTTCAGGGAACAGCCCTTCATCAGGAACGATGCTGGGAATCTCCAGGGTGGAGAGATAAATGGGAGAGGGGTGAGGCTGGGGGAGGAAGGTAGCTGAGAGTGCAATAGGTCGATGGAGGTGGGGAGGAAGGGGAGGGTGGAATGGATAGGTGGGAAGGAAGATGGGCAGGTAGGACAGGTTATGAGGGCGGTGCTAAGTTGGAAGATTGCAACTGGGATAAAGTGGGGGGAGGGAAATGAGGAAACTGGTGAAATCCACATTTGATGCCATGGGGTTGGAGGGTCCCAAGGTGGAAGATGAGGTATTCTTCCTCCAGGTGTCGGGTGGATTAGGGACTGACGAAGGAGACTGCCCAGGACCTGCATGCCCTCGGCAGAATGGGAGGGGGAGTTGAAGTGTTCAGCTATGGGTCACTGGAGTTTGTTGGTGTAGCCGTCCTGGAGATGTTCCCTGAAGCGCTCTGTGAGTAGGCACATTGTCTCCCTAAGTAGAGGAGACCGCACCGGAAGCAACACATGCAGTAAATTACATGTGTGGACGTGCAGGTGAAACTTTGATGGATGTGGAAGGCTCCTTTGGGGCCTTGGACGGAAGGTGACGGGGGAAAATGTGGGCGCAGGTTTTGCAATTCCTGAGGTGGCAGGGGAAGGTGGGTTGTTGGGCAGGCATGGACCTGATGAGGTAGGGAGGGAATGGTCTTTATGGAAAGCGGATAGGGCTGGGGAGGGAAGCATTTCTCTGGTGGTGGGGTCCGTTTGTAAGTGGCAGAAATAGCAGAGGATGATGCAATGTATTCAGAGGTTGGTGGGTGAAAGGTGAGGACCGGGGGGGGGGGGGGGGGGTTCTGTCCTTGTTGCTGTTGGGAGGGTGGGGTTCGAGGGCAGAGGTGCAGGAAGTGGATGAGATGCATTGGAGGGCATCATCAAACACATGGGAGGGGAAATTGTGGTCTTTAAAGGAGGCGGACATCTAGAGTGTTCTGTGGTGGAACTGGTCCTCCCTGGAAGCAGATGTGGCAGAGGCGGAGGAATTGGGAATAAGGGACAGCATTTTTGCAGGAGGCAGGGTGGGAGGAGGTGTAACCCAGGTAGCTGTGGGAGTCTGTGGGTTTATAGAAGATGTTCATATTGAGTTGGTCATCATTGATGGAGATAGAGAGATCCATGGAGGGGAGGGATGTGGTCCAGGTAAATTTAAGGTCGGGGTGGAATATGTTGGTGAAGTTGATGAACTGTTCAATCTCCTCGCGGGAGCACGAACTGGTGTTGATGCAGTCATCAATGTAGCAGAGGAAGAGGTGGGGAGTGGTACTGGTGTAACTGCGGACGATGGATTGTTCCACGTAGCCGACAAAGAGACAGGCATAGCTGGGGCCCATGCGGTTACCCATGTCTACCCCTTTCATCTGGAAGAAGTGGGAGGATTAGAGTGCCAATGGAAGGGTACCAGTGGGGACATCGGGAGAGAAAGAAACAGAGGGCTTTGAGGCCCTGGTCATAGTGGATAGAGGTGTATTGGGACTAGATGTCCATGGTGCAGATGAGGGGTTGGGGGTCAGGCAAGTGAAAGTCTTGGAGAATGTGGAGGGAATGGGTGGAGGGCATGGGTGGTGTCCAGGGAGGTATGTGGGGAGTTCCTGGACAGGAGCAGGGGAATTGGGTTAGACTAGATTCCCTATAGTATGGAAACAGGTCCTTTGGTCCAACAAGTCCACACCAACCTTTCGAAGAGTAACCCACCCAGACCCATTCCCCTACATTTACCCCCGGCTGATGTACCTAACAGTACGGACAATTTGGCATGGCCAATTCACCTAAACTGCACATCTTTGGATTGTGGGAAGAAACCGGATCACCCAGAGGAAACCCACACACACACAGGGAGAATGTGCAAACACCACACAGACAGTCACCCGAGGTGGGAATCAAACTCAGGTCACTGGAGCTGAGAGGCAGCAATGTTAACCACTGAGCCACCGTGCTACCCATGAATAGGACAGTATCGAGGTATGTGGAGATAAATTTGGTGGGGCAGGAGCAGGCTGAGACGATGGGTCAGCCAGGGTCGTCAGGCTTGTGGATCTTAGGCAGGAGGTAGAATCGGGCGGTGCGGGGTTCCCAAACTATGAGGTTGGAAGCTGTGGGTGGGAGATCCCCTGATGGGAGATGGTGGTTTGGTGATGGCAGGTGAAGTCGTGGTCGAGGGGGCAGTAGGAGGTGTCTTCATCTTGGTGCCTGGCTTCAGTGGTTTAGAGGTCAGTGCACCAAACTCCCACCGCCCCCCTGACCTTGTCTGCTGGCTTGATGGTGAGGTTGGAGTTGGAGCAGAGGGAGTGGAGGGCTGCGCGTTGTGAGGGTGAGTGTTGGAATGGGTGAAGGGGGTGGACAGGTTGAGGCGGTCAATGTCCCAGCAGAAGTTGGAACTAAAGGAGGTCAACGGCAGGTAACACTACGTACACCAGTTTGGCATCAGTGTGTAAAGAACTAAATATTGACAATGATCCATCCAAACCCTTCCTCAGTATCTTCCCTAAGTTTTGTATTTAATAATAAATCATCATACAGTCATCAGCACAGAAACAGACCCTTCAATCCAACCAGTCCAAACTGATCATAATCCCAAACTAACCTAGTCTCAATTTGGAGATGCCAGCGTTGGTCTGGGGTGGACAAAGTTAAAAATCACAACACCAGGTTATAGTCCAACAGGTTTAATTGGAAGCACTAGCTTTCAGAGTGCTGCTCCTTCACTAGCTCCGAAAACTAGTGCTTCCAATTAAACCTATTGGACTAGAACCTAGTGTTGTGTGATTTTTATCTTTAAGCTAGTCCCACCTGTCTTGCTCCTGGCTCATATCTCTACAAACTTTTCCTGTTCACGTACTTATCCAAATGTCTTTTCAATGTTGGAATTGCGCCTACATCCACCTCTTCCTCAGGAAGTTCATTTCATACGCAAACAACCCCGTGTAAAAAAATGTCCATGTCTTTTTAAAATCTCTCTCCCCTCACCTTAAACATGCGACCCTTAGTCTCAAAAGTCCCCATCCTAGGGAGACTAACCTGTAAGTCAGGTTACAGAAAATCAAACTTACAAGTGCATAACTTCAAAATGGAGGTTGTTTTTTGTCTGTACAACCTGACCCTATTACACCTATCCTCTCATTTCATCGCACCTGAAGACTGTGCTTGGTTTATCTGCTACAAGACTAACCAGTGATAACAGCATTCTTCTCAAATAATTCAAACTGCATTATCCTTTAATTTAAAATTTGCAATCTCACCTCCAACCACACAACGACTGTGGGCCCATCCCAGAGTGCAAACGGGAGACCTTGCCTTCGTGCTTCTTCCAACAACTCGGTCCTAAAATACAAGTCTCATTAACAGATTGGATTCATTTCAAATCCGTTCAGCGATTTCATTCAGTAAAAAGCACCATTATTAATCTTCACTTTAGCCATTCAGTCTAAATGAAGTCTTACACAGTTTTAAAACAACTGGAGTATGAAGAGTTTTAAAGAGGCAGTTAGTCCATGCAGATCAAGATGGTTAGACCAATTAAAAACTTGCAGCATGAAATATTCATAGGAAAGCATAAGCAGACTGTTTTTTGTTAAAAAGCTAAAGATCAGTTTGGGAAAATGAAAACTCATCCCTTCAAGCAGGAACTGTTGGTTAAGTGAAGCTTCACACAGAAAAGTACCATTTTTCTTCAAACAACCATGTACTGAATGGTATTGCCATTTCCAGAGAGTTCCAGTTATTAAAGTAATGAAGTAGTCCTAACGTAGTTCCACATTCCTGAAACTTCACCTTGTGTTTGCAGGGTGCTGCCCATTGGAAAACATCAGTGCTTCATGAGTGGTGGGGCAAGAGACAAAAGTTGGAATGCTGAGCAGTAACTGAGGAGGACTAGGTGTAGAGCTGCACACAAATTGGAAAATGGATGTTTGTTTATTGGAAGCATTTGAAAGCAGAAACTCAGACTCCGAGGTGGCCAGGTTTCTGTTGTCATTGTAGAGGGCAGACAGATGCTGGATGGAAGGTATTATAGACCAGTCCAGATACACCCCCTCAAAATATTTTAAGAAGGTAACCAATACCCGAACTTATTCTTATTTTAAAGGCAAGTGTAAAGTGCCGTGTTCCAGATGCAAATCTACTGGTCAAACTACTTGACGTTAAGCAAAACAGAATTTATTCAAATACTTTAATTAAAATATAACAAAAGAACTTAGAATAACCTAACTCTATTAGAAAACTTAAAAGATAGATACAGTAACTATTACTAAGTAACTGCTCCAATATAGTAACATCCCATGAACACATTCAAAAAGGCAAATTCAGAAGGGCAGATTTTGTCTCACATGCAATCCAGCTGCCAATGAAGAGAACTACCCCCCCACCCCCCAAGTTTTGGCTGTAATTGAGGGGGGGGGGGGGGAAGGGAAATAGCTCTTACTTCTTCAAGACCACAACAGCAACTGCTGAAAGCTAACTACAAATCCTTGATCTGAGAGAGCTTGACGACACCCACTCAGGCTGCTCCTATTGTTCTAACTTTAAAGAAAAATCTAAGGTCTCACAAACTGTTTATTTTCTCATAGACCATATAGTACCTGGTCCCCCAATCTCTCTCTCTCAAAGAAATCAGGGCAAAACACACCTCTTAAAGCCATAGCATCATCACAAAGGGTTATCTGCAATGAAGCTGAAAAGACAAGGAACAAATATAATCCAGTCAGATCAGGACACGCTGGGCAGAAGATTATGGTTATAGATAAGACAAAGTTATGAAGTAATGTGAAAAGGATTTTGGAGGAAATACTAAAGCACTTTGGTGCAAGGGATCCTAATGGCATTAAGATGACAGGAAGTTATTCTGTTCACTGCAGACATGTACATTGACTGGATATGTTTGGGGAGGGCAAATGATGTGACAAGCTCACAAGAATACCGTGTGAGAAACTGATCCTCAACATTAAATCTAGGTGAGACAGAATTTCATAAATAGTAAAGGCTGAGATCTGTAATATTCTACTGGTGAAGGACAGTAACCTTGGGGATAGGATGGCATTGAAAACTCAGCTAAGTTTCCAAACAGACCACATTCGTGTGATGCTTATTTTCACTGGCAAGCAAGACCCGAGTCATAAAAATGGTCACTAGCAAGTCCAACAAAAACTTCTTCACCTGGAGAATGCTTTCACAATGAGAAGGCAACAGCATAGATTAACTGAAAATGAAGCTGGATAAATATACAAGGGATACATTGACAGGGTTTTGTGAAGAGAGAGAGGAGATTTGTGTGGAGCTTAAAAAGTGGAATGGGCCTTATGGTCCAACACTGAATTCTCCAATTTCAGATTACCCCACTTCCCATCACCCGACTCCCTTCCCAGCCCCTCCCTTCCATCCTTCTCGTTGACTCTTCCTTCTAGCAACCTACCAGAATCATTCCTCACATCAATCAGCCAGGTCACACCCTCTACCTGTGTTCACCTATCCCGACCTCACCACCTTGTTCTCCCTCACCCCTTTTACCTGAAGCTCCCCTTACACCACCCCGAGACCTGAAGAAGGGTTACATCCAAAACGTTGACTTCTCCACCTCCTGATGCTGTGTGGCTTGCTGTGTTCTTCCAGGGTTGATGCGATTCAACATCAAATGTCCAAGCAACACTCGTCAGCAAGTGTTAGGTGAAGGGATAAATGTAAGGGAATGGGTCTGGGTGGATTGCGCTTCAGCGGGTCACTTGTTGGGCTGAAGGGCCTGTTTCCACACTGTAAGTAATCTAATCTTAAATAAAAAAAGGTGGTATTATAGGATAAGGCTCTTAAGATTATTACTTGAAGCTACAAAGTTGTAAAGCTAAAATTGTAATAGCTAGAGAAGCTCACCAGGCCTGGCAGCATCTGTGGAGAGAAAGTACAGTTAATGTTTCAGGTCCTGTGATTCTTAGTGTCATCACAGTAGAAACACTAACTCTTGCTCTTTCTCTACAGATGCTGCCAGGCCTGATGAGTTATTCCAGCAATTTCTGCCTTTGCTTCAGATCTTCAGCAGCCACAGTTCTTTACTTTATTAAAGCTGTCCACTTTTGAAACCGTGCATTTCTAACAAAAGATCCCTCTTATATACAAACTGGAACTCAATGGAAATGTTCACATTCTGCATTCAACACATTCCAGAGAGAAACAAACTTCCCATTGGCATCAGAGATTGAAATAGAAGTACAGAGCAAACCCACTGCATTCATGAAAGTTAATGATAAATGAACTTACCCTGATTTACTACTAAGGTCATGGAGTGAATAACAACATAAGGAGGGAAAGAAATGAAGAGAAAAAAAACTGTGTAAAGCACTAATTTTAAATGAAAAGTAAAATGACATGAGAAAGGAATGGATGATAGGGGTGTGGGTGGGAGGGGGCATTGGGACAAACCAAATTTTCTTCTTGATTCACACATTGTTCAAAAGACCCTGTCTTTTAAACACTGCCTTCTGTGCTGTATGAACTATTTATAATATCACTGCATTTAAAAAAAAAGTAATTTGATGTACTGGAGACAAAATACCTATGCATTTTGTACTATTTTAGATAAAACGTTTTGAAAAAAAAACTTACTTCTTTTTCAACTTTCTATCTTTTTCTGCTTGGCCAAGTTTACTGAGTCCCAAGGTATCCTGAGGACAGGTTTCCATATCAGGTATGCCAGCTATAAAGTTTAAAGTTACATCATTATGCTGTTCATGGAACTTAGGTTACCTAACTTAATTTCTGCCAAATATTGTGAATTGAATTTCAAATGGTATTTCATACACTCTGAACATAAAAGATCAAAAATATATTAATAATTTCAAAGGATTTCATCAAGTAGTTACACAATAGCTAGATACAAGTAGTTCATGGGGAGCAGAATTGGGAAACACAACATGAGCATTCATCAAGGGAGGGAGCCTGAAGATCACAAGATTGCGCTGAGATCCAATACGTTTAAAGGAAGTACGTACACATGTTATTTTAAAACAAATTTAGTGATTGCTCATTTTTAGAAGCCTCAATATAAGGTTCCAAATGAATTGCAGATCTACAGAATGCAAAATAAACTTTACATATAGCAATTAAAAGTGATTAAAATCCAATTTGAATGATTAATTTTCTAATGATCCTACCTATCATCTAAAGACATCCAATTCATTTTCAGACATTAACACCCTCATCACAATGAAAATTCCATGCACCTTACTTCAAAAATCACACAATTACAACTTACTTCTTCAAAAGCAACATTCTAATACTGACATGCAAACATTCATTATTATATCGTGCTGACAAATGGTATTTAAATATTGCAGCACGTTAGGTAACAAAATACTTCCCAACATTATATTCAATAGTTGCACAAGCTTAGAAACCAATGAAAGCCATGCTAATTTAGTTGCCCCAACAATGAGCAGCAAAAGTCACATGAATCACGAGTGCTGAAAGCCTGGTCCATCACCATTTTCCATGAGGTAAAGTTGGAACAGGTAAAAATCGGTTTCACATTTTGATACTGACAAAACAAGACATCACATTTCTGAAGTACGTACAGAACTTTGATTATCCAAAGGACACAGGAGGGCAATATGATGTTTGGTAAATCAAATTCCAGATAAACGAATGCCAGAAAACAGTTTAGCCGAGCATTGGGACCTTGCAACCTTGCCAGATAATTCAACAACAGGATAATCAAGGTTTCTCTCATTACAAAATTTGAACTCAACTTTTCTTTTGTAGGCTGTACAAAAGCAATCCTATGTTTCTCTTAAATACAACTTGTACCACTTGCCTCATCAGGAATCAGGATGTTTTATGCCCAGACCACTGATTCTTCTCCTCCTCCTCAGATGCTGCGTGACCTGCTGCGCTTTTCCAGTGCCACACTTTTCAACTCTGATCTCCAGCATCTGCAGGCCTCACTTTCTCCTACTTTCCTTATGTTTGGTTAGTCATAAACATCGCTTCTCTCTAGCGCTGCAACATTACCATTGTCATCTCTCCTGCACTGTTACTGGAATTGTTTTCCTTGCATTCTCTCCTTGTGAAGGTCAATTTGTCACAATGCTCTCCTGGTCTTTCTTCACACAAGGTGCGTATCTTTCAGAGCTCCACTGTCAGAATTCTCACCAGTCCAAAGCTTGTTTCCTTGCTGAACTCCAACATTAACTACAAAATCTTTATTTTCCAAATGTCTCCACAGCCTTGCTCTGTCCACCTGAGTGACACCCTTGGATGTTATATGCTCAATCCTCGTTATCTGATTATTTACCACCCAGAGGTCCATATACTCGCAAAATTGGCCCCAGACCAGTTTTGCTTTGCCCATTGACTCATTAGGTCTGATCACCTGGTCCCGAGGAGATTTACATTGTCATGGCATCTGCGTTTTCTGTTATCTGCAGGTGTTCTGTGCCCCTATTCACTGTGGATAATGAGGATTTGGTATATCCCTGTTTACACACTTCATACTTCTCTTTTAGTGACCACATTCCCTGTTTTCTAGATCAAAATCATCTCTTACATCTGCTTTCAAAAATCCAAAAATGATTTTTCTTCAATTACACCCATCAGTCTGGCACTCGCAAGCATTTACCAACTTTGATTCAAAGCACAGTTGACCTTAATAGCAATCTACTATACATTCCAAATAAAATACTGCAACAGTTTAGTCTATCAAATTGATAAAGGCGGCAGATTACAGATTTACTCCAAAATGCTGCATTTGAACCTGCAGAGCACATTTCGGAATTAAACCAATTTATCATGAATTATCTAAAATTGCAGAGTAGGACTATCATTTCTTAACATTTTTGCTTTTAAAGTAGGGATAAACATCGTTTGGCTATTTTAAAAAGATCTCATCTCGGTAAAACCAGATGTTGAACTGCCATGCAATGAATATCCATAGTTGTAAACACAGTTTTCAAAATTAATTACTCCACATGGTGACTTTTAAAATCTTTCATATCTAGTCTATAACCAACATGCACTCAAAATTAAATAGAAAGTAAAAGCAATCCGAAAAAACCAAATCAAACCAAAATATAAATTAAAAACACTGATGCAACCTGAACTTGGAAACGTAGCAAGGAAAGTGGGCTAAGATTGATGGACAGTCATTTGGTAAATAAGAAACGAGAAGATAGAAAGGGTAAATTATGTGAATTTACAGAAAAGTCTCACGGAACAAGAGATACACAGGAATTCAAAGCAAATCAGAAGAACAAAGTATAAATTTAATGACAAAAAGTTGATAATTATTCCAAAGTTTACTAATTGACTTCCAAACCAACCTTGCCCTGTGGGATCTTTGCTGGGCTGCCCAAGCCGACCTTTCTCTTTCTTACCAAACAGGCGCCCAAAAGATGACTTGATGCTTTTCTTTTTGGGAGCTTTGTGAAGAGAATCTTGACTGCTGTTGCTGCTACTGGGATTGCTGACTTGGCCATCCTGTGACCCAGTTGAACTGTGGATCCGGATTGTATGTGCACAAGGATTTTTAAGTAAGGAAAGCAAAAACAAAGAATTAGTGTCTGCAGCATTATATTTAAGCGCACACACATTAAAAATAAATCAACATTCTAAGCCATACCAATATAAAAAACAGAATCATATCTGAAGCAGCCCGGATCCAAAAACAGCAGCCCATGAGAAATTTAAAACTAATTTCAATCAAGACAGACAACTCTGCATTCTTCAAAATTTAAGAGTTTCTAACGTCTACTTAGTGGCACTTTATCAAAAGGGCATCTCATGGAGGATGTTGAAGGGTGACCTTAGAGAATCATGAGGGATATAGATAAAATGAATGGCAGGTGTGGAGGATTTCAAGACTGGGGGCATATTTTTAAGGTGACAGGAGAAAGATTTAAAAAAATACGAGGGCCAATTATTTTACATATGTGGAATAAACTTCCAGAGGAAGTGGTGAATATGGGTACAGTTACAATATTTAAAAGACATTA
This sequence comes from Chiloscyllium punctatum, assembly GCF_047496795.1. Taxonomy (NCBI): domain Eukaryota; kingdom Metazoa; phylum Chordata; class Chondrichthyes; order Orectolobiformes; family Hemiscylliidae; genus Chiloscyllium; species Chiloscyllium punctatum. The sequence continues at coordinate 91,455,422 of NC_092760.1, read as the reverse complement.
AGTACGTACATGAATAAGAAATATTTGGAGGGATATAGGCCAAGCATTCGATAAGGTTCCCCACAGGAGGCTATTGTACAAAATGCGGAGGAATGGGATTGTGGGAGATATAGCAGTTTGGATCAGTAATTGACTTGCTGAAAGAAGACAGAGGGTGGTGGTTGATGGGAAATGTTCATCCTGGAGTCCAGTTACCAGTGGTGTACCGCAAGGGTCAGTGTTGGGTCCACTGCTGTTCGTCATTTTTATAAACGACCTGGATGAGGGCGTAGAAAGGTGGGTTAGTAAATTTGCAGACGACACTAAGGTCAGTGGAGTTGTGGATAGTGATGAAGGATGTAGTAGGTTACAGAGAGACATAGATAAGCTGCAGAGCTGGGCTAAGAGGTGGCAAATGGAGTATAATGTGGTCAAGTGTGAAGTGATTCACTTTGGTCGGAGTAACCAGAATGCAAAGTACTGGGCTAATGGTAAGATTCTTGGTAGTGTAGATGAGCAGAGAGATCACTGTGTCCAGGTACACAGATCCTTGAAAGTTGCCACCCAGGTTGACAGGGTTGTTAAGAAGGCATACAATGTTTTAGCTTTTATTAATAGACGGATTGAGTTCCGGAACCATGAGGTTATGCTGCAGCTGTACAAATCTCTGGTATGGCCACACTTGGAGTATTGTGTACAGTTCTGGTCACCGCATTTTAAGAAGGATGTGGAAGCTTTGGAAAGGGTGCAGAGGAGATTTACCAGGATGTTGCCTGGTATGGAGGGAAGGTCTTACGAGGAAAGGCTGAGGGACTTGAGGCTGTTTTCATTAGAGAAGAAGGTGGTTGAAAGGTAACTTAATAGAGACATATAAGATAATCAGAGGGTTAGGTAGGTTGGACAGGGAGAACCTTTTTCCAAGTATGGTGACTGTGAGCACGAGGGGGCATAGCTTTAAATTGAGGAGTGATAGATATAGGACAGATGTCAAAGGCAGCTTCTTTACTCAGAAAGTAGTAAGGATATGGAATGCTTTGCTGCAACAGTAGTAGATTTGCCAACTTTAAGTACATTTAAGTCGTCATTGGACAAGCATATGGACGTACATGCAATAGTGTAGGTTAGATGGGCTTCAGATTGGTATGACAGGTCAGTGCAACATCGAGGGCCGAAAGGCCTGTACTGCACTGTAATTGTCTATGTTAAGCACAGACAGGTGAGACTAGATTAGTTTGGAATTATAGTTGGCATGGACTAATTGGACCAAAATATATGTTTCCATGCTGAATGAGTCGAGGACTCAAATCTAACTACAGGTGCACAATCTTTTATCCGAAATGCGCAGCACCAGCTGGTTTTCAGAGTTCAGAATAAGTGACAGTTTGATGGTAAAGTTTTTAAAAATCTTACCGAACAGCAGACTCACAATGAGTACTATGGGCCCTGAGCCAGAATTGTGGCCTGTCAGTGCTGGGCCGCTCCTACCCCAAGTCACATCTGAGTGACATGCATCAGGTGGATGTGGAGTTGGGTTGATTGTGTGCACACCAAACAACTTTGTTAATGAGAAAAAAACATCACAAAAAACATTCGGATTTTGGAAAAAGAGTTGTCTACCTGTACCGCCAAACATATTAAGCCTTCAGTAAACATTGTCAGCATTGAAATTGTGCTCAAAACACAAAGTTTTGTTCTTAGAGTCAAAACACACTTCTGGTCATTCTCTAAGACAAATCACTCCTTTGATTTTAAATAGTTAATAATTTGAACTGGACATAATTCTGAACTGGCAAGTTTATTGGAACAAAACAATGAATTTGCCACAACAAGCATTTTTTACAACTGAACATGAACTTCTAAGTTAAAATTATCAATGTTTTCATTTCATTTATGTCAAAAGTTTTAAAATTAGTTTTAAGTGACATCCCCATGCTGTTCTAACCAATTTTCTTAAAAATTTAAAATCAATGGTGCAGTGTTTAAATATGATCTATTGAGATACCACTTCCTGGTAATATACATTTTGTGTGTGTTTTTATATCAACATTTTATTCAACTCAGTTGGTATCAAGGGCAGGTCAACAACTCATGAAATCAAAACACTTTTGTTTTGTTGCTAATATGTCACCAACAACCCAATACCCATACATGACCAACCCAATACCCATACATGACCAACCCAATACCCATACATGACCAACCCAATACCCATACATGACCAACCCAATACCCATACATGACCAACCCAATACCCATACATGACCAACCCAATACCCATACATGACCAACCCAATACCCATACATGTCCACAGGTTAGTTTACACAACTGCACTATATTTCTGTAAAATTCACTTATGAAAAAGCAGTGTAGATGGAGAAAACGATAGCTGCATTGACTATAACTATTTGAAAAATGGCTTTACCTTCTTATGTCCCGAATATCCTCCTGACTGACTGTGAGAGAGGCACCTTGGTTTAACCTGTCCAATCGAATGGACCTTGGTGTGGAAGGTGGGGAGGTTTCACACTTTATTGTCGTTTTGTCTTCCCGAGTATCGTCCTTCGCCAGCTGTGATTATAGATAGGTTGTAAATGAGTAAGCAGAAGTAACATTCATTAAATATGATTTGAATTTATGAAAAAGCTAACACTATTACATAAACAAAACATTGAGTCAGATCCACATGGGTTTCACAAGCACGATACAATTTACATCAACATACAACATACACTGGTACAGAATTACCATGGCATAGGAGGTTGCTCTAACTCTTTACAGAAGAGTAAATATTGAAAAACCAAAATTTTAACTTGGATTTTTAAAAAATCATGCAGTAACGCTCATCACATAAGATTTATGTCCTTGCAAGAATCTAGACAAAATCCCAAGAATCAGATAATTTCACAGTGCCAAGCAAAGCATTTGTAATATTAGGAAATGGAAATGAGAAAAACAAGCATCAATTTTTCTTTGTCTTGTGGAAATATTGTTTAACATTCTGAAATTCTGGATTTTATTTAGACTTTGATGAAGAATACTACATAGGCTAGGAGTGTGAATTTAAAAGTTGGACTTTGCTTTCTTTTGACAACTTATCTCCAATTTACAACTCTGCAAGGATTCACAACTTCATTGTTAGACTGGAAGTTTTAGTTGATTATTCCCCAGTATGACTTAGGCCTAAAATGAACAGAATAGGGAAAATTAATTTCCACGACCTTAAATTTTATGATCGAGATAAGCATCACTTGGCTTTGCCACGTTCTCATTTCAGATACTGTACTCAACATTCTGATACTGTGTGTTCAAATAAATAGATACAAACATTTAAAAAATCTTGTTTTCTGAATAAACCTAAAGCTTAAGTCAGTTAATAACAGTAAAATTTCTTAATTTAAATTGAGAGGATTTTACATAAATATCCTAGATTTGGATAAAGGGGAAAGTAAAAGGAATATATGTTGAAACCCCTCTTAAATAACACTGGCAGAAGAAAAGGAAGAAGCCACATTACTCAGCGAGGCAATGCTAATTTTTGAAATACTGATTACATAAAATGTCTCATACAACAACCTGATGCCAGGTAATTGAAGTACAATTTTATACATTTACCTTCCTACGATGCTTTCTTAAATCACTAGGCTGACAGACACATGCAAAGAAAAGAGAAAGTCATTAAGAATAAAAAAAGGATTTAGAAGATTATACAAGATGAATGTACATCAGAAATCACAAACAGGAGTAAAAGGGAAGACTGGGTAGATTCTCCATGAATACAGCATAAATTGCATTTATTTCAAAAGGTTTTCATTTCATTCGTTGAGACTAAGTGCTTGTAATGTTTGCAGATGTAGTCTTCAATCGAAATGCATGAAATTTATTCATTACAGAAACTATGAGCTACACCTGGTGATTTATACATCTGGGTTACAGTTGCTGCGAAGTGGCTAATGGTCAGCATTCAGTCTTGATTCAGCAACCAGCATTGAAATCTGCAGAATAGTACAGACTTCAATAAATAACTGACTTTGTTCTATTTGGCAGGTCTATGCAGAAACATTATGGACTAATTTTCCCCAATATGACAAATGTATACTTTTATTTTGTGTTGGTATGCTGTTTACATTCATCTGTTTCAACCTGTTTCATCTTTCAACCAATAAATTTGCAATGGCAAGCAGAGTCTGGTCTTGACATTCTAGACTGAGCTACTAAAATATTACAGCTTGATCAACATTTCAAATTTACTGATGAGTTACTATGAACCAATATGGAAACTACATCTTTTGTTTTCCTAAGGATAATGCTTGTATTTTTGCAAATAACTCAAAACCAACATTAAGAAACAAATATTTGCAGGTCATACCAATGTAAAGTATAACTACAGAATGGAAAACTCCACACTGACAAAGTGCACCAATTAAACAGAAAAAAACTCAAGGATTGCTTTTTCTTGGATAAGTGTTGAAACTGAATTTATTGGTATAGCTGTGTTAAAAATAAAGTCTGATGAGAAATGGAGCATTGGATGAAAGTGCTGGAAGTAACTAAAACTTTGACAGAGAAAAAAACAGGAATGGAAGATGAACTACAATGTAGAAAGAACAAGAAAATGGTGACAAGAAAAATACATCGCACCATCAAACCCTGAAAGGGAAATCCATTACATTATTGCATTAATCAAATAATTTACCCTTAGCTCTGAAAGTCATCCAGACACCTCTGACTCTGTGATATGGGCCTCATATCTCAGGAAGGATGTATTGGCCCTGGATCACGTTCAGAGGATGTTCACGAGAATGGTCCCAGGAACGAAAAGCTTAACATAAGAGGAACTTTCGAGGAATGTGGGTCTATACTCAATCGAATTTAGAAGTTGGAGGTGGTGGGAGGGGGGGGGGGGGGGGGCGAAGAGATCTAATTGAAACTTACAGAATACTGAATGGCCTGGACAGAGTGGATGTTGGGAGAATGTTTAAATTGGAAGAAGAGACTAGGAGCCGAGAGAAGGAGAGAACAAAGAGAAGGAGAAACTTCTTCTTCCAGAGAGTGGTGAATCTATGGAATTCGATGTCACAGAAGGCTGTGTAAGGTCAGGTCATTGAGTGCATTTAAGATGGAGATAATAAGTTCTTTATTGTCAAGGGAATCAAGGGTTAAGGGAGAAAGCAAGAAAACGGGGTTGAGAAATGTATCAGCCATGATTGAATGGTGGAGCAGACTCAATGGGCTGAATGGCCTAACTTTTGCTCCTACCTCTTACAGTCTCATAACCACATAGTTGCTAAATCATTACCTAGTCAATTCTTGAGGTAACTTCTCACTGGAAAACAACCTTGCAGCAAAAGCGGCAAAGCTCAACTTCACTTACTGAACACATTGATAATGACACTGGATTAGTAAACCATGGACTCAGGCTCAAGCTCTGGGGACACAGGTTTAAAACGCATCATGACACCAGGTGCAATTTCAAGTTTAATTTCTAATGTCTACAATAAAAAGCTGGTTTCAGTAATGATGACCAAGAAGCCAAAGAAACCACCACAAAAATTATTCCTGATTCACTGAGAGACATTAGAGGAAATGCTCACATGTGAATCATGGCCCACAGCAATGTGCTGGACACTTCATTGTCCTTTGAAACGACCTAGCAAGCCACAAAGCTCAAAGACAAACAAATGCTGAAACAAAATCAGAAACTGCTGGAAAAACCCAGGTCTAGGACAGATTACACAATTCACATGTTCTGAGATGTTTTCTGGCCCATGTATATTGATACTCAGCATAACTATCGGAGGTATATAGATGTACAGCACGGAAACAGACCCTTGGGTCCAACCTGCCCATGCTGACCAGATATCCCAACCCAATCTAGTCCCAGCTGCCAGCACCCGGCCCATATCCCTCCAAACCCTTCCTATTCATATACCCATCCAGATGCCTTTTAAATGTTGCAATTGTACCAGCTTCCACCACTTCATCTGGCAGCTCATTCCATACACGTGGTTAGTAAGTTTGCAGATGACACCAAAATTTGTGGTGTAGTGGATAGCGAAGGAGGTTACGTCAAGAGTTTAACACAACCTTGATCAAATGGGCCAAGGAGTGATAGATGAAGTATAATTTAGATAAACCTGAGGTGCTGCATTTTGATAAGGCAAAACCGGGCAGGACTTGTACAGTTAAATGGTACAGCCCTGGGGAGTGCTGCTGAACGAAGGTGCATAGTTCCTTGAAAGTTGAGTTACAGCAGATAGGATAGTGAAGGCAGCGTTTGGTATCCTTTCCTTTATTGGTCAATGCATTAAAGTGCAAAGAGGAGTTGGGAGGTCATGTTGCGGCTGTACAAGGTATTGTTAAAGCCACTTTTGGAATACCATATTCAATTATGGTCTCCCTACTATAGGGAGGGTGTTTTGAAACTTGAAAGGGTTCAGAAAAGATTTACAAGGATGTTGCCAGGGTTGGAGGATTTGAGCTCTAGGGAGAGGCTGAATAGGCTGAGGCTGTTTTCCCTGGAGTGTTGGAGACTGAGGGGTGATCTTAGATTAGATTAGGTTAGATTAGATTACAGTGTGGAAATAGGCCCTTCAGCCCAATAAGTCCACACTGACCCTCTGAAGAGCAACCCACCCAGACCCATTCCCCGACATTTGCCCCTTCACTGAACAATGCGGGCAATTTAGCATGGCCCAGAGACCTGGGTCTCTGGCACTGTGAACTTTATAAAATCATGAGGGGCATGGATAGGGTGTATAACTGGGGTCTTTTCTCCAGGTTAGGGGAGTACAAAACAAGTGGGCATAGATCCTCCAACCCTGGCAACATCCTTGGGCTGCTGTGTCCAGGTCGAGACATCAGGTTATAGGAAAGATGTGAATGCATGAGACTGAATGTAGAAGAGGCTTACGAGAATGGACCCAGGCATGAGAGGCTTCAGTTAGGAGGAAAGGTCTGAGAAGTGGGGATTCTTCTTCTTGGAAAGCAGAAAGTTAATGAGATTTGACAGAAGTTTTGAAAAAGATGAGGGGGTCAAGACAGAGTGGATGGGGAAAAACTGTTGCCTCTGTGAAAACTTTTTCACACAGTGAGCGATTGTAGTCTGGAATGCACTGCTAAAGATGTGGTGGAGGCAAGATCAACTGAGATATTCGAGAGAGCACTGGACCATTAGTTAAAGAAAAAAACTAAATATAAACCATGAGGGGAAACCATCAAGGATCATAAAACCTGAGAATAAGAGCTTCTTTAAATATATTAAGACGAAGAGAGGGGTCAAAGTGGACATAGGCCTCTTAGAAAATGAACCTGGGAGAGAGTGTTAGGAGGAACAGGGAAATGGCAGAGGAACTAAACAGATTTTGCATCAATCTTCATCTTCTGAACATCCCATTAATACTAAAGAATACAGGGGAGGAATTAAGTACTGTTACTAACCCTAGAAAGCTATATTAGACAAATTAATGGAGCTAAAGGCAGATAAGACCCCTGGCCCTGATAAGACTGTATTTTAAAATCCTCAAAGTAGCTGCTACAGGGCTAGTGGATGTTTTGGTTGTAATTTTCCAAAAAGCCTTCTGATTCTGGAAAAGGATCAGATGATTAAAAAACCTGCTAATACAACACGCCTATTCAAAAAGGGAGGTAGAAGGTAGGTAATGATAGGCTGATTAACCTAGTATCTATTGGAATCAATTGTTAAGAAAGTAATAGCAGCATATTTGAAAAATCATAATCTCATCAAGCAGTCAGCACACCTTCATAAAAGGGAAGCCATGTCTGACTTTCGAAGAAGTTTCAACCAGAGTAGAGGGGAACCAGTATTTGGTCTTCCAGAAGGCATTTGACAGAGTCCCACAAAAAAAGCTAACCCATGAGATAAGAACTTTTCAGTGTCAATAAATTGGCTTGAATATAGAACTGGCTCATGAGCAGGATGTGAGGATAAAGGGTTCTTTTTCAGGATGGCAAACTGAAAGCAGTAATGTTCCACAGGCATCAGTGCTGGGTCTGCAACTGTTTACAATACATGTTCAGCTATTTGAAGGGAAGTCCATATTTGAGATGTGAGAGGCTTTCAAAGATAGATTAACGGTAGTGCAGGATAGACAGATATTGATCAGTTAAATAAGTGGACAATAAGTTTGTAAATGAGGCAAAATGTGGGAAATTGTTCATCTTGGAATGGAGAAAAGAAAACTCAGTCAAATGGAGACAAATTGCAGAAAGGGATGCAGGGATACTTGTGGATAACATACAAAGCTAGCATACAGGTGCAGCCAGTAATCAGGGAGGCTAATAGAATGTTGGTCCTTATTTCAAATACCAGAGTACGTAGTAGGAAAGTCTTCTTAGAGTCATAGAGATGCACAGTACAGAAACAGACCCTTCGGTCCAACCCATCCATGCCAACCAAATATCCCAACCCAATCTAGTCCCACCTGCCAGCACCCGGGCCCATATCCCTCCAAACCCTTCCTATTCATATACCCATCCAGATGCCTTTTAAATGTTGCAATTGTAGCAGCCTCCACCACTTCCATACACGTACCATCCTCTGCGTGAAAAAGTTGCCCTTTAGGTCTCTTTTATATCTTTCTCTTCTCACCCTAAACCTATGCCCTCTAGTTCTGGACTCTCCCACCCTAGGGAAATGACTTGGTCTATTTATCCTATCCATGCCCCTCAAGTTTTATAAATTTCTATACAGTCACCCCTCAGCCTCCAACATTCCAGGGAAAACAGCCCCAGGCTGTTTAGCCTCTCCCTATAGCTCAAATCCTCCAACCCTGGCAACATTCTTGTAAATCTTTTCTGAACCCTTTCAAGTTTCACAACATCTTTCCGATAGGAAGGAGACCAGAATTGCACACAATATTCCAACAGTGGCCTAACCAATATCCTGTACAGCTGCAACATGACCTTCCAACTCCTGTACTCAACACTCTGACCGATAAAGAAAAGCATACCAAACGCTGTCTTCACTATCCTATCTACCTGCGACTCCACTTTCAAGGAGCTACGAACCTGCACTCCAAGGTTGCAACTGCACAAGCTGCTGATGAGACCACATCTGCAGTAATGTGACCAGTTATGGCCCACTTACTTAAGGAACAATATTTCAGTCAAACAGTTCAGAGAAGGTTCACTAGGTTGATTCCCAGCATGGAGGGACTGCTGCATGAATAAAGGCTAAATAGCTCGAGACTCTACTCACTGGAGTTTAGAAGAATGAGAAAAATATTTCATAAGATTCTTAAGGCACTTGAGAGTGTAAATGGGGAGATCTATTTCCTCTTATGGCAGAGGCTAGCATAGTATCAAATAAAGGGACACCAATTGAAGTCTGGAATGAGGAGGAATTTCTTCTCTTGGAGCGTTGAGAGAGTTTGGAACTCCTTGCCACAGAGAGCTGTGGGGGCTGAATCTTGAGTACAGTTAAAGGCCAAGATAGACAGATTCTTAATCAGGAATGGAATCAAAGGTTATGAAGACAAAGCAGGAAAATGGATATGAGGAATGTCCAATCAGCCACATTCCCATAGCATGGCGGATCTGGCCTGAGGCACCGAATGGCCGACTCCTGCTCTTATTTCCTATGGTCTTGATGTGCAGGAGGAAAAGCAGGAAATGGTTCTACGTTAGAATGTTCAAAGCCGATGCAGAGACAATGGGCTGAATGGCATCCTTCTGCACCATTAGAATTCTGTGATTTTGCTTAATAGCAATTGTTTTGTAACAGATTTTCATGGTATCAGAACTCTAAAAATTGAAGTTAGTCACCAAGAGTTTGGAGACTCAAAATACATTTATAGTAAACTGATCTCTGTCTCTCTCTTGTCCAATACTGAATCTTAGATTGCTTTCAAACTCAGAGAATGCAGTGGACGTTCACCAGACCGATGCCTGGGAGTTGAGACCGAGGAGAGACTGAAGTTAGTGTATTTTCTACACTTTTAAAGAATGAGTGGCAATGCTACAGAAACTAACACTGAACTTCACGTGTGACCTAGTTCAACATTCTGAAATGTGAACATTGCTATCGTCCCAGAACTCTCAGGGAGGCAAAGAGGTAACATTAAATCTAAATTAATTACATTCAATTTGCTACTTCCATGAAATTGTATGATGCGCTTAGAAACCTGCCTGAAGGAACAGCAAATACGAAGTATCAAATTTTAAAAATGTCCTTAATATGTAATCATTAAGGAGAATTTTGAAAATTAAAATTCTGATTACAATATTAATTAACAATAGACAAACAGAGAGCAATTGCAACTTAGCAAAGGGCCACACGTAAAGACAACAACATTGCTTCTGCAGAATATCAAGCTTTGAAACTAACCAAGGTCATGACACCAAGCCTGTCAATCTCATGAGCAGGGTTTCGAGGGGTCCGTCTTGGCGTGGAGTGTCCACTTCCAGGTGGAGAGGAACTAGCGAGAGACGAACCCGTAAATGAGGCGGGAAGCGTACCCCCTCTGTATCGGCAAAGATTCAGACCATCCAGGCTACCACTTCCAACCCGGCTTTCGATCTCTTCTGCCCTCTGCTGTGTTGACTCCTTTTCTTCTTGGATCAGCCTGTAAACAATCGATCAGGTATTAAATCCCTTTGTCATTCTCTCATCCAGATAGCTTGCCGCGAATACAGAACTTAAACATCGCTTTAGGAGAAAAAGAACAAAGTTGAAACTTTTCACCTTGTAATCATCAGGACTGAGACACAAAAATCCAAACTTTTAAAGAGAATACCAATTTATTCAGCATGAGAAGAGGGCACTACCTGGTTGAACCAAGAATGCCATGGAGATGCAGCAGGATCTGTGAACTGTCAATTTTCACTCACTGATTAACCTGTCATGGTGCTGCCGTAGGGAAATTTTTGCAGAAATCAAGTTTCCATTATCCTTTCTCAATGAAAAAGATGCAATACATTCACAAACTGCTTTTGCTGACACAGTACAAGGTCCTGTGCGTGAACCTATTCACACTTCTGGCATACAAAATGAAATGCACTGTTAAGTTTGACCATTGATCTCAAGTCAGTTTCCAGTGTCATTATTGCCACAGTTTGAATTATTTAGTAAACAACAGATTTAGATTTAAAGCTGTACACCATGTTTGCAAAATCAGAACATAAGACTGAATGAGCATGATCAGCATGCTGTCCAGTGTTGGCAGTCTGAAGCGCTGTGTTGTCTGAAAAATTCCTCCAGTCATTGGGACATACAACTTACATACCTGACATCACACTGGCACTGAAACTCTCATACCACATTAACCATTTGTGTGGTATGCAGAACAACTTCTTGGCTCAAAAACAGGCTCCTGTTAAGGAAAATACCACTCGTGTTCATTGTAATGTACAAGTGAGAGACATCTAACTCAACATATGTCTACAGATAGGAGCCTGCTGTATTGGCAAAAGACGTTTATGCATGTGTTGCATTTATTGCTGGGTGTTCCCTTTCAAAATTTGGATTCTTGCACCTCAGTCCTGATGAAAGAAAGACGAAAAGCTTCAATTTTGTCTCTCTTTTCAACAAAGCAGATGATAAAATAAAGTATTACTAACTTTTCAAGCAATCAATTGGACTCCCCAAATGAAGCAGTGTGAACATCTCTACTGTGACTTTAATTACAAGTGCAATAATATAAAGTACAATACCTTAAATATTTAGTCAATTGAACAGTATGTCTTTGGCAAGGCAATTCACAAACACAAACATATGCAGCCGGTGTTTTGTTATTCACTTGTGTGACACTGGCATCATTTATTGCCTACCCGAGCTGCCCTCAAGGTGGTGGTGGTGACCTGCCTTCTTGAACTACTGCAGTGTGATGTAGGTAGATCCACACGGTCATTAGGGAAAAAATGCCAGGACTTTTACCTCAAGCACCTTCTGATATACACTGTTGTATTTAACCAAAGTCATCTTTTTAACAAAACATTAACTATAAACAAATAAGACATACCTTATTTCATTATTGATAGCATCCAACTGTTCTTGAAGCATCATAGCCAAAGTCTGGGCATCTGCCTGACCACTTGGTGACAGCAGGTCGACAGAGCTGAATATTGTCTCTCTATCATCTTCTGCATCGGATACTTCAGCATCACTCTCAAAGGCCTGGGCTACATTTGCCAAGACACTAGCTTGTTGTGCACGCTCCCATTCTTGTTCATTCAATGTCTGAACCTACTCAAAAAGGTACAATGCAAAAGGTTTAGAAACAAGATACCAAAATATGCAAACATACGATGTAACCACAACAGAAGCAATCCACACCACCTCTTGATCCTGTTCCACCACTCCATTTGATCATGGCTGATTTATATTTTAGCTCAATTCACCTGCCTTGGTCTTTAACACTTAGCACCCACGCCAAATAAAAATGTGAACCTCAATTTTGAAAATTTGAACTGCCCTCCAGCTTTCACAGCTATTTGGCAGATTCATACAGAATGACCAACACAGAGTAAAATTATTACATTACTGACACTAAAAACAATTGGACTTTCGATATATAATAGTATTTACAACTATATAAAACTTGTTCAAGATACACGTTCCTCCCTATAAATCCTTTATTCACAATTATTTTACATTGAGGTATTTATCCCTCTGCTTCCCAATGGTGGATTTTTAATTTTTCCTTAATTTTGAAAAACACTCTGTTCAGCCTTTCCTCAAAATGGTTTTCCTTTTTCACTGTATAAAATAATTTCTCCACTTTCTTCCTTGCCACGCTGGATTTGTAGCGCTTGCTGAAGCAGTTACTGGCACAGTGCAATATCAAGAGATTTTTTTCCATCCCGTGGTTAAGCCTGCAAAGACTCAGGCCTAAATTTGAATCCAGTCACGTAATGTCTGAGTGAGTGTCAAAATAACAAACATTCAAACCGATTCCTCTCAAAACAAAAATCTTGTACAGTTGATTTCAGTTCAGCATTTAAAAAAATAAATATATATAAAAAGAAAATGTAATAAAGACTTGTTTCTTTGCTTTTCCTTCCTTTGTCACTATATATATGATGCAAATTGATGCAAAGTGTGCGCTAGCACTAGGGGGACATAGTCTGAGAATTAGGGCCAGATCATTCATAGAACATAACAGCGCAGTACAGGCCCTTCAGCCTTTGATGTTGTGCTGACCTGTCATACCAATCTGAAGCCCATCTAACCTACACTATTCCATGTACATCCATACGCTTGTCCAATGGCGACTTAAATATTAGGAAGCACTTCTACACACAAAGCATAGCAGATGTTTGGAACTCTCTTCCACAAACATCAGTGGATGTTAGATCAGATGCTAATTCTAAATTTGAGAGAGATAAACATTTGTTAAGCAAAGATATTAAGGGATATACGCCAGAGGCAAGTTTATGGAATTAGGTCACAGATCAGTCATGAATGTTGGAACAAACTTGATGGGATGAATGGCCTACTCCTGTTCCTATGAATGCTGATTCTTAGAATAGGGGTTTAAAAACTAGCATCCATAGTTCAGAGAAGAGACCACTCAACTCATTAGATCTGTATTTGAGCAGATGACCTCTTTACTAGGATTTCTTTTATATTTTAACTTCTAAAATATGTTTTACTTGCCAGTCGGAAAATTTATCTAGCAAAAATATTTGATGTTGCAAAATACAATTACAATGTTTTTAACTGATAAGAAAAGTCTTGTAGAACTTGACATCAACTTTTACAGATTTAAATGGGATAGGGTTGTGGAGGCTGGATCACAAGGATTTGGGGAAAAAGGTAGGAAGGTGGAGTTGAAGATTTTCAAATCATCCATGATTGCATTGAATGCCAGAGCAGACTCAATGTCTTATTAGGCTGGAGATGAGAATTTTTTTCAAAGGGTTGTGGGTGTATGGAATTGTTAACCTCAAAAGGTGTAGTTCAGTTATTGCATACTCATGAAAGAGATCAATAGATTGTTGAACACAAAGGGATCCGAAGCTACAATAAAGCTAATTACTGTGGATGCTGGAAATCAGAAACAAACAAATTTCTGGAAAAGCACAGCAAGCCGAGCAACATCTGAAGAATTCACGACCCCAAAGTGAGGTGGATAGCGGGACAGTGAGTAAATTTAAGGCGGAGTCAGACAGATTTTTATTTGATAATGGGATGAAGGGTTATGGGCAGAAGGCAGGAAAATGGGGGCGTGGACCATATCAGTCATGGTCGAATGGCAGAGCAGACTCGATGGGCCAAATGGTCTATTTCTGCCCCTATATCTAATGAACTTATGAACATCTGAGAGAAAGAGACAAAATGTATTAAATGTTTTAAGTTCAAGATGAACCTTCCTTAAAACACTGCCAGACCAGAGTTTCTCAAGCATACTGTGGGACCTGGAATTGGTTTGGGAAGCCAGTGGTGAGACAGAAGATATTGAAAGACAGAACAGGCTTGAAGGACTGAATGGCTTGCCCCTATTTCTCATGCTTTTACAGGTCTACTATTCACAACAAGAAGGAATTGAACAATCATAATACTTTTAATAGAAAATACTTAAAATATTACAATTAGCACTTAGAAAGATCTGGAATTGAAAACTATTACACAAAATGCATGACACAAAAACTTACATGCTGCAGAAATCCACCAGAATGTAGCAGGAAACAGAAAATGTCATACATCAGTTGCATATTGCAATGACAGAAAGAAGGCAACATTATACAGCAAGCAGAGACAATATTGCCTGATTTAATAAATGACCAAGAATAGATCAAGGAACAAAATGGAAAAGTTACACTGAAAATGCAAATGTCTATTTGGTAAGAGAGGATCAGCAAAGATAACAGCACAAGTGTTTCTCAAGCACCTGATGTTCAGATTGCAATTTGCAAGTGTTACTAACAAGTGATCCAAGAATTTAGAACTAATGGAGCAACAAATCACAAAGGACAATGACTGTTTTTTAACATATTATGCAGGATTACATTTAAATACAATCACAAGATTGAAAAGATCAACTCAAACTTATGAGTCACCATCTCTATGTCAGAAGTAATGTAACTAATAGTTAGGAATTCCAGAATATTGTATATTATGTCGATAGATACCTTTCTCATCAAATAATTCCATTTAAAAAGTGTCAGACACCTAACATGGTATGAAAGATGCTTTACGAACACATGAATTGAAGCATTTATATCCTTCCTTAACTTTGGAAACCAACACTGCATGGTCAATATTCCAGGTGTGAATCACAGAATCCTTACACAGTGTGAAGAGGGGCCATTTGGCCCAGCAAGCCTGAACGGACCCTCTGAACAACATCCCACTCTGACCCCGCCCCCTCCCACCTATCCCATGGTCTCACTAATGCCACACATAATTAAAGAACCATCTACCTATTGTTTTAAATTCTCATGCAATAAGCAACCCTTAGCTTCTCTAAATACTTGCTGTACCTGCACACTAACCTTTTGCTATTCATGCACCAGGACATCCAGATCCCTCTGCAACTCAGAGCTCTATTATCTCTCACCAACTAAACAATATAGTTTTTCTTAATTCTGCCTACCAAAACTGACAATTTCACATTTCTCCACATGAAATTCAAACCTTTGGCCATTTAATTTAATCAATTTCCCTGTGCAGCCTCCTTATATCCTCCTCACAACTTACTTTTTGATCCACTTTTGAATGCTAGAATATTAGCAATTACATACAATTCTATAAAATGTCATTCTATTCGCACTACTGCCTCCAATATTGTTATCTCAAAGCAAAGCAGAAGCTATAAAGATGAAACAGCACCCAACAATTATTACAAAGCAAAGTAACTTCAGTCAACACTCAAACTGCTCCCAAACTACATCTAAATCAACTTTCACTATGTTGAAAAAAAACCAAAGTCTTTTATTTTGAAAAGGTGAGTGCTTAAATGAAAATATTTCACCAATGTTGCTGAATAACAGATTTGCAAATATTGAGTAATAATTTTCCTCCTCATATTCCTGTCCTTGTTCTAATTATTGTAACTTCACCTGTTCTCTTTCTGCATTTTAATTTTGATCATTGCCTCCTTTTCATTCAAATATTTCTGAACAACACCAATAAAAGTAAAACCTCAGGTATGTGGGTGGGAAAGACGACAGGACAGGAGGTTGACACTTTCATTGTAACATTTGGAAAAATAGACCTGCCCCAAAAAGCAAGTATATTAACTCAAGTTAAAACATAAAATGATTCCTAAAAGGCAATTACAAACAGGTAAGGAACTGTAACTTTTTTTTAAAGGGGGGTAACTGCTGCTCTTATCTGGTCTGACCTACATGTGACTCCAGACCCACAGCAATGTAGTCGACTCTTAATTGCCTTCTGAAATGACCGAGCAAATCACAGTTCTTTTCAAGGGCAACAAATTCTGGCAACCACTGGTGTCCACATTCCATGTGTGAATAAAACAAATTGGTTTTTAATTGCCCAGTTTCATTGGGTGAGGAGATTTTAAAACATCTCTCATTTATAGAGTCATACAGCATGGAAAAAGTGTCTTGGGTCCAACCCATCCATGCTGGCCAGACATCCCAATCTGAACTTGTCCCATTTGCCAGCATTTGACCCATACCCCTCTAAGCCCTTCCTATTCATGAACCCAGCCAGATGCTTTTAAATGTTGTAACACTACTAGCCGCTGCCCCCACCACTTCCTCTGGCAGCACACATACACACATCATCCTCTGCATGAAACTGTTACCTGGAAAAGCGCAGGTCAGGCAGCATCCAAGGAGGAGAACTGACGTTTCGGTATTCCTGAAGAAGGGCTTATGCCCCAAATGTCGATTCTCCTGCTCCTTGGATGCTACCTGACCTGCTGCGCTTTTCCAGCAACACATTTTTCAGCTCTGATCTCCAGCATCTGTAGTCCTCACTTTCTCCTATGAAATTGTTACCCCCCCCCCAGGTCCCTTTTAAAATGTTCTCCTCACACCTTAAACCTTGGCCCTCAGGTTTTGAACTCTTTCACCCGAGGAAAAAGACTTTGATTATTCACCCTATCCATGCCCCTCATGATTTTATAAACCTCTATAAGGTCATCCCTGAGTCTCTGACACTCCAGGGAAAAAAAAAAGTCCCAGCCTATTCAATCTCTCTACACAGCTCAAACCCTCCAACCCTGGCAACATCTTACAAATCTTTTCTGCACCCTCTCACATTTAACAATATCCCTCCTACAGAAGGGTGACCAGAATTGTCCACATTATTCCAAAAGTGGCCTCAACAATATTTATGCACAGCCACAATAGCCACAATATGACATGACATCCCAACTGCTACACTCAATGTTCTAATCAATAAAGGCAAGCGTAACAAACACCTTCCTCACCAGGCTGCCCACTGCGACACCACTTTCAAGGAACTATACACCTGCACTCCAAAGTCTCTTTGTTCATTAACTCCTCCCAGGGCCTTACCATTAAGTGTATAAGTCCTGCCCTGATTTGCCTTTCCAAAATTCAACATTTCACATCTATCTAAATTAATGGATGATGATGGGATAGTATAAGTGACGAGCTGAGAATAGTTCACAGGTTGGCGCAACAGCGAGGGCCGAAGGGCCTGTTCTGCACTGTATTGTTCCATGCTCTAAACTCTACCTGCCACTCCTTGGCCCATCTAACCAAGGTCCCGTTGTAATCTTAGATAATTTTCTTCACTGTCCACTGCATCACCTATTTTGGGGTCATCAGAAAATTTGCTGACCATACTTCTTACATTGTTGTGGTTCTGTTCGCCAAGCTGGGAGTTTGTGTTGCAGACGTTTCGTCTCCTGTCTAGGTGACATCCTCAGTGCTTGGGAGCCTCCTGTGAAGCGCTTCTGTGATCTTTCCTCCGGCATTTGTAGTGGTTTGAATCTGCCGCTTCCGGTTGTCAGTTCCAGCTGTCCGCTGCAGTGGCCGGTATATTGGGTCCAGGTCGATGTGTTTGTTGATAGAGTCTGTGGATGAGTGCCATGCCTCTAGGAATTCCCTGGCTGTTCTCTGTTGGGCTTGTCCTATAATAGTAGTGTTGTCCCAGTCAAACGCATGTTGCTTGCCAAACAGAGAACAGCCAGGGAATTCCTAGAGGCATGGCACTCATCCACAGATTCAATCAATAAGCACATCGACCTGGAACCAATATAACGTCCACTGCAGCGGACAGCTGGAACTGACAACCCGAAGCGGCAGATTCAAACCATTACAAATGCCGGAGGAAAGATCACAGAAGCGCTTCACAGGAGGCTCCCAAGCACTGAGGATGTCACCTACACAGGAGACGAAACGTCTGCAACACAAATTCCCAGCTCGGCGAACAGAACCACAACAAGCTACAAATCTTCTCATAAACTTTGAACCTCTTACATTTACATCCAAGTCATTTACATAAATTGACAAAAACCAGTGGACCAAGCACTGATCCTTGTGGTACATCACTGGCCATAGGTCTCCAGCCCAAAAACCAACCCTCCATCACAAGACTCTGCCTCCTACCTTCAAGCCAATTTTCTATCCAATTGGCCACCACTGGATCTGTTTCCCATGTGATCTAACCCTTACTAACCAGTCTACCCTGCGGAGCCTTGTCAAATGCTTTGCTGAAGTCTATGCAGGCAACATCGACCACTCTGGCTTCATCAATCTTCATTGTCACCTCTTCAAAGAGCTCAATCAAGTTAGTGAGATATGATTTCCCATGCACAAAGCCATGCTGACTATCCCTAATCAGTTCTTGCCTTTCCAAATACATGTAAATCTTGTCCCTCAGAATCCTCTCTAACAATTTACCCACCACTGGCCTAAGGCTCACTGGTCTATAGTTTCTTGGCTTTTTCTTATGGACACTCTAAAATAATGGGGACATATTAGCCAATCTCCAGCCTTCCGGCACCTCAGCCATGGCTATCAATAATACAAGTAACAGGGAGCAAGGGGCCCAGCAACCTTTTCCCCAGCTTCCCAAAAAGTTCTCGGAAACATCTGAGCAGGTCTTGAGATTTATTTACCTTTAAGCGTTTTAAGACTTCCAGCACCTCCTCTTCTGTAACATGAACACTTTTCAAGACATTACTAATTTCCCCAAGTTCCCTAGCTTCCATGTTCTTCTCACAGTAAATACTGAAGTAATATATTTGTTTAGTATCTCACCAATCTCATGTGGTTCTATACACAGACAGCCAGGTTAATCTTTAAGGAACTGTATTTTGTCCCTAGTTACTCTTCAGCCTTTAATGTATTTATAGAAACTCTTTGTATTGTCTTTAACGCTACTTGCCACAGCTATTGCATGTCCCCTTTTAACCCTCCTGATTTCCCCCTTAAGTATACTGCTACTGTCCTTTTACTCTAAGGATTCACTTGATTCCAGCTGTCTGTACCTGATACATGCTGCCTTTTTCTTAAGCAGAATCTCAATTACTCTGGTCATCCAGCATTTCCTACATCTACCAGTCTTATCCTTCACACTAACTGGAACATACTGTCTCTGAACTCTTGTCATCTCATTCTTCAAGGCCTCCAACTTCCCAACCATTCCTTTAACTGCAAATAGCCTCCCCAGTTAACCTTTGAAAGTTATTGGATGGATCCATTATGTCTTTAAAAAGCAACTGGATAAATTGCTTCTGAAAGTCCAATAACAAGAAACAGTTAAAACTGGAAAATTTCAAGTATGAATGAGGAAACTGTACCTTTGAAGGTTCATCTCTTAAAGCTGCTAAGCGGCCCTTCTGAGTTCTACGTAATACTGATGCACCGCTGTATTGGTCTGGGTGTTTGTCTACCTCTGACGCAGATGTTATTGGGTACCTAAAATCAGAGGGACTACCTAAATGTGACCTGCTAGAACAAAAGAGATTCAATATTTGTTAAAGGTTTTTGGGAAAATTTAGCGATTTACACCCAGCAAGAAGTCTCATATAATGGGGTTAGAACATTACAGTAAAACTGCTTCTTCAAACCACACTCGAGTGTTCTTGCTGGAGGGTCAGTTTGATATGGTCATCATTAAAGCCATGTTAAAATTACAATGCAGTTACATCAAGTATCAACAGAAGACTGCACATGGGACAGAGGTAAACTCTGGATTATTTTTCTACTAAGCAAGTAGTCAGCAGATTAAAATGATAGATTTTATGAATCTGTGCACCTTGAATTCAGGTTGTAAACCCCCAGCAAAACATTTGACTCTGACACCCAAATTCCTGCCATGCATTCCTGATGCATGACCTCCAGTCACAACCAGAATTTTTTTTTTCATAAAAATTTTAAGGGTTAAATACTTGAAGAAATGCACTACATTCATCCTAACTTTCCCTACTCTTGCACGTGAATACTTAAGCTCAAAAAGATGTAGATGCAAATACTGATGTAAAACTTGTGCAGTGCAAATCAGCATTTAAATCCAAACGTATTCTAGTGTGAAGTAGAGTGAAATATACCCCCCTCCAGTACCATGACAGACTCAGGCTTGGGCATCAGGACTTGGATTTCAGATAGCAGTTACAACTGCATTATAATTTAGAGAAAGCGCACACTTACAGAGCAAGGTTGCCCCTCAATTACCCAATTCACACCCAAAGGTAAACAGTAAAATTTGTTAGTTTTCTTTTCCATCAGTCAAGAGGTAACTCACGGAGAGAAAGGCATCAAGAGTCTAGAAAGCAGTTCAAATTGAAGAGATCATACTTTATTCTTGGCTCAAGATGGCAGCGGCGAGGGGTTCCTGAGTCATCCACTTCAACTGCTTTGCTTTCCTTTAGGTTTTAAATTTTTACTTACCTTCTGGAGAGAGCAGTGATAACGGCACCGGTTGGAGACCTACAGTGGGGACTTTGGCAGTCGGCCATGAGGTGGTTGATGTGCCTGTGTAGCACTTTGGCGGTCAGCAGCACCATGGAAGCAGCTGGGGGATTGAACCAGCACCAGAGCAGGAGTCTAGCGGCATGTGGCTAGGTGGTGGTGAGCCCGGATAGCAGTTGGCAGTAAGATGGCAGTGGAGGGATTGAGAGATCAAACCCTTGTGGGGAAAGCCCTGCGTGAAGCAACTACAGGCCCATGGCTAAAGGACTGTAATTTGGAACTTATAACTTTATTTCTTTCTTCCTACTTTATACTGGGAAGAACTGTAACTTATTTATTTTGTTACCTTGTACCTAGGGTACCTTGTACCTAAAATGGGAAACTGAATGGTGATACTATAAACTTTTCATTGTATTCCTGTAGCCCTGTACCTCAGTACACATGACAATAAAATTTAATTCTAATTATTCTCCAAATTACTCATTAGAAACATTTACAATTGTTGAAAGATAGTAGAGAAAAATTGAAAGTGTGCACATAATTTCTAAAGTCTCAAAATAGTGTGGAGAACATAAATTTGTTAATTTTCTAGCCATTAACTGAGAAGTACATCATATTTTAAATAGGAACTTTATCAAGCATCCTAAAGTATTTTATTTAAAAGTCAATGGAGCAAATTCAAGATTGCATTCAAACAGATTATTCAATGTTTTATGCTGAATCATTGATTAGGTTGTCAAAAATTCTTAACTTCTAGGTTATTGCCATAATTCTGATTTGAATACTCAAAGAAAATGCTTAAAGCATCTTCACTTTCAAGTTTGATGCATACAGTAAGCATAAAAGTAACTGAATAAGTGTAATGGTCCT
Organism: Chiloscyllium punctatum; assembly: GCF_047496795.1. Classification (NCBI taxonomy): domain Eukaryota; kingdom Metazoa; phylum Chordata; class Chondrichthyes; order Orectolobiformes; family Hemiscylliidae; genus Chiloscyllium; species Chiloscyllium punctatum. Next base: position 91,433,755 of record NC_092760.1, on the reverse strand, counting down.
GGGAAAAGCAAGCTAAAAGTTAAAGGTAGAAGAAAATGCACTCTCCAAAGCATTTCACAAAAATGTTGGTGGATGAGGAATTTGGAGTGGTGATGGAAGGTAGCAAAGCAGACATGTCAAGGAACAGCATTCTACTGAGTTGGACATAGACTGCAGAAGGACCCATCATCTATACGTGGGGTGGAGATGAGAAATGTAAAGGGGGCCAGAGCTGTAATGGCAGAACAAGTGTCTTGGAACACTGAAATAAAGAGGTTTGAATGGTAGGGCACAGTGAGGCATGGAGGGGCTAGGATAAAAGGGTAAGAATTTTGAAATTAATGCAGTGAGAAATAGCAAGTCAAAGATACTAAATCAAAAATATATAGACTTTGATATTCCTTGAACAAAAGTCATTTTTGCATTGGCCAATATTGTACATTAGGTAAGAGTCATGGCATTCATAAAAACAAACTTTTCTATTTATTTTTAGAGTCATTCATGGGATGTGGGCATCACTGGCTGGGCTGCATTTATTGCACATCCCCAGTTGCCCTCGAGAAGGTTGGTAGTGAGCTGCGTTCTTGAAACACCACAGTGTATTTGCAGGATTTTGTCCCAATGACAGTGAAGGAACAGTGATTCATTCCAAAGTCAGGTTCAAGAGCAGCTTGGAGAGGTATTTGCAGTTGGTGGTGTTCCCATGTATCTGCTGTTCTTGTCCTTCTACACGGCAGTTGCCATGGTTTGCAAGGTGCTAAGCAGCCTTGGTGAATTTCTGCAGTGCATCTTGTAGATGGTACACACTGCTGCTACTGAATGTTGGAGGAGTGGGGAGTGGAGACTTGTGGATGTGGTGCCAATCAAGCGGGTTGCTTTGTTCTGGATGATGTCAAGCTTCTTGAATGTTGTTGGAGCTGCACCCACCCAGACAAGTGGGGAGTATTCCATCACACTCCTGACTTGTGCCTTGTAGATGGTGGTCAGGCTTTGGGGAATCACGAAGTGAGTTATTCACTGACCTGCTTTTACACAGAACACAGACCAGTGCATCTGTGGAATAGGTCCTTTGGTCCACTATGTCTGTGCCGACCATGATGCCATTCTAAAGTAACCCCATCTATCTGCACATGGCCCAATTCCTTCTCCACCCTGCCTGTTCATGTCTCTGTTGAAATGCCTCTTATATATTGCCATTGTACCTACTTCTAGCACCTGCCCTGGCAGCAAGTTCCAGGGACCTACCACACCTTTAAAACATCCCCCCTTTCACTTTAAACCTGTGCCAATTAGTATTTGACATTCCCACCCTCAAAAAAAAACAACTCTACTACTACCCAACGTATTCATACCTTACATAATTCTGTAAACCTCTATCAAATCACTCCTCAGCCTCCGAGACTTCAGTGAAAACAATCCAAGATTTTGCAACCTCTCCTTACAGCTAATACAGGAAACATCCTGGTAAATGTCTTTTGCAACTTCTCCAATGCCTCCACATTCTTCCTATAATGTGGTAATCACAGCAACCTTTTTTGCTGCACATGATACTCCAAATGTGTTCTAACTAAAGCCTTATACAGCTGCAACATGACTTGCCAATTTTTATACTCAATGCCTGACCAATAATGGCAGGTATGCCTCATGCCTTATTTACCACCTTATCCACTGGTGTTGCCACTTTCCGACAGGTATGCACTTGCACCCAGGATCTCTCTGGATATCAATGCTCCGAACAGTCCTATCATTTACTGTATACTTTCTTCACTATCCACAACACCTCCAATGTTTATGTCATAACCACTCTACTTTTATGTCCATTCCAGTTCAGTATTCCTATCAATAGTAACCCCCAGTATGTTGATAGTGGCAGATTCAACAATGGTAATACCATTGAATTTCATGGGGTGATGGTTAGATTCTCTCGTCAGAGATGGCCATTGTCTGACACGAGCGGCACAAATATTGCTTTCCACTTGTCAGTCCAAGCCTAAATACTGAACTGCATTTGGACACAAACTACTTCAGTATCTGAGTGGCGGCAAATGAGCTGAACATTGCTCAATCAAAACAGAGCATCCCCACTTATGACTTTATGATGGAGGGAAAGTATTTATGATTCTTAAAAATATTTCTACTAATGACTTTTTATGATAACTATTGAAGAAACGTATTTCCTTTCACTGCTTATATCAAAAAGAACATGAGCTGAACTATGAATATAAAACTTACAGTAGAAATAATGAAGCAAAGATACAATAAAACAATCTTGTACAAACTGATGAATAGAGTATTTTTGTATAATACCTATGATGCAGAGCGTCTCCAAAAGAAGCAGCTTTCACTCGCCATTGATCATTCTCAGCTAACAATTTATTCTGAAATATTCAAATGTAGTTCCATGAAAGAAATGCAATGTTAGTAAATTCTAAAATATAGACAAAAGTGGTGGAATGTATTGAGATCAATTAAATTAAGGTTTGTATACATGTAACCAAAAACTTGACCTGACAACATTAAGTGCCTGAAAGACAATCTTAGTGGTTATTACAGTTTAATTTTGCTGTATAATTCTTAAGTTCTATATGGGCCTGTTATTTGCGAACCAAAACAGCAGCAAAGATTGTCCACAGTTCCATAGAATTCCTTAGTTTTCTGACATATTTGCAGAAACTTGGGCAAACTTTGATTAAATATAGTAGTAGTTTTGGTTTGAAAAGACCATTCTCACAAATACAGTTTACATATTTTAAATTAACTGTGTTAAACAGGTTGTGTCCTACAGATGTGAAGAACAAATTTTAGGACCAAAGTTCTGCTATAGTGATAAAATGTTAAATCAGAAACAGTATTGTTAAGAGTCCACAATTTTTTTAATTAGCTTACTGAAATTTCATACTTCAATACAATACTTCAATTCAATACAATGGGTAGGCAAAGAGCTGAAGCGAATCATATGACTGTAAACTTAAATCACGAGGAATAGTACCTTTGCAAATGAAACCTACCTTTTCATGGTGTGTTTCTTCAATGAGCTGCTTTGTATTTTCAAGCTCCCGGATAAGGGAATTCTGAAAGAGTATTTTACAGGATAATTTAGAATATCTAGTTTAACATTACTACTGAAACAGGCATTGCAATTAAGATATACAATTAAGATTTTATATAATACCAAATATATGGCTTTAGTAGGATTACAGAACAGGATTTTGCCCCAGTTCTCTATCCCTAATTTCCCAAAGTGCTCCTGTCTTTCCAGCTGCACACTGTTCATCAGCCAAAAAGTTTGATATGACTAAGCACTAAACTTCAGCACAGCTGCAGTGTATTACTAGATGCAGTAAGGTGGTCCTTTGAGTCCATTTTCCTCTCTTGGCCATTGAGAATGTCTTTAATGATTCATATCATCACTATCATGTGTGTTCTGAGGAAGGCCTTCTTAGCGCAGTAGGCAGCGCGTCAGTCTCATAATCTGAAGGTCCTGAGTTCAATCCTCAGAGAAGGCAAGACTGTGGCCTTTGTCACCGGATGTGTTTTCTGTGTGGAATGCTCTGCCCCAGAGGGCAGTGGAGGCCCAGTCTCTGGATTCATTTAAGAAAGAATTGGATAGAGCTCTTAAAGATAGTGGAGTCAAGGGTTATGGAGATAAGGCTGGAACAGGATACTGATTGGGAATGATCAGCCATGATCATATTGAATGGCGGTGCAGGCTCGAAGGGCTGAATGGCCTACTCCTATATCTATTGTCTATTGAAGGGTCACTCAATTCTAAATGTTAACTCTGATTTCTCTTCACAGATGCTGCCAGGCCTGCTGAACTTTTCCAGCAATTCCTACTTTTGTCACTATCATGTGTTCTGTCCAAAAGCAAGTCCTTGACTCATAGAAGTCTTTCCAGGTCTCTCTTTTGTCAGAATTTTAATTGGCTAATAATTTCCTTATATTTTTCAAATCCTTCATCCTTTTCCTCAAAAACTTTTCTCCAAAATGTCTCTACAAGTCCACATCCTCTTAGAACGTGCCCAGACATACTCTGTCTGTTCCTAGTTACATTTAGCAAATGTCTTTGTTCATTCACCCTTCACAGTATTTCATCTGGGTTTTTTTTCTGCCCAATTGATCTTATCCATTCTCCTCCAAATCCACATTTGAAGGTCATTTAGCAAGTTGGTCTCCTCTTTTGAGAAGGTTGAAGCTTCATATCCAAGTAAAACACTCCAAATGAGGTTCGTCACAAGTTATTTCCAAAACGGTTTACTCAGCTTACTGTAAAACAACCATCGCTTCTGACCAAAAGCTTACCAGCTTTTCCTCTAGTTTCCCTTGCTTTTCTTCATTGCACTTTCCATCTGCACATAAATATGCTTACTAAATATTTCAATCTTGGCACCTGTCCTGGTTCTCTTCCATGATCATTTTCAGATAGGCATCACTTTGGCTTTGCCAATACTATATAATAGAAATCCTAAAATATGGATTTCCACGTATGGAGTCAGCTATTACAAGGGGGCATAGCTTTAAATTAAGGGGGGGGTAGATATAGGACTGATGTTAGGGGTAGGTTCTTCACTCAGCGAGTCGTAAGTTCATGGAATGCCCTGCCAGTAGCAGTAGTGGACTCTCCCTCTTTATGGGTATTTAAGCGGGCATTGGATAGGTATATGGAGGATAGTGGGTTAGTGTAGGTTAGGTGGGCTTTGATCGGCGCAACATCGAGGGCTGAAGGGCCTGTACTGCGCTGTATTCTTCTATGTTCTATGTTCTATGTATATGCATATCAAATCTATCTGGTGTCAGAACTGCAGCCTTCTGAACGGAGGCCAAACTTTAATGAAATCCTAGGTCACTTGAAGGATGCAATAATTTGGATTATTTTATAAATGACTACCTTTTCCTCTAATGCAGCCATCCTTTCCTTTAGGTGAAGCTGAAGTCTTTCATTGGACTCTGACAGGAGTTTATCTACTGTGTCCGATAAACGCTTATTGTGTTCTTCATTCATCTTTTCCCTCTGTCGAGCCTTTTAAATAGATAGATGGGCTGATTAAAAAAATTAGGCACAGAGCTCAAAAACCAACTATTCAAGTGACTGACACACACTACACAAATTAACAAACCTAGATTTAAATACTAAATTTCATATTAAAAGTACGTGCTCATGCACTGAGCACGAACACTTCACACTACCTGATGTATTAAACACAAATGGAATTGCACCATATCCAAAAAGTTTCTAACAGACAGACATCTGGCACATACAGAAAAGAATCAAGTTTAGTGAAAAGCTATCGAAATACTACAAATCTAGGATGTTTAGAAGTGACAGCCCAATGCAAAAGCTCTCAGCATAGCCATTTTCAAACAGAATCCAAAGTTTGTGAAACTTGTCAAGTTTGGTTAGAAGTTGAGATGAATCTGTTATTGAAGAAATATTTTATTTGCATAAAAAAGGTGGATAGTTCATAGCATGGTGATCAGTGCTAAGGAAATATGAGAAGGGACAAAGGAATTTATGCCTTTTCTTGACTTTGGTGGTCGAATGATGAATATTGCCATTACAATTCTTTGCATTAGACAGAGACAGAGCAATTCTTTAAAAGAGGCAAAAATAATTGGGTGAAATGAGGGCAGTCCTGCCAACCGAGAGCCAAAAGTCAACTCCAAGCAAAGGCATCGTGCTACAGACAGATTCAAAAAGCTTATGACCTCTCCTCAGTCATTAAAGAGACTGGAAAACAGATATGGGTTGTTGTTGTTGGAAGTGGGAAGGGAGAGGGAAATAGTGGGAAAGAGCAAGGGAATGCCAGTTTAGAAATTTTCTCAATTTTACCCTGAACATAAGAAAGAAGACATTAAATTTACATTTAAAAAACACAAGATAAGCTCATTTCAGATTTGGAGAAGGTTTGGAAACATGGGCAGCACAAGGACGACAACAATGGAATAAAGTCACATAATCAATATAGTGACATAACCTCCTGTCTGCCACATCTTGGTTACGGGCTTAAATTAATTAGCATCATTTTCTCCAGGGTGAGAAATAACAAATTTTATACTATTTAAAAAGTTGAAAGTTTGTAGTCGATGTTGTGACATCTATTAAGAAGCAACAGAATCCATACACCATAGCACAAACTGCACAAGGTTCAGTATTTGGAGTTTCAGAAGATTTATAATTTTAGTTTCTATAAATCATAATATGGAAACCCTAATCAACATACTCGTTGTAATTCTTGATTCTTTTCTTCAAGCTGTGCCTCCAACTGTCGTAACCTTTCTTCAATATTTCCATGCCTTTCTTCAGCCTGATAAATAAATAAAAACTGTTAAATATCGCAAAGATTGAGCTTTCAAAATAAAAATCTTCATGAAAATTGCAATTCTTCCAAGAAGCTCAGATCCACTTAGTGTTGCACTTCAGCCATTGGTCTCACAAAAGCCTGGTGGAAGCAGCATTTTATGAAAGCTAATGATAGATGCTGAATGGTGTTTTAAACTGCTGTGTGCACACTTGAAGCTTTAATGTTGAGCAAGCTCAGCCTCTGGGATCAAGGCTTCAATTGCCACTGTTTGCAAAGGCAATAAGTAGCAAGCATAGCAGAGTGACTGGAACATTGCATATTCTACCTTCCTAAGCATGGAGGTCAGTTCCATCAGTTTAGCTTCCATAACAGTAGAGTCTTCAGAAGAAAGGGAAGGATCAGACTAAGAAAGGCAAAAAGGTACAGGAAACAGCAGAAAGGTTACTATTGTTTAAGACTACGATATAAAAAGGGAAAACTGATAGAGAATAGAATGGAATTAAACAGATACAATTAGTTTATCCATAAATGCCTTGCCTTACTTGGCCCAAGTGCATATATATTAAGAGAAAGAAGACAAGGAGATAACTTCATGATGAATACAAAAATATTCGCAAGCAATTGCGGACCAGTTCACATGTCCTTTTAAGATTCTGTTTGGACAAACATTTTCACACATCAAAGCAATTCCGGAATTAGAAAGAGTTTTGTTGAACACCATAGAGAAAAGTAAACAACCACCAATATGGTTGACTCAAAATATATTCAAAACTAATTAATATACAATATAATACTGCAACAATTCAAATAACACACAAAAACCTTTAACAATACAGAAGGCAACCTTGGTCATTATGTCTGTCACGTGTATAGATCTTCTGCACTCCACCAAGGCAGTCCAAATTTCAAGCATCAAATAGATGCAGGAAATATTCCATGTCTCCAAGAACTAAAGTCTTCGGGTCTTATCTAAATGCTAGATGACTGCAGCAGTTCAAAAATAGGGGGAGATGATATCCAAGTTGTATTATCGTTAATCTAGAGGCTCAGGTAATGTTCCAGGAACTGAGTTTTAATCATGGGTGGAATTTGAATTCAATAAAAGTCTGGAATTAAGAATCTAATGATGATCATGGAACCACTGCCACTTCTCAGGAAAATCTCATCTGGTTCACTGATGTCCTTCATGGAAGGAAACTGTTAATCCTTACCTAGGATGACTTAAATTGGGACTCTCGACCCACAGTAATATGAATAACACTCAACTGCCTTCTGGCCAAGTATGGATGGGCAATGAATGCTGACGTAGCCAGCAATGCCCACGTCCTCTGAATGAATTTTAAAAATACCTCTGAGGGCAATTAAAGATTGTCAGTGACATTATCATGTACTTTGACTCTAGATTCCATGGGCCGAAAGGCCTCTTCTCTACTATATGACTATGACACCACATCTCACAAAATAAGTTTGAAAAACTGGCTGTTATTGCGAGCACCTGCTGTGCCAACACCAACACTTTCCTTGACTGAATAGAAGTTCAGACCTTAGAACTTGGAGGGGCAGGTGAAGAGAACAATAATATGGAAGTAGGTTGTAACTGGCAATGCTCACAAGACTATAATCCAAATGCTAAGTCAACTTAATTTTTGACAGTATGTCAAGTTACTGAGCTAAGTGACATCAATTGCTAACAAAACTGACTGTCCTAATTTAAATAAAAAAAGGAAGAACTGGGATGCAGTAAATAAGAAGCAAAAACAGAAATTGCCAGGAAAGTTCAGCAGATCTGAAAGCACCTGTGGAGAGAAGTCAGAAGTCACACAACACCAGGTTATAGGCCAACAGGTTTACAGGTCCCTCTGCTATAATATGACGGTTATGCGCCTCTGCGACCTTGCACTATGGAAAGTTGCTGTTTAAGATTGCTAATAGAAAATCGCTACACCCGTTCAGGAGAAAGTTCACATTATCCAAACAATGTCTATAATTTTGTCAATTGCATTATAGCCAATTCATACAAACGAAACATGCAGAACGACCAGTTTTTGAAATCGTAAGCCTTTGGAGAGCTGCTCCTTCACCAGGTGAAGTGAAGAATAACACAGGCAGAGAGATCATTAGACAGAGATCAAAATATCACACAAATGGTATGAGTAGAGTGTCCACAGGCTGAATAATAAGTCTCTACAGATGATCATTGGATTTGATTCTGGGTAATGAAACCAGCCAGATGTTGGATTTGGAGGTAGGTGAGCACTTTGGTGATAGTGACCACAATTCAGTTGTGTTTACTTCAGCAATTGAAAGATATAGGTACATACCACAGGGCAAGGGTTATTGCTGGGGGAAAGGCAATTATGATGTGAATACACAAGATTTCGGATACATTGGACGGGGACGGAAACTGCAGGGGATGGGCACAATTGAAATGTAGAGCTTATGCAAGGAACAGCTACTGCGTGTCCTTGATAAGTATGTACCTGTCAGCAGGGAGGAAGTGGTCAAGTGAGAGCGCCATGGTTTACTAAAGAAGTTGAATCTCTTGTCAAGAGGAAGAAGGCAATTTATGTTAGAATGAGATGTGAAGGCTCAGTTAAGACACTTGAGAGTTACAAGTTAGCCAGGAAAGACCTAAAGAGAGCTAAGAAGAGCCAACAGGGGGCATAAAGTCGTTGGCAGGTAGGAGCAGCAAGAAAAACCCTAAAGCTTTCTATAGGTATGTCAGGAATAAAAGAATGACGAAAGGAATATTAGGCCAATCAGTAGTGGGAAGTTGTGCGTAGAGTCCAAAGAGATAGGAGAGTCACTAAACGAATATTTTTCGTCAGTATTCACACTGGAAAAAGACAATGTTGTTGATGAGAATACTGAGACACAAGCTACTAGAATAGACTGGATTGAAGTTCACAAGGTGGTGTTAGCAATTCTGGAAAGTGCGAAAATAGATAAGTCCCCAGGGCTAGGATTCTCTGGGAAGCCAGGAGGAGATTGCAGAGCCTTTGGCTTTGATCTTTATGTCGTCATTGTGTACAGGAATAATACCAGAAGACTGGAGTATAGCAAATGTTGTCCGCTTATTCAAGAAGGGGAGTAGAGATAACCCTGGAAATTATGGACCAATGAGCCTTACTTCGGTTGTGGGTAAAGTGTTGGAAATGGTTATAAGAGATAGGATTTATAATCAGCTAGAAAGGAATAATTTGATTAGGGATAGTCAACATGATTTTGAGAAGGGTAGGTCATGCCTCACAAACCCTATTGAGTTCTTCAAGAAGATGACTAAACAGATGGATGAAGGTAAAGCGGTTGATGTGATGTATATGATTTAGAACATAGAACAATCCAGCGCAGAACAGGCTCTTCGGCCCTCGATGTTGCACCGATCTGTGAACTATTCTCAGCTCGTCCCCCTACACTATCCCATCATCGTTCATGTGCTTATCTAAGAATTGTTTAAATCTCCCTAATGTGGCTGAGTTAACTACATTGGCAGGTAGTGCATTCCACGCCCTGACCACACTCTGCGTAAAGAACCGGCCTCTGACATCTGTCTTAAATCTATCACCCCTCAATTTGTAGTTATGCCCCCTCGTACAAGCTGACATCATCATCCCAGGAAATAGACTTTCACCGTCTACCCTAACTATCCTCTGATCATCTTGTATGTCTCTATCAAATTCCCTCTTAGCCTTCTTCTTTCCAATGAGAACAGATCCAAGTCCCTCAGCCTTTCCTCATAAGACCTTCCCTCCAGATCAGGCAACATCCTGGTAAATCTCCTCTGCACCTTTTCCAATGCTTCCACATCCTTCCCGAAATATGGGGATCAGGACTGTACATAATATTCCAAGTGTGGCCGCACCAGCATTTTGTAAAGTTGCATCATAATATTGCAACTCTGGAACTCAATCCCTCTCTGAATGAAACCTAACACACCGTATGCCTTCTAAACAGCACTATCCACCTGGGTGGCAACTTTCAGGGATCTATGTACATGGACTCCAAGATCCCTCTGCACATCGACACTACCAAGAATCTTTCCATTGACCCAGTACTCTGCCTTCCTGTTATTCTTCCCAAAGTGCACCACCTCACATTTAGCTGCATTGAACTCAATTTGCCACCTCTCAGCCCAATTCTGCAGTTTATCCAAGTCCCCCTGCAACCTGTAACATTCTTCCAAACTGTCCACTACTCCACCGACTTTAGTTTCATTCGCAAATTTACTAATCCATCCACCTATGCCTGCGTCTAAGTCATTTATAAAAATGACAAACAGCAGTGGTCCCAAAACAGATCCTTGTGGCACACCACTAGTAACCGGACTCCAGGCTGAATATTTTCCATCAACCACCACTTGCCGCTAAAATCACTCAATTCCATGCCTCTACAATTTCTCCAACAGCCTACCATATGGAACCTTATCAAAAGCTTTAGTGAAGTCCATGTATACCACATCAACTGCCCTACCCTCTTCGACATGTTTGGTCACCTTCTCAAAAAACACTGAGGTTTGTGAGACACGACCTGCCCTTAATGAAACCATGTGGACTACGTGAAATCAAATTGTTGCTTGCTAGATGCTTATAAATCTTATCTCTTATAATCTTTTTCCAAAACCTTTCCTACAACAGAAGTAAGGCTCACTGGTATATAATTACCTGGGTCATCTCTACTGCCCTTTCAGTAAGGCGTTTGATAAGGTTCGCCAAGGTAGGCTACTGCGGAAAATACAAAGGCATGGGATTGAGGAAGATTTTGCAGTTTGGTCAGAAATTGGCTGATAGTTGATGGGAAATGTTCATCCTGGAGTTCGTACTAGTGGTTTACCACAAGGATCTGTTTTGGGGTCACTGCTGTTTGTCATTTTTAGACATGACCTAGATGAGGGCATAGAAGGATGGGTTAGTAAATTTGCGGATAACACTACAGTCGGTGGAGTTGCAGATAGTGAGGAAGGCTGTTGCAGGTTACAGAGGGACATAGATAAGCTGCAGAGCTGGGCTGAGGTGGGGGCAAATGGAGTTTAATGTACAAAAATGTGAGATGATTCACTTTGGAAGGAGTAACAGGAATACAGAGTACTGGGTTAATGGTAATGTTCTTAGTAATGTGGATGAGTAGAGATCTCTGTGTCCATGTACACAGATCCCTGAAAGTTGCCACCCAGGTTGATAGGGTTATTAAGAAGGCGTACAGTGTGCTAGGTGTTAGGTTTTATTGTTAGAGGGACTGAGCTTCAAAGCCATGAGGTTATGTGCAGCTGTACAAAGCTCTGGTGCAGCCACACTTGGAACACTGCGTACAGTTCTGGTTTATAGGAAGGATGTGGAAGCTTTGGAAACGGTGCAGAGGAGATTTACCAGGATGTTGCCTGGTATGGAGGGAAGGTCTTATAAGGAGAGGTTGAGGGACTTGAGGCTGTTTTCATTAGAGGGAAGAAGGTTGAGAGGTGATTTAATAGAGACATTTAAAATGATCAGAGGATTAGATACGATAGACAGTGAAAGCCTTTTTTCCATAGTTGGTGGTGACAAGCTGATGGTATCAAAACAGGACAGTAAGGAAGATTGTATAAATTCAACACAGGATGTAGTGTGACATGAACCAAGATCACAGTTGAGACGGTCTTCACGGGTATCTAACTGAGCTATCAGTTTCCGCTTGACGAATTCTGTGTTGCGTATCTTAAAAGGTCACCTTGGAGGGCGTTTACTCGAAGATCGGAGGCTAAGAGGCTGAATGTCCTTGACCGCTGAAATGTTCACCAACTGGGAGGGAACATTCCTTTCTGGCTATTGTTGCATGGCATGTATTCATCCATTACCATAGTGTCTGCATGATCTTGCCAATATGTCAGGTCTCTGGGCGTGCTTACCTGCAGCATATGAGGTGGACAACATTGGCTGAGTCACATGAGTACGTACTGTACACATGGTGGGTGGTGTAGTGTGATGGTCGTATCCATACCGATGATTGACATGTTTTGCAGAGGTTGCCGTAGCAGGATTGTGTAGTGTTGCGCTAAATATCCTGAAGGCTGGGAAGTTTGCTACAAACAATGATCTGGTTAAAGTTTGCCAGTCGCTTGGGGGCGAGAGTTGGGGACACAGGCTTGATCTGGCAAGATGTTTGTCGTCATCGATGACATGTTGAAGGCTGTGAAGAACATGGCATCATTTCTCCATCACCAATTCAGACATGCCATAGCAAAAAACCTCAACATCCTTCTCAGGAGACAAACACAGAACATGCTGATAGATCACCCATTGTCATCCAGTAAATCCCTGGAGCGGAGATACTACATGATGTTCTGTGCTGGATTTGTAAAATCTTCCTCACATCACCTTGATAACTTGTTATGATCTCTCTACATTAATTAGTTTGGATTACTTGTTACTATGGTTCCACCCTTGGCATGGGACTTTTATACCTCTCATGTTATAGCAGCCCTCACCTACAGAGACGGATTATTCGGCCTGCAGACACTCCACTCACACCATTTGTATCATCTTTTGATCTGTCTATAAATTCTGTGCCTGTGTGCTTTTCTTCTCTTCACCTTGTGAAGGAGCAGTGCTCTGAAAGCATGCGATTTCAAATAAACCTGTTGAACTATAACCCGGTGTCCTATGACTTCTGACCTCATCCACCCTAGTCCAACACACCTCCACATCTTGGCTAGAGAGAAACCAGAGTTAACATTTCAGACCGTGTGGCCCATCCTCAGTTCCAAGGAAGGGTCACTCAACCTGAAACATGAACTCTGCTGTCTCTTCACAATTGCTGCCAGACCTGCTGAGCTTTTCCAGCAATTTAGGTCTTTGCCCTGATCTCAATGCCTATTCTGCTTGGAGCACTCATCTTCCACAGAGATTTCCAAAATAAATATTAGACCTCATGGAAATTCCAATGAGAGATGCCAATCCAGCCCCAGATACCCAAAAGTAACCATTCGCAATTTCATACAAAGCAACAGTCCTTCAATTTGGGTCTCCTTACATCAATTTTGTATGTCAGCACTAAAATCTGCATTTATTGTGCTCCTGTGGCCTTTGTTTCCATTCTGAAGAAACTGCCTCTGAACATTTCCCTCCTTGCTGTAAACATTATTTGGCTAATTGAACTGTCAATAAAACTAATTACTGCCCTAATCAGTCAGCCTCCCTCACTCACTGTAAATGAATGATCCTGTCATAAACAGCTTATACATTGAGATGAGTGGCTATTTGACTTTGATTATCTCAAATTGAAGATAAAGCACTTCCATCCCTTTCTGAATTACCTACTTGGTCTGAACTCTAAACTCTGTCCTCCATGAAATAAAAATATCACTTTTTTTTAATACAAGACAGTAAAAGTCTTGCATAGCTCAATAGTTAGAAACTTAAATATGTCAATTTATTGACATAGATTTTTGTTATGATATCTGGCTTTCATAGGAATTAGCTGACTGGACTTTTGTGTTTTAAGCTTTCCTATATATAATAGTTTGGTAGCATATTAAACTAGGTAAGGTTCTTACTTTTCAAATATATACCATGATTGCTTTATTTTGAACAACAAATACTAACCTCGCATGAATAAATCAAAATATTATATTTGACAGAAACAAAGAATAAAATTCACTTTGCTGTCCAGGCAACTGAAATTTGAAACAGAGTTTCAGGTGAGCAATTTTAAGACAGACATTACCAGTTCAGGATTGATGGCTGAGAAAGATAATGGGAAAACCTACAATCAGGTCCAGACATACCACTGCCTAAGTCAATCTGTTTTCCTTCTGTTATGTTGTTCTACATCTTGAAAGGTCAGTACCCTAAAATCACATCGACTCAAATATAATATCAAACTTTAAATCAGTTCAAGTATTACATAAGTGAACGTTATTTATGTAAGGTTTTTCCCATCTTCATTTTGGGAAGGACAGGTAGTGATGCTTATGGTGGATAGTTCTCAGAAGCACTACAACGTAGTCCAGAAGCAAAGCTGTTTCTACACTGACATTTATTAAATGTGTGTACTGTCAGCAGAATGAGAGTGCCAATAATAAAGTTCAACACAACACTGTGGATAGAGGATTTTACAGATCTAACAACAGTGGGGATATATTTGATATTGTAGCAGTAAGCAGCTAAAATCTTTTACCTACCATATCTAAGTCTCAGTTCCCACTATCAGTGTTTTGAAAGGTGGAGGCAGGCACCTTAAAAAAAAGGCTTGGTTGGTTGAGACTTGAGAAATGTCATTGGTTCCATCACAGTTTTTTTAAAATAAAAACAAATTTGAAAGAACCCTGACAGTGAACAGATTCTGAAACTCCATTACTCAACAGTAAGTTACACCAAAACTTTTTTTTAAAATGGTCAACTTGTTTGTTGAATGGTGCTTATAACTGGACATTTACTTTGGGAGAAACTAGAGCTCTTATTTGAGTCACTTCAATTCTCTGACCTAAGCCTACCAGCATAAAGACCACTGGGGATTGAATGTCCTACCTTTGTAAGAGCTGCCACCCTCTGTGCCAACTCTGCCTCTACCTCTGGTAGTGTTTCTGCCTTTCGGAGAGTTTGTTGCAGCTTTTGTTCAGCAAGTTCCAACCGTTCTTGCAACTGACGGTTCTTCTCTTCACTCTGCATTTTTAATTTTGAAGCATAACATTTAGTCATCTCAACTTCAGAATCTATTCTTAATTCTTACAACATTATACAGGTCACTTCCATTTCAATTAGACCGAACCAAAAGAGCCCTAGTGCTGGACTACAAGAGTGGGGTGTGCAGTGGACCAGTTAATGGCACTTTAACATGTGTCAGCCATGCATTAGTGGGAGCACTCTCATCTGACTCAAAGTTAAAGCTGCAAGCTCTGTGCTACCATTTAGCACATAATACAGGCTGGAATGCCAGAAGTACTGAAAGATGCCAAATAACTATCTTCTTAAACAAGATATTAAGCCAAAGGCCTGTTACATAGCCAGTGGATTAAATTTTCATGTCCCTATTTAAAGAACAAGGACCGTTTCCTCTGTCATAGAGACATAGAGATGTACAGCATGGAAACAGACCCTTCAGTCCAACCCATCCACGCCGACCAGATATCCCAACCCAATCTAGTCCCACCTGCCAGCACCTGGCCCATATCCCTCCAAACCCTTCCTATTCATATACCCATCCAAATGTCTCCTAAATGTCTGTCCTGGCCAAATCATTTCTTCATAATACACCAGGTTGCTTTTTCCGACCCCAACATCCCCTTTTCCAGATGTAGAATATTTGTCATATTTGCCCAAATCATCCTTGCATTAGTTGAATCCACTAACTCTTTACATCATAGATGGGAACCAGAGCAGGTGGTGAGCAGGAGTGAAATGACCACGTAACCATTATATTGTAGCTACCACAAAGATTTGGTTGTGAGAGGACAAGATTGGTGGCTTAACATTCCAGGATTTAGTGGTTTCAGACAAAAGAGGGGGATGTAAAAGAGGTGGAGGAATTGTGTCACTGCTTAGGGAGAATGTCTCAGCTGTACTGAGGGAAGTTACCTTGAAAAGCTCATCCATGTGGATAGAGCTCAGGAATAGAAGGAGCGCAACACTTTGATGGATGGTACTACAGGTCTCCCAACAGCTAGTGGGAAATATAGAAACAGATTTGGACAAATTATGGAAAAAAAATAAAAACACCAGGGCTGTTGTGGCAGGACATTTTAAACTTCCCTATATTAACTGGCACATACTTACCGTCAGGGGCTTGGATGGATTGGGGGGAGGGTTGGAATTTGTTAGGTGCATCCACGAGGGTTTCTTGAAGCAGTATGTAAATAGGCCAACCAGAGAAGGGCCCATACGAGAGCTGATGCTGGGGAATGAGCCTGGCCAGGTAACTGAGTTTTCTGTGACAGAGCACTACAGGAAGTGACCATAATTCTGTAAGTTACTTTTGGTAAGAGCGGCCCTTGGTTGAAATTATTAAACTGTTGGAAGACTATCTATGACTATTAGGCAGGAACTGGGGAATGTAGACCAGGAACAACTGTTTGAGGGTAAATCTGCATCTGTCATGTGGAAATCTTTCATAGGCCAGATGATTCAAGTTCACGACCAGCATGTTCCCGTGAAACTGAAGGCCAAGGATGGCAGGATTCAGGAACCTTGGATGACAAGAGAAATTGTGAGCTTAGTCTGAAAGGAAGGAAGGAAGACCACGTAAGATTTAGGAAACTGAAGGCAGAATCCTTGAGGAATATAAACAAAACAGGAAAGGGGCCATGAAATGCCTTTGGCAAAAAGGATGAAAGGAAAATCACAAAGCCTTATTTTGAAGTATATAAAGAACAAGAGTAGCTAGGGAACGGCAAGGCAAATTTAATGCATGGAGCCAGAGAACGTGGGGAAGGTCCCTACGAATAGTTTGTATCAGTATTCACAAAAGACGGCGACCATGGAGGATGGTGAGTGTAGAGGGAATTGTTGATATTTTGTTGTCAATATAAAAAAGGAGACAAAAAAACTGCAGGCATTGGAATCCAAGGTAGACAAGCAGGAGGCTGCAAGAACACAACAAGCCAGGCAGCATCAGCAGGTGGCAAAGCCCTGAAGAGTTACACCAAAATCGTCGACTTTTCCACCTCCCGATGCGGCCTAGCTTACTGTGCTCATCCAGCCTCCTGCTTGTCTACCTGATATAAACAAATGAGGCAGTGTTGGTTATTGTGAAAAGCATTAAGGTTGACAAGTTCCCAGAACCTGATGGGATCTATCCTAGAATACTGAAGGATGCTGTTTTCCTGACTGGAGAACTGTGATCAGTGGTGTCCCTGCAGAGATCAGTGCTGGCACCCCTGTTGTCGGTAATATACATAAACAAATTGAAGCAGATATAGGTGGCCTGATTGCTAAATTTGTGGATGAATCAAAGATCAGGGAGTGCAAAGATCACCAGGATATAGATAGGCTGGAGATTTGGGCAGAGAAATGACAGATGCAATTTAGTATGGAAAAATGTGAGACAATGCATTTTTGAAGGTCTGATGCACGAGGGAAGTATACAGTGAATGGCAAAACCCTGAGAAGCACTGATACAGAGGAATTCAGGTGTACAGGTCCACAGGTCCGTGAAAGTGGCAACACAAGTGGATCAGGTGGTCAAGGTGGAATATGGCAAGCTTGCTTTCATCAACTGGGGCACAGAGTTTTAAAAATGGAAAGTCACACTGCAGCTATCTAGCACTTTCATGAGGCCACATTCAGAATACTGTGTATAGCTCTGGTTGCCACACCACCAAAAAAGTAGGGGAGGCTTTGGAGAGGGTACAGAAAAAGTTTACAGGATATGCCTGGTTTGGAGGGCATCAGCTACAAGGAGCAATTGAACAAACTTGATTTGTTTTCACTTGAATGGCACAGACTGAGGGGTGAGCTTTACAAAATTATGATACACATGAATAGAATGGACAGTTGGAGTCATTTTCCCAGGTCAGAACTATCAATTAATAGGCAATATAGGTTAAAAGTAAAAAGGGGGGGGGGGGGGGGGGGAAAGAAACGTTTAAAGGAGTTGTGAGAGGCAAGTTGCCTTTTTTTGGTAACACAGGTGGTAGTGCCTGAAATGAGCTACCAAAGATGTGGTAGAAGCAGATAGAATAGAAACGTCGAAGAGACATGTTGACAGATAAATGAATAGGCAGGGAATTCTGGGATACAGACCATGTAAAGGCAAACGATTTTGAATTTACAAAAGCATCCTGAGTCGGCACTGGTTTGGAGAACCTAAGGGTCTAGACCTCAACTTTGTTTCTTCAAAGCAGAAAGCAAGTACTTTTTGCTGTATCTTAAGACGCAAGTTAACAAATCACAGGCTCAGAACAAATCATACAGTGACCAAAAATGTTCAGAAGTGCAGCAAGGGTTAAACTATGTATGGAAACTAACTTTATGGCTATTTCCGCTTGTCTAGCAGTAAAACTGCAAAAGTGCCAGAGATCAAACAGAGCTGCAATTCACCATTCTGGGCACACCTACAATTTCCAAACATAGAAAATGCTGAACAACTTCTGTAAAGAGAAAAAATAATTACTGGCATTTTGGATGCATATCCTATTAGAATCCCATAAAAGGATACATATCCAAAACAATGACCTTTTTGTTATCTTTGTTGACATTAACTGATTGGTTGTGAATGTCAATCATTTTTGTTTCATTTCCAGATTTTTCTTTTTATCTTGATCTACATCCAAAAGAAAGGTCAGTTAGACAAGCTGTACTTCAATTTTGCTGCTACAATATTAAGTTTGAGTAAAATTTTATTAAACGATTTTGAATTATTGCTAAATCAACTGACTAGCAGATTCCATGACAAAGGTAAAATAAATTCATGTAAGTGCAGAAGCACAAGTCAGGGAAGTGTGTTTGAACTAAAATACTCAAACATCAAAATGCAGCACCAAAGAAAGCATTTAGATAAAGTAAACTTTAAAGAGCCTTGAATCTGCATGTGACACAAATTTATATTCTATTCCTTTCACTGTTGGTAGGCATTCTGACAACATTTAAAAGAAATGCCGAAATTCATTAACTGGATCCTCTTGGAATTGGGAGCCAAGTACAAGCCAAAAGACCGAGTTGCTTTCTGTTATAAATGAAAACTGGCAGCATTCGCTTCTCGATATTCAGTGGGCAAGAGCCACTGGAGCATAATGTTTGCTCTGGAATTCAAGTTGCTATATTTGTACAGTTAAACTTGTACATAGAGAAATAATTATTTGCTTACCAACTTCAACCTCAACTTAAATTCTGCATGTAAAGCCTTTTTTGAAAAAAAAATTAGTATATCCAACATTAGTACTGTTCCATGTAAATTTCTCTTCTCTTAAATGTGCTATTGCAAATAAACAATAGATATATACATAACAGTATATTCAGACATCATTTCATTTTCAACTTATACAAATACCTGTATGTATAAAGCATCTTTATTGGCGAGTTCATTTTCAAGTTTATCATTGAGATCATGTACAGACGTGGATTCACGTTGTGCACTGAGGTAGCGTTTTTCAAGAGTTGTTATTCTTTCCTCCATATCATCTTTCTGGGCCATGGCCTATTATAATTAGAACACATGGGACAGTTACTGCTCTTTCACAATACAAGATACAACCCCAGCTACTCCAAGCAAAAAATAAAACTCTGCACCTGAAGTGAATTCATTGTGACTTATTTACATTCCCATAAACAGTGAAAAAAATTTGAAACATTTCACGATAAGTACTGATCCCTACAGCTGCTGTGCAAATGTCAATATGCAGTTTCTCAGCTTATACAAAATCTCTGCTTGGTCCTTTCATCTTTTCTCCCCGCTAGCAAATATAGGCCATGTATATTTTGTTACCATAACTTCAAAATGAGCTGTGGGAGTATGCAGTGCATGGTCAAGATTACATAAATAATCTTTTAATTTACCACACACTATTACCCGATGCCTATCTAGGAGAGTGGTTAAAAATAAATAACTAACAATCCTTCCAGGATTGGATGTCAAAATTAACAAAATGTTTCAGCAAGTTTGTCGGGTTACTGGTTAGTTAGGTAGTTGCAAAGAACATAATTTATAATTATCAACTACTTACAATAATATTGTTTTGCAAATTTAGTAGTACTGTGCTTTAACTGTTCAATTTTGCAAATATTATGAAAAATTATCTAAGTCCATTCTGCTTGAGCTGCATAATTCACTGCTCTTCAAATAACTTTACCTTAGTATTCTTACCTCACGCAAGTCCCTCTGAAGTTTAGTGTTCATTTCCTCAGACTTAATTAAGTCTTTGCGAGCTGTATCCAGATCCTCTTCAAGTTCTGACACCCTACTAGAGAGAGCAGCCAATCGATCCTTTAACTGCCCTTGCTCCTTGTTTTGCTTATCTATTGTCTCCTGAAGCTCTATTACTTTAATTGAATCTTCTTCATGGTTTATGGAACAATTAGAAAATCTCTGTTTAAAACAAAAGTAACCATTTAAAGGAGAAAGCTGATCAGAGTTTCCCAATAATAATGAAAACAGTAAACAATTCTACAAACTGGAAACACATGAAGTAATAGATAATTGTTAATTAGATTGTGAAACATATGTGCCTTCTTGGTTGAGTAGAGGATACTGAATGAGATGGTTTGGCTCGTTTCTCAAGTTTTCTTGCAAGTATGATTTTTTAAATTAAATAGCTGCTGGAGTATCAGGATCCAAATGAAAAAGTGTGTCGCCATATATTCCTTTGTCCGGAGAGAAAATTACTCAAGCTGATAATGTGGTCTTCACATTAGAGCACTGTTTGACTACAAAAATTAAGTTTTGTTTGGAAGTATAATTCTTTAAAGGACAGACCATATACCAGCTTAGCTGAGTATACTTATCCCTATTTTACCCCATGTCTTCTTAGTAATCAGGCATAAGCCCTTCTTCAAGAATTCCTGAAGAAAGGCTTATGCCCAAAACGTCGATTCTCCTGCTCCTTGGATTCTGCCTGACCTGCTGCGCTTTTCCAGCAACACATTTTTCAGCTCTGATCTCCAGCATCTGCAGTCCTCACTTTCTCCTCCTTCTTAGTAATCTCCTCACATCTTAAATCTTTGTGTCTGGTAGTTAAGTAAACACATTTTTGTACCATTTATATATGCATCATTATTCCACAATGGCAGGCAAAGTGTACTACAGGCTTTGGCTTTGAATTTTCCTGGTAGATTATTTCATTAACCCACAGTAGGACAAGAGATTATTCCTTTGTACCAATTAAATCAATCTCATGTATCAATTATTTCATGGTAAGGTTAAATGGAGGTAGTAAATACAAAATGTAGCATAAAGGTTGATACTTGAAAAACTATACCATGCCATTCGTGCTTGGTGTATTTTCACTGTCACGCTTTCCATCTTCTAGTGGATCTGTTGCACCTTTCTTCGAAGCAAGTGTGTGCTGCTCCTTAAATAATGAGATCTGAAAGAAATTGTGAAATAAAACTGAATATGAAAAAGAAGCAACTCTTCAAAATTCACTAGTTTCAAAATAAAGATAACCAGTTATGAATATATTATAGTTGGCAAGGTAGCAGTTGAGAAGCTTGCAATTGAACGTCTTGGCAATGTTACAGAATGTTTTATTCTTGATGTTCTGCTCAATATTTGACAACATTTCCAAGTACTGATTTTGAAAACAGAAATTAGTAGTTGCAATGATCATCCCAATACAGAGGAGAAAGCATGGAAATGAATATTTAATACATTGGGTACAAAAACTGAAAGTTCATAACTATGCAGAAACAATTTCTGTACCTTCCTTATTGTTCTTATTCATTCTCAAAATAAGAACATGATTAATGTTTATTGCTTATTCTCATTGAGATGGTGGTGCTTAACTGCTCCAACCTGTGATGTAAGGTACACACAGTACCAATGTGAGGGAGTTCTTGGGTATTACTCAGGAATGATGAAATAGTGGCGGTCTACTTCCAAGAAAGATTGGTGTGCAGCAGAGGGAGAACTTACAGAGGGAGCTCTCATGCAGCTGTTATTCTCTTCCTTTCAGATCCTTATGTCAACACCTTTCTTCAAATTTATAAAATTTACTTTTCTAGATTTAACTTGCAAACATAAATGAATTGTTTGCCAACATATTATGCATATTGGGCCATGTTAATTCTGCAATATTTCAGGAAAGTATCAACACAAATACCTACCTCTTTCTCTCTAACTACTATTTCTTCTTCTAAAGCACTAACTCTTTCTAGTGCTACTCGTAACCGCTCTCGTACCTAGAAAACAGAACAAAATACACACGATGAGTTAATATTCAATGTGTACAACAAATGGATTTACTCACATTTGGAAAAACATGGATTTATTAGAGATTGGCAGGATGGCTGTGTGCGTGTGCGTGTGTGTGTGTGTGTGTGTGTGTGTGTGTGGGTGGGGCGGGGGGGGGTGTGGTGGAACGGTCATGTCTTGTAAACTTGACTGACCTTTTTAAGGAAGCAACAAAGGTGATTGATAAGGGCAGGGCTACTTGGATTTTAGCAAGGCCTTCCTCAAGGCTCATCACGGCAGGTTCATATAAAAAGTGAAGTCACATGGAACCCATGATGAGCTAGTAATGTGGATACAGAACTGGCTTGGTCATAGGAGACAGACAGCAGTGATCAGAGGGTGTTTTCCTGACTAGTGGTGTCCCACAGGGATCAATACTTATGCAACTACTGTTGTTTGCATTTTATATATATACATATATAAAAATGATTTGAAGGAGAATGTAGGTCATCTGAATGGTAATAATATGGACAACACAAGGATTGGGGGAATTGCAGATAGTGAGGAGGATTGCCAGAGGATACAGCAAGATGCAGATAGGCTGCAGATTTGGGCAGAGAAATGGCAGACAGTTTATTCTGGACAAATGAGGGGCGATGCACTTTGGAAGATCTAATGCAGGAGGGAAGTATACAGTAAATGGCAGAAATCTTTCGTAGCATCTACATTGATGTGTCAAGGCTTACAGGCCTACAGAGCTCTGTAAGTGGCAACACAAGGAGAAGTGGCCAAAGAGGCAAATGCATGCTTACCTTCAGCAGTACAAAAACTGGAAAGTCATGTTGTAGCTGTATTGAACTTCAGTTCGGCCACATTAGGAGTATAGTGTACTGTTCTGGTTTCCATTCTACCAGAAGAATGTGGAGGTTTTCGAAAGAATACAGAAAAGGTTTACCAGGATGGATTGGAGGGTATTAGCTATGAGCAGAGATTGGAAAAACTCTGTTTTCACTTGAATGTCGGAGACTGACAGGCAACCTGATACAAGTTTACAAAATGATGCAAGGCATGATAGAATGAACAGTCAAAATAGCCTTTTTTTTCAGGATAGAAATGTCAATTACCTGCTGGGACACAGGTTTAAGGTAAAAAGGAGATGAGAGAGGCAGATATTTTACACAAGAGGGTCATAAATGCCTGGAATGCACTGCCAAAGGTGGGAACAACAGCAACAATGAAGATGCATCTTGATAGATGCATCTATTCAAAATGCTGCCAGATTGTGGCAACCGTGGAAACGATTTGCACTGTATTGTATTTTTTTCACTCTATAACACGTGACAATAAAATCATTTAATCATTCATTCAACATTCATGAAAAGAATGTTGCATGACAATAACTAAAAACAGTAATGACAATAACTAACGTAGCTAATGCAAATTACTCCACAGAAGCATTGACTTATCTCTGTTAAACAATCACATCCTTCTTGCCGATTTTTCAAAATAACATCAGATACCATTTGTGATCTGTAGCTAGTTTCTCTTGTGATCATCTTTAATTGAGGAATTAGTTTGATGCTTTTGTTTCTTCCTTTCTTTTCTTCTTTTTCCTATAATATTCATTCTTTGAGCGATGGGTTCCAGTGACATCAGCTGAATGTTTCTGTACATGGGGTGGCACAGTGGCTCAGTGGTTAGCACTGCTGCCTCACAGCGCCAGGGACGCAACTTTGATTCTAGCCTTGGCCGACTGTCTGTGTGGAGTTTGCACAATCTCCCCATGTCTGCTTGGGTTTTCTCCAAGTGCTCCGGTTTCCTCCCACAGTCCAAAGATATGCAGGTTAGGTGAATTAGCCTCACTAAAGTGCCCAAAGTATTCAGGGATGTGTAGGCTAGGTACATTAGGAGAGATGTAGAGTAATAGGGTGGAGGAATGGATTTTGCTGGGATACGATTTGGAGGGTCAGTGTGGACTTGTTGGGTGAAATGGCCTGTTTCCACACTGTAGGGATTCTATGACTTTAAAAGCAAGTAAATGCCTATAACTGATATAGTTTCAGTGCTGATGTTATTTCAACATTAGAATAAGGGTAGCACGGTGGCACAGTGGTTAGCACTGCTGCCTCACAGCGCCAGAGACCTGGATTCAATTCCTGCCTCGGGCAACTGTCTGTGTGGAGTTTGCACATTCTCCCCGTGTCTGCGTGGGTTTGCTCCAGTTTCCTCCCACAGTCCAAAGATGTGCAGGTCAGGTGAATTGGCCATGCTAAACTGTCCATAGTGTTAGGTGAATGGGTCTGGGTGGGTTGCTCTTCGGAGGGTCAGTGTGGACTTGTTGGGCCGAAGGGCCTGTTTCCACACTGTAAGTAATCTAAAAGATCTAATCTAAAAGATACGTGAATAGGCAAGGAATAGAGGGATACAGACCATGTAGAGGTGGAAGATTTTAGTTTGGAAACATTTTGTGTATTGGCGCAGACTTGGTGGACCAAAGGGCCTGTTCCTATGCTTTTTCTTGCACTTTATATGTTTCAACTCTAACTGGATTACTCACACTTCACAAAAGTTGCACACCTCATTGACGTAGAGTGCCGTAAGTCAAGCCTTAGTATTCCCAGAGTCATCATAGAAGTTAAAAAATATTATCAAATTACTCATAGTCTTTTATTTACTTGTCAGATAGACTCAGGTTTACAGAAAACATGAACCAGGTCTCTGTACTTTACAATGACTATTTACTACAAATGAATAGGCTCTAACCTCAGGTAAATAACTATGATCTGTTGACATATAACTGCACTAGTTCAAACCCTAACTCACTTCTAAAAATTCTTAGACATGCATACAGAAAGTCAAAGACACAAAAACACACTGCTGTTATGGATAGAGGTGAAAAAAACCGTGTAAACTGTTAAATAGGACCAGCTCCTCAGGACTCAATGGTGTAGTTCCAAGTCCATCAGTTCTCTAATGTTCTCCTTCTGTTTCTCTCACTTCTTTACAGGGGAGAGAGGTTGGTTAACAAATTATAACATTTTTAACCTACTGATTAAAAACAATGCCTTACTGCAAATGGTGGGAGAAGATCAATAAATAAGTTTTCTTCTGGCTTTCGGCATTTTCCTAGAGGGACACAGACACCGACTGCCCTTTCAGCAGTTTGAAGGTTTCTGCCAGTATCATTCACACCCACAAGTCGCTCAAGTACCCAGCAGCCAGATAGTTATTGTTAGGCTGATGGTCACAACTTCACAATCCAATCAGCAATCTGTTGCTGGGCAAATCTCACTTTGTACCTGCCCCTCCCGGTACAGGCCCATCTACAATCACCTTCCTGTCTGCTTGACCCATTTCTGTTCTTTTAGATCATTTTCAAAATACATTTCCCTTTCACTAAACTTTGAGACTCATTAACCTCTCCCTTCTTGATTCAGAATCGTTTTCCCTGCAGAAGCCCTACATAAATGCAAGTTGCTATTGAAAGTAACTGTGACTAGTGGTTTGCCACACGGCTCGGCTCAGTGCTGGGTGAACACTTATATACAATCCATATTTATTACTTAGATGAGGAAAACATTTGTACTATAGTCAAGTTTACATATGACAAAAATAGATGGGAAGGCAAGTCATGACGATGACAGTATGAAGGGGCATATAGACAGGCTAAGTGAGAGGGTACAAAACTTGTCCAAAAGAACATAATTTTGGGAAATGTGAGGTCATGCACTTCAGCAGGAAGAATAAGACATCAACCTTATTTAAATGAACAAATACTGTACAAAGATACAGCACAGAGGGATTTGGGAGTCTTTGTCCATGGATCACAAGACGTTGGTATCCAAATTCAGCAAGTAATAGGCAAATGGAATATTAGCTTTTATTTCAAACCAAATGGAGTTTGAAAGTTGGGAGGTTTTGCTGAAACTATACAAGGCACTAGTCAGACCACAGCTAGAATACTGTGAACAGTTTTAAGCCCTTTATCTAAGGAAAGATAGACTGACATTGGGGGCAGTGAACAGCAGGTTGACTTGACTAGTATGTGACTGCCATATCAGGAGAGGTTGAGCAGATTGGGCCTGCATTCTTTGTTATTTATTCACTGGATGAGGGCATTGCTGGCTACGTCTGCATTTATTGCCCATCCTTAATTGCCCAAGAGTTAAGAGTCAAACACATTAGAACATAGAACAAAGAACAATACAGAGCAGAACAGGCCCTTTGGCCCTCGATGTTGTGCCGACCTGTGAACTATTCTCAGCTCATCCCCCATCCTAAAATCATCCATGTGCTTATCTAAGGATTGCTTAAATCTCCCTAATGTGGCTGAGTTGACTACATTAGCAGGTAAGGCATTCTACACCTCTGTTACCTGCCTCTGACATCGGTCTTAAATCTATCATGAGAGTCTGGTGTCGCATACAGGCCGGACCAGGTAAGGATGGCAGTTTCCTTCCCTTAAGGACATTACTAAACCAGGTGGATTTTTCCAACAATCAACAGTGGACTCATGGATATAAGACCTTTCATTCCAGATTTTTATTGAATTCAAATTCCACCATCTGCCATGGTGGGATTCAAACCTGGGTCCTCAGAACCTTACCTGAGTTTCCAGTGATAATACCACTAGGCCATCACCACGCCATTGGAATACAAAGGTATTCAGGCTGATCTTATTGAAACATAAAAGATTCTTAGTGGACTTGATGGGGAAAACAGGCTTTCTGCATCGACCCTTTGTGAGAGAGGGCATGCTCTCACAGTAAGGAGTCGCACATTTAAAACAGAAGAGAAGAAATTCCTCCTCTCCTTACCACAGGGGACCGTCGAGGGTGGACAGTTAAAGCAGTTAGGGAATCAAGAGTTATTGGGGGCAAGGCAGGAAAGTGGAGTTGGAGATTATTAGGTCAGCCATGACCATGATCTCACTGAATGGTGGAGCAGACGCAATGGGCTAAACAGCCTACTTCTGCTTCTATGTTTTATAGTCTTGTACAAAGTCCTATGCAAGACTTAGTGATTAATGTTAACTCCATCAAACATAAGGGATTAAATTCTCAGTTCAGATTTGACAAGTGCACATAAAAACAAAATCAAAACATACAAGAAGTTGTGTTAAGTTACTTTCCAAAGGCTATTTCCTAATATATCTGCACAAAATCTGTTCAAGTCATCCACACACATTTCTAAACAGATTTATTTTCTCTCAAATTTGTAAAATTAAGTTTTGGGGAAGATGTGGGGAAGCAGAAGTCGCAAAGTCCATGCAATTCCGAATTACTACTTTTCTCTCTAGATGTAAATGCCTTTGATTGAACTTGCATTTATGTAAAATGTAGGAGCAGCCCACAGTCTCTAGAGCCTGCTCACCAATCAGTAAGACAGGATTGCCTGACAGCCTCTCAATTATCCTGCCCAGGCCCTATATCCAAGAATCCATCCATTTCTGTTTGAAAATACCAAGACGACAGTACTTCCAGCTCTTCAAGGTTGAGAATTCCAAAGATTCACAACTCAGTTTGGAGAAAATTTTTCAACTTTTTTGAAAATGCTTTCATGGAACGTGGGTACCACTGATAGAACTAGCATCTGTTCCTCATTCTTAATCTGGTACATCTGGTACAAGCACAGTCATACTTCTATTCGTGAGTGAAATTCCCAGAGTTTGACCACAACAGTGAGGTTGTTCAAATCAAATTGGGGTGGCACGGTGGCTAGCACTGCTGCCTCACAGCACCAGGGTCCCAGGTTCGATTCCAGCCTCGGGCAACTGTCTATCTGGAGTCTGCACATTCTCCATGTCTACGTGGGTTTCTTCCCACAGTCCAAAGATGTGCATGGCAGGCGAACTGGCCATGCTAAATTGCCCATAGTGTTAGAGGTGCATTAGTCAGAGGGAAATGGGTCTGGGTGGGTTACTCTTCGGAGGGTCGGTGTGGACTGGTTGGGCCAAAAGGCCTGTTTCCACACTGTAGGGAATCTAATCTTCAGGGGGGAAACTAGCAGGTGTTGCGTTCTCCTTGTCCTCTAGGTCAAAGTTATAAGTGTGAGAGGTGCTATCAAGGACCCTGGGTGATGATTTGTTGCATTGCATATCAGATATTGTACGCTGCTTCCACAAAGAGTCAGCATTGGAGAAGTAAACATTTAAGTGGTGAGTGTGTGTTGATTAAGTAAACTACTTTGTTCTGGATGGTATTGAGTGCCTTCAAAGCTGCACTCATTGAGTGAACATTGGGGATGGAGGCAGTAAGTTAATGCCTTACAATATCCAGCATTTGACTTGCTCTCCTTGATGACACCACTCTCAGATGGTGACAAAACAGACTACAGACGGCAGGTGGAAGACCTGGAAAAATGGGGCACTGAGAACAACCTACCTCTCAATGCTGGCAATACCAGGGAACTCATTATTGACCTTTGGCAGGATGTTATTCATGCCCCCCTACACATGAACAGCACAGAGATGGAACGAGTGGAGAGTGTCAAGCTCCTGGGAGTGGTCATCCACAACAAGCTTTCTTGGACTCTTCATGTGGACGCACTAGTTACAAAGGCCCAACAATATCTCTTCAGGCAGCTGAGGAAATTTGGTATGACGGCAAATACCCTTTCCAACCTTATAGGTGTGCCATCGAGAGCATTCTGTCTGGATGTATCACTACCTGGTATGGCAACTGTACCATTCAAGACTGGAGACGGTTACAGAGAGTGGTGAACTCAGCCCGGACAATCACAAAGGCCAACCTCCCATCTATAGAATCGATCTACCAGGCCCACTGTCAAGGAAAGGCCGCCAGTATTCTCAAAGATCCATCCCACCCTGGCAATGTTTTTCTACAAACTGCTACCATTGGGGAGAAGGTACAGAAACCTGAACACACGCACCAGCCAGTTTCGAAACAGTTCCTACCCTACAGTTGTTAGAATACTGAATGGACTCACAAACTCTTAACATTCGTCTGTGCCTGTGTTTTTGTTTTTGCTGCTGTTTACCTATTATCTACTTACCTTACTATGCTACTTAACTCTGATGTGCTTGTATTGCTCGTAAGACAAAGCTTTTCACTGTGCCTCGGTACACGTGACGTGACGTTCCATTCTGTTCCATTCCATTGCTCTTGTAACCACAGTAATTGAGAGACTGGTCCAGTTAATTGGTTTCATGACGACATTATCAGGTTGAAAAAATTGTTGATTTAAAGAAAAGGATATTCAATGGGATTCTAGAGTTACAGATGGGTGTTAAGGAGGGTGGTAAAGGACAGGCAATGTGGAGCTTGGAAAAATTTCAAAAAGGAGCTCTAAAGCTATTTTTAACAGAGGTCAATTTTGGGTGAAAAATGGTTTTGGAACGAAGGATAGGTGGGTCAAGAAGCACATGGTCTGAAGGGGAAGATACATTATACTTTGAGAGAAAAGGTTCAAAGATAAGAGCCCATGGTGTTGGAGATAGTGTACTGGCATGGAAGTAGAGAATTGGATAATGGGCAGGAAACAGTGTGTGCAGATAAGGAGCTCTTTTCGGATTGATCACCTATGACCAGTGCAGTTCCAAAGAGATCAGTGCTGGGACTGCAACTATTTTATTTTAGTTGAGAAAGGAAGTGAGTGCATTGTAGCCACATTTGCAGATGACACAAAAATAGGGGGAAAGGCAAGCTGCGAAGGGGATATAAACAGCTTATAAACAGGTAGCAATTGTAAGAGGATGCTTTCCTTCATGGGAGAGTCTAGGAGTGGAGGGCCT
Source organism: Chiloscyllium punctatum (assembly GCF_047496795.1). NCBI lineage: Eukaryota > Metazoa > Chordata > Chondrichthyes > Orectolobiformes > Hemiscylliidae > Chiloscyllium > Chiloscyllium punctatum. The sequence goes on along the minus strand of NC_092760.1, from coordinate 91,403,929 downwards.
ACCTCAGAATAAAGGGGTGTCAAATTAAAACTGAGATGTGGAGCAATGTCTTCCCTGAGGGTTGTCTGTCTTTGGAACACCTTTCCACATAGAGCTGTGGGTGCAAAGACCTTGTGTATATTTAAAGGTTAAAAACAGATTCTTGATCAGTTAGGGAAGGGGCAGAAAAGTCAGGAATGTCAGCTCAGCCATGATCCTGCTGAATAACTGAGCAGGCTGGAGGGGACAGACAGCCTACTGCTGTTACTACATCTTATTGTCTTAAAGCCATGAAAGTATTTAAACACAAGAACCAGGAATAACAAACAATCTGTCCTTTAAGAACACGTGAACCCAATCAGCATCCAGAGCAAGCATCTCGGCAGCTAGTCCTGAACACAGGCGGAATCTCAGGCACATGCAGTATAAAACTACATGTTGTGCAATCTGTGCTCCCACCACCAAAACTAAAGAACAGAGGATTGCACACAAACTGAAAAAACTTGACTTTTCTCTCCCCATGTCAAAGTTTATACCTTTGCAACCCTAGGCATAAATGACACTGCAGTTCCAATAAGATCCAATAATGATCCAACACAAAACCCTAATTATACGAAAACTGCCTCAATGCAGTTCACATGAACACAATCAGACCAAAAAAACCAAACTGAACCAAGAGAGCTGACCAAAAGGTGGTCAAAGCAACATCTTCAAGAAAAAGATAAAGATAAAGATCAAGATAACAAGGAATTTAGGGAGGGCAATACAGAGCTTAGGGCTGCTAATGGCACAGCTGTCAATGTGAATGAAGGAAGTAACAGACATTAAAGATGATGGCATGAGAGGAGCACAGAATCCATAACAGGGGCAGGACTGTTAACAGTTAGAGGAAACAAAACAAAGCAAAAGAGAGATCTGAGAATGAGGCTGAGAAATTCTAAAATCGCTGCTCGACCATAAGCAATGCCACTGGATGGGAGTTATGATACCTTCAGTTGAGTTTATATTTGTGGAGAGTGTAAGAATGGAATAGTCAAGTTGAGAAGCAATTAAAGCATGGATGACGGTAGCAGGAAGAAATGAGGCTATATCCCCGGACAGTAAAAAGGGCAAAAAATGATCCCCAGTTTTTCTCCTTTGTTAAAGTCTATGGAAATTTTTCAACTTTAGCTCAACACTAACAAAAATGGTATCATTTCAGCAATTTTTTAAAAAACATCTAATCTTGGATCCAAGGATCACCAAATTCTACACATGATGGGATTTACTGTGTGGAACAATCTAACGTGCAGAAATCTAATACCTTTTCATCTAAAGCTTTGTGGTGCTCAAATAACGATTTGAGTGCTTTCAGAACTTCTACTTCACTTGAAACTCCTGCAGGTGATTGAGCTTGCCTCTTCACTACCGTCATTCTGAGTGATCGCTCATGTCGGGAAACGAGACACTCGAGGTGTTCTAAAAGCAGCTGTAATACAAACAACAGATTAAATTGATACACTATTTCAACACTTACAACACAACATTCTTAATATTACTGTTGCAACAGAAACACAAATGATAATCTTGTTTGTCTCAATTAATCATTACAACTATTATAACTTTAATAATCTAACTTGCAGGTTTCCCTGAGCAGGAATTAAATGAAAAACATACTTTTTCAAGGTAGATTCTCAAAAACTCACAGGACAGCAGGAGCACACCCTTGAAATGATTTTCCCTACAGCCCTGAAAGAAGTTCAGAACTCCAAAAACCTATTGACACCTTATACAAATGGCTATTAGTCACCACTGTGGCAAGATCACTACCTCTTCTACTCCGCTAAATGGCAGTCAAGTATATAATTCCCACTGCAGTTATCTGCTCAGATCGGCTCAGAGACAAAATCTGCTGGTTTCTGATCTTAATCATTCAAGTATCATACCATCAACCACACATTGACAGTCATTTTTGCAGTAGCAGCGTGAGGGCTGAGAGTGAAGACCAAGAGGCTGCTGCGAAGGCAAATTCCTCCTTTTAAAAACTTACCCCGTGGAATCAGCAGCCTCCATTTTTGCAGCAGAAGCAGTGACAGCAGAGACTGGGGTCTGCTAGGGAGACAAATTAATCCTTTAATAACTTACCTTGTGAATAGGGGAAGCAGACGCCAAACACAAGCGGATATGGGCCTGCTGAGTAAGTGAGGTATTTGGGCGGTTACTTTACCTAAACACTACAGAGGTCGCATCTCCCAAACACCCTCCACCTCGAACCAAAAGAAAAAGTTTGTCCCAGATTCTGTTTGCGTTCTAGTTTTTTCAATAGTCTCTTTTGGAATTCAGAACAGTGGGAACAGATGTTAGGGCAGTCACATGCTCTTCCTGTAGGATGTGAGGGGTAAGGGTCATCAGTGTCCCCACCGACTTCATCTGCAGGAAGTGCACCCAACTCCAGCTCCTGGGAAAGTCTTATGGAATTGGAGCTGGATGAACTTCGGATTATTCGGGAGGCAGAAGGGGTAGTAGAGAGGAGTTACAGGGAGGTAGTACACCTCAGTTACAGGAAAACGGTAGATGGGTTACAGTCGGGAGTGTGTTGCTGGAAAAGCACAGCAGGTCAGGCAGATTCCTGAAGGGCTCCGGCCCGAAATGACGACTCTCCTGCTCCTCGAATACTGCCTGACTTGCTGTGCTTTTCCAGCAATACACATCGACTCTGATCTGCAGCATCTGCAGACCTCACTTCCTCCTCGATGGGTTACAGTCAAGGGTTGGAAAGGGAACAAGCAGACAGTGCAGGGATCCCGTCAATAACAAGTACGCACGCCAGGGTCAGAGGTTTCTCTGATCGAATCTACAAGATTCTGAAGGGGGAGGGTGAGCAGCCAGAAGTCGTAGTACACACACACTGGCACCAATGACATAGCCAGAAAAAGTGATTTCAGGGAGTTAGATTGGAAGTTAAAAAGCAGGATGAGCAGAATAGTAATCGCAGGGTTACTACTGTTGACACGTGCTAGTGAGGAGAGGAACAGGGAGCAAGTGCAGCGAAACATGTGACTACAGGGCTGGTGCAGGAGGGACAGCTTAAGATACGTAGATCATTGGGGTATCTTCTGGGGAAGGTGGGGCCTGGACATGAAGGACAGGTTGCACTTAAAATGGAGGTGCACCAACGTCCTGGGAGGGAGATTTGCCAGAGTACTTCGGGAAGGTTTGAACTAGTTTGACAGGGCAATGGGAAACAGCTGCAGGTCAGAGGAGAGAGTAGTTATTGAACAGGCAGAAATAGAATGGAGAGTGTCTATCAGGAAGGATACACAGTTGATAGAGCAAAGGGATGGATTAAAGTGTGCTTGTTTCAATGGAAGGAATGTCAGGAATAAGAGTGATGAACTTAGAACATGGATCAGTACTTGGAACTATATTGTTGTGGCCATAATGGACACATGGATTTGATAGGGTCAGGAAAGGTTTCTGGATGTCCCAGGGTTTAGATATTTTAAAAAGAACAGGGAGAGGGTAAAAGAGGGGAAAAGCATTTTTAATTACAAAGTACATCACAGCTACAGAAAAAAACCAAAACACACAACGACCCTCGATGTTATGCCGACCTATGGAACCAATCTGAAGCCCAACTATCCTACATTATTCCATTTTCATCCATATGTCTATCCAATGACCATTTAAATGCTCTTACTACTCCAAGTAAAGAAACTACATCTGTCCTATAGCTTTAAATTGAGGGTAATAGATATGTCCCCTCGTGCTAGCCATCACCATCTAACCCTCTGATTATCTTCTATGTCTCTATTAAGTCACCTCTTAACCTTCTTCTCTCTAATGAAAATAGCCACAAGTCCCACAGCCTTCCCTCATAAGACCTTCCCTCCATATCAGGCAATGTCCTGGTAAATCTCCTCTGAAGCCTTTCCAAAGCCTCCACATCCTTCCTATAATGTGGGGACCAGAACAGTACGCAATACTCCAAATGCAGCCACACCAGAGATTTGTACAGCTGCAGCATGACGTCATGGCTACGAAACTCAGTCCCTCTACCAATAAAAGCTAACACACCGTACGCCTTCTTAATTCCCTATCAACCTGGGTGGCATCTTTCAGTGATCTATGTACATGGACACAAAGATCTCTCTGCTCATCTACACTACCAAGAGTCTGACCATTAGCCCAATACTCTGTATTCCTGTTACTCCTTCCAAAGTAGATCACCTCTTATTTTTCTGCATTAAACTACATTTGCCAACTCTCAGCCTAGCTCTGCAGCTTATTTATGTCCCTCTGTAAAATGCACTATCCACAACTCCACCAACTTTAGTGTCATTTGCAAATTTACTAACCCATCCTTCTACGCCCTCATCTAAGTGATTTATAAAAATGACAAACAGCAATGGCCCCAAAACAGATCCTTGTGGTACCCCACTAGTAACTGAACTCCAGGATAAACACTTTCCATCAACCACCACCCAGTCTTTTTCAGCTAGCCAATTTCTGATCCAAACCGATACATCAACCTCAAACCCATACCTCCATATTTTGTGCAATAGCGTACTGTGGGGAACCTTATCAAACGCCTTACTGAAATCCTTATACAGCACATCTACCGCTTTACCCTCATCCACCTGTTTGGTCACCTTCTGAAAGGTGTGTCAATAAGGTTTGTGAGGCACAACCTACCTTTCACAAAACCATGTTGACGAGCCCTAATCAACTCATTCTTCTCTAGATAATTATAAATTCTATCTTTTTATAAACTTTTCCAACACTATCCACAACCAAAGGAAGGCTCACTGGTCTATAATTGCCAAGGTTGTTTCTACTCCCCTTCTTGAACAAGGGGACAACATTTGCTATCTTCCAGCCATCTGGCACTATTCCTGTAGACAATGACAACATAAAGATCAAAGCCAAAAGCTCTGCAATCTCCTCCCTGACTTCCCAGAGAATCCTAGGATAAATCCCATCCAGCCCTGGGGACTTATTTTCATACTTTCCAGAATTGCTAACACCTCCTCCTTGTGAACCTCAATCCAGTCAAGTCTAATAGCCTGTATCTCAATATTCTCCTCGAAAACTTTGTCTTTTTCCAGTGTGAATACTGATGAAAACTATTCCTTTAGCATTGTCCAGTCTCCTCTGACTCTACGCACAACTTCCCACTACAATTCTTGATTGGCCCTAATCTTTCTCTAGTCATTCTTTTATTTTTGATATACCTCTTGAAAGCTTCAGGGTTTTCCTTGATCCTATCTGCCGATGACTTCTCAAGTCCCCTCCTGACTCTTCTTAGCTCTCTCTTTCGGTCTTTCCTGGCTAACTTGTAACTCTCAAGCACCCTAACCGAGTCTTCACGTCTCATCCTAACAGAAGCTGCCTTTTTCCTCTTAGTTGTTGAGAAGAGTTTGTCTATTGTGTGGAAGTCAGTAACAGGAAAGGAGCAGTCTCTTTATTGGGTGTTTTCTATAGAACACACAATAGCAGCAGAGAGATGGAAGAACAGATTGGACAGCAGATCTTGGAAAGATGCAGATGTAACTGAGTTGTTGTTATGGTGACTTCAACTTCGCTAATACTGATTGGAATCTCTTTTGTGCCAATGGTCAGGATGGAACCAGTTTTGTCAGGTGTGTTCAAGAAAGATTCCTGACTCAATATGTTCATAGGCCTACAGGGGAGGCCATACTGGATTTGGTACTACGCAGTGAGCCAGGCCAGGTATTAGATCTCTCCGTGGGAGAGCACTTTCTGACAGTGACCACAACTGCCTCATCGTTACCATAGCCATGGAGGGGGATAGGAGCAGACAGTATGAAAGGTATTTAATTGGGGGAGGGGAAATAACACTGCTATTAAACTGGAGCTATGGAGTATAAATTGGGAACAATTGTTTTAAGGGAAATGCACAACAGAAATGTGGAGGCTGTTTAAGGACCCTTTGTTGGGAGTGTTAGATAACCTTGTCCCACTGAGGCAGGCAAGGAATGCTAAGGTGAAGGAGCCTTGGATGTCAAGAATAGAGGTGGTTCTCATCAAAAAGAAAAAGGAAACTTAAGGTTGAGGAAGCAAGGATCTGATACAGCTTTAGAGGATTACAGGTTAGCTAAGAAAGAACGCAAAAATGGATTGAGGAGAGCTGGGGGGTCAGGAACAAGCCTTGGCGGGAAAGATTAGGGAAAGCGAAAGGCATTCTACATGTATGTGAGGAGTAAGAGAATGATCAGAGAGAAGGTAGGGTCGATCAGGGATTCTGGAGGGAAGTTGCGCCTGGAGTCTGAAGAGGTCAGGGAGGCCCTAAATGAGTTTTTTGCTTCAGTATTCACTAGAGAGAGGGAACTTTGTTGATAGGCTTGAACAATTTGATATGAAGGAAGTGGATATGTTGGAGATTCTGGGAAGCATCAAAATAGATAATTCCCCAAAGCCGGACCAGATATATCAAAGGTTATTATGGGAAACGAGGAATGAGATTGCTGTACCTTTGGTGATGATCTTTGCATCCTCACTCTCCACAGGAGCAATACCAGATGATTGGGGGGAGGCAAATGCTGTTCCTCTGTTCAAGAAAGGGAATAGGGAGATCCCTGGGAATTACAGACCAGTCAGTCTTACCTCTGTAGTAAGCAAGGTACTGGAAAGGATTCTGAGAGATAGGATTTATGACTATTTGGAAAAACAGAGTGTGATTAAAGAGAGTGAACATGGCTCTGAGAGGGACAGGCCATGCCTCACAAGCCTTACTGAGTTCTTTGAGGATGGGACAAGACAAGATGACAAAGGTTGAGCAGCGGATGTGGTGTATATGGATTTCAGTAAACAATTTGATAAGGTTCCCCACAATAGGCTCATTCGGCAAGTTAGGAGGTATGGGATACAAGGAAATTTGGCTGTCTGGATACAGAATTGGTTGGCCGAAAGACGATAGCAAGTGGTAGTGGATAGGAAGAATTCCGTTTGGAGGTCGGTGACCAGTGGTGTCCTGTAGGGATCTGTTCTTGGGCCTCTGCATTTAGTTGTTTTATAAATGACTTGAATGAAGTGGAAGGGTGGGTTAGTAAGTGTGCCTATGATACAAGGGTTGGTTGCATTCTAAATAGTGTCAACAACAGGCTACAACAGGACATTGACAGGAAGCAGAGGCTGAGAAGTGGCAGATAGAGTTCAACCTGGATAAATGTGAAGTGGTGCATTTTGGAAGGTTGAATTTGAATGCTGAGTACAGGGTTAAAGACAGGATTCTTGGCAGTGTGGAGGAATAGCGGGATCTTGAGGTCCACGTACATAGATCCCTCAAAGTTTCCACCCAAGTTGACAGGGTTGTTAAGGCGGCTTATGGTGTTTTAGCTTAAATTAATAGGGAAATTGAGTTTAAGAGCCACAAGGTTTTGCTGCAGTTCTGTAAAACCCTGGTTAGACCGCACTTGGAATATTGTGTCCAGTTCTGGGTATCTCATAATAGGAAGGATGTTGGTGCTTCAGAGAGGGTGCAGAGGAGATTTACCAGGATGCTGCCTGGATTGGAGGGCCTGTCTTATGAAGAGAGGTTGCGTGAGCTCAGGCTTTTCACACTGGAGGGAAGGAGGAAGAGAGGTGACTTGATAGTGGTATACAAGGTAATGGGAAGCAGAGGTAGAGTAGATAGCCAGAAACTTTTCTCCAAGGCAAAAATGGCTGCCATGAGGGATCATAATTTTAAGATGATTGGAGGAAGGTTTAGGGGAGATGTCAGAGGTAGGTTCTTTATGCAGAGAGTGTGGGTATGTGGAATGCATTGCCAGTGGTGGTCGTAGAGTCAGAGACATTAGGGACATTTAAGCAACTGCTGGACAAGCACATGGACTGCTGTAAATTGAGGGGTGTGTGGGTTAAGGTGATCTTAGATTAAGATAAATGCTCGGCACAACATCATGGGCCGAAGATCCTGTACTGTGCTGTGTTCTATACTGTGTTCCTATATGGTCATCAGGCAGTGGTCATTAGCAGCCAAAAAATAAACAATGTATTGCAGTTAAATTCCTTACTATTCCATATATGCACTTCAACTGATATTGTTCTCCAAGTGTTCTGAAATTTGAAAGTGCCCATTGAAATCTTAGTTAATAAATATTTTGTGGAGATCAAGCCTTGAAAAGACACAGCCATATAGTTCAACAAATAAAACCCTCCGAAGAGTAACCCACCCAGACCCATTTCCCTCTGACTATTGCACCGAACACTATGGGCAATTTAGCATGGCCAATTCACCTGACCTGCACATCTTTGGACTGTGGGAGGAAGCTGGAGCACCCGGAGGAAACTCATGCAAACACGGGGAGAATGTGCAAGCTCCATACAGACAGTCGCCTGAGGCTGGAATTGAACCCAGGTCTCTGGCACTGTGAGGCAGCAGTGCTAACCACTGAGCCACCGTGCCACCATGTTTGTTAGGTGGCAATGGGTAAAAGTTTAGAAGCCGTAACTAACCAAGTAATATTTCAGTTTTAATCTGGGAAATACAAGAACAACAAATCCAACCTCTTGACAATTATAACAAAATAATGATTTATTTTTAAAAAGTGACAAAATTCTACTGTGGGGATTGCAAATGACAGCTCCATTAGCATTCTTACTTTGCATTAAATTTACAATTGCATGAAGTAAGGATATGTTTTCATTATTTATAGTTCAGTTACCCGAGTGTTGTTTCTTTCTGCTTTCAGTTCAGAAATTTCTTCCTCTCTTTCCAGGAGATGCTCTCTGCATACATTTAATTCTTTTGTGAGTGCTGCAAACTCCTATAAAAGAAATATGGGACTGGTTTAAATTTAGACACTTGCTATTAAACAGAACCATAAAACAGAAAAATCTAACTTATTTGCCAGCTAAATCGGAGAAAATTCTTCTAAACTAGCATTCAGTTACAACTATTCACCAGAAATGCAAAGCTTCTTTTGGACTGTATGTACTCGAGATGGGTGCTGTGCCTAAGTAAATGGTTAATATGCAACTGAGTCAAAGCAATAGTAAACTCCTGTAAACAAATCCATAAGACCATAAGAAATTGACTTTGTCAGCTCCTTTCAGCCCATCAGGTCCATTCAATCATTTAACGAGATCATGGCTGATCTGATAATCCTTGACCCCATTTTTTGCCTTTTCCCGAGACCCTTGATGCCCTCACTGATTAAAAATGTGTTTCCCTCAGCCCTGAATATACTCAATGACCCAGCCTTGATAGCTTTCTGCAGTAAATGCATCTACAGATTCAATACCTTCAGAAGAAATTTCTCAACTCTGTCATAAATTGATAGCTCTGTTCAGAAGAGCAATTCCAATCATTATAAAATCACAGTTTAAAAGCAGGTCCACTTTGTCTTAAGTTTCAATCTTCCCAAAAATTAACATTTTGTTTTCAGATAATTACAGGGTTGCAGCACCATTTCATGTTATTTAAGTAGTTATCCTTCATTGAGTAGTTTAGACAGTAGCTGAACCATTTCATCCAAGTGATCACAGCACATATCCAGTGAGACAGGAAGACAAAAACATACCATCATGCTCATCAAGAGATGCAGAAACAATCCTACAAAATAAGAGCAGGACGATGACATTTGGCCCCTAAAGCCTGATTCACCATTGAATAAGATCACGAGTAGTGAGTTTTTGTTTTGAATTGCACATTCCCATCCACCCTGATGGCATCCAACATGATCTGACAAGAATGTATCTACCTATGCTGGATTGCCATTTCACTGCCTTTAGAAGCAGAGAGGTTCCAAAGTCACATAAACCTCAAACTTTTTTTCTCATTTGAGTCCTAAAATGGTCAACCCAGTTTTAAAACAGAGCACTTCAGAGGCAACAGTCTTTCCACTTCCACACTGTCAAGATCATTTGGTATCTAAGACACGTCAACTAAGTCACCCCTCACTCTAAAGTCTAGTGGCATCAAACCCAGCCTGTCCAACATAAAGACAACGCCCTCATTCCAGGTATCAATCTACTAAACCTCCACTGAGCTACATCCTGTGCATTAATACCTTTCCTTAAATAAGTAAACGAACTGCGCACCATAATCAAAATGTGACCTTACCAAAGTCCTGTATAACTGACGCAGAACATCCTTACTTTCAGGTTTAATTGTAAATCTGAGATAACCACCTTCATTGTCTACTATACCTTCAATTTTGGTGTCATCTGCAAACTTTTAACCATTCACATCCACAGCATTTATATAAATGACAAAAAGCAGTGGACCCAGCAATGATCCTTTTGGTACACCACTGGTCACAGCCTTCCAGTCTGAAAGACAACTCTCCACCAGCACCCTCTGTCTTCTAGCTTTGAGCCAGTTCTGTATCTCAATCAATATCACAAAAACAAGATGTAGTCATCATCACATTACTATGTGTAAAGTTACTTTTCATTAACAGAAGGCAGGCAAGCTATGGAAAGATCTGTAAATAAGGATGTGAATTTTTAAAAAGGTAAGTGCTGCAGGGTAGAGATACTGCAAGTCAGTGATTATAGGGTACTGAATGAATGGGATATATTCAAAGGTAGAATGTGGAGTTTTCAATGAGCACAAAGTTATTTAGGGTGGAAGCTGTAGACAATACAGGAAAACCCGAATGGGAAACTGGAGGTAAAGAAATGAATTACATTTTCAGCAAATGAGCTAGGTCACAGCCAATCCCAGGTAATGTTACAGAAATGGAAGTGAACAATTTTGGTGCTGGAGTGGAGACAAGTCAGAAGCTCACCATGAGGTCAAATGCATCACCCAGGTTGCACAGAAATCGGTTAGACGGTTGAAGGAAGAGGATGGAATTGGTAACCAGATAATCACATTTACGATGGGGCCTCAGGGGCTTAAATCAAGAGCTCTGGTCTGAAATCCCTTATCTTTGTTGCTGTTGGTCCAGGCAAGGCAGCAGCTTGAGACTGGAATTCAGTGTACCTGCATGTCAATGGGAATGTGCAGATCCTCCAAGCAACTGCACTGTTTAGAGGATTCACTGTTTTGGTTTTCCCAACATTTAGTTCAAGCAGATTACACTCATCCAATATTGTATGTCAGACAAGCTGCATGATAATCATGAGGAATTTGGAGAGACGCTTGTGAGGTAAAGCTGTTTGGGTGAAGACAAGTATCCAAGATCTCAATTACAAACAGGAATGTTCAGTGTCCTGATCAACATCTACCTCAAGCAACACAATTAAAACATTTTTACCTGGCCAGTTATCTGATGACAAAATGAGGGAACTTGCTATGTATAGACTGGCTTCCTTATGGACTGACGACACTTCAGACATACACCACAATGTGCTCTGGGACATCCTGAGAAAGTGAAAATTTCTCGAAATATGTTCAAACTCATCTTTCTGAAATCTGTCTCAACACTTGCTTTTACATTGACAAGTCAAACTCTACATTTTACACTTTGTACAGTGAATGTGTATTGCTGAAAGGCCTTCAAACAGCACTGGATGAATTCCTGCAAGCGGACATTAGCTTAATATATAAAAGTGGATTAACCAGACTAATGGTACTCATGGCTTCTTGAAGTAGGTGGTTGATGGGAAATAAGTCTGCCTCCGCCGTATCTGCTCCAAGGAGGACCAGTTCCATCACAGAACACACCAGATGGCCTCCTTCTTTAGAAACCGTAATTTCCCTTCCCACGTGGTTAAAGATGCCCTCCAACACATCTCGTCCACATCCCGCACCTCCGCCCTCAGACCCCACCCCTCCAACCGTAACAAGGACAGAACGCCCCTGGTGCTCACCTTCCACCCTACAAACCTTCGCATAAACCAAATCATCCGCCGACATTTCCGCCACCTCCAAACAGACCCCACCACCAGGGATATATTTCCCTCCCCACCCCTTTCCACCTTCCGCAAAGACCATTCCCTCCGTGACTACTTGGTCAGGTCCACGCCCCCCCGACAAATCACCCTCCCATCCGGGCACCTTCCCCTGCCACTGCAGGAATTGCAAAACCTGCACCCACAACACCTCCCTCACCTCCATCTAAGGCCCTTCCACATCCAAAGTTTTACCTGCACATCCACCAATATCATTTATTGTATCCGTTGCTCCCGATGCGGTCTCCTCTACATTGGGGAGACTGGGCGCCTCCTAGCAAAGCGCTTTAGGGAACATCTCCGGGACACCTGCACCAATCAACCACACCGTCCTGTGGCCCAACATTTCAACTCTCCCTCCCACTCTGCCGAGGACATGGAGGTCGTGGGCCTCCTTCACCGCCGCTCCCTCACCACCAGACGCCTGGAGGAAGAACGCCTCATCTTCTGCCTCGGAACACTTCAACCCCAAGACATCAATGTGGACTTCAACAGTGTCCTCATTTTTCCTTCTCCCACCTCACCCTCGTTACAAACTTCCAGCGCAGCACTGTCCCCATGACTTGTCCTACCTGCCCATCTTCTTTTCCACCTATCCACTCCACCCTCTCCTCCTTGACCTATCACCTTCATCCCCTCCCCCACTCACCCATTGTACTCTATGCTACTTTCTCCTCACCCCCACCCTCCTCTAGCTTATCTCTCCACCCTTCAGGCTCACTGCCTTTATTCCTGATGAAGGGCTTTTGCCCGAAACGTCGATTTTACTGCTCCTTGGATGCTGCCTGAACTGCTGTGTTCTTCCAGCACCACTAATCCAGGTTGATGGGAAATGTTCATTCTGGAGTTGAGTCACTAGTGGTGTACCACAAGGATCTGTTTTGGAGCAATTGCTGTTTGTCATTTTTATAAATGATCTAGATGAGGGTTAGATGAAGGATGGGTTAGTAAATGTGCAGATGATACGAAGGTCAGTGGAGTTGTGGATAGTGGTGAAGGATGTTGCAGGTTACAGAGGGACATGGATAAGCTGCAGAGCTAGGCTGAGAAGTGGCAAATGGATTAGTGGTGCTGGAAGAGCACAGCAGTTCAGGCAGCATCCAACGAGCAGCGAAATCAACGTTTCGGGCAAAAGCCCTTCATCAGGAATAAAGGCAGTGAGCCTGAAGCATGGAGAGATAAGCTAGAGGAGGGTGGGGGTGGGGAGAGAGTAGCATAGAGTACAATGGGTGAGTGGGGGAGGGGATGAAGGTGATAGGTCAAGGAGGAGAGGGTGGAGTGGATAGGTGGAAAAGAAGATAGGCAGGTCGGACAAGTCAAGGAGACAGTAACTGAGCTGGAAGTTTGAAACTAGGATGAGGTGGGGGAAGGGGAAATGAGGAAGCTGTTGAAGTCCACATTGATGCCCTGGGGTTGAAGTGTTCCGAGGCGGAAGATGAGGCGCTCTTCCTCCAGGCGTCTGGTGGTGAGGGAGCGGCGGTGAAGGAGGCCCAGGACCTCCATGTCCTCGGCAGAGTTTAATGTGGGAAAGTGTGAGGTGATGCACTTTGGGAGGAGCAACAGGAATAAGGAGTACTGAGTTAAAGGTAAGATTATTGGTCGTGTAGATGAGCAGGGAGATCTGTGTCCACATACATAGGTCCCTGAAAGTTGCCACCCAGGTTGATAGGGTTGTTAAGACGGCACACAGTAGGTTAGCTTTCAATGTACAGGGATTGAATATCAGAGCCACAAGGTCATGCTGCAGCAGTACAAACCTGTGATGTGGCTACACTTGGAATATTGTATATAGTTCTGGTTACCGCTTTACAGGATGGATGTGGAAGCTTTGGAAAGTGTGCAGAGGTTTACTAGGATGGTGCCTGGTATGGAGGGAAGGTGTTATGAGGAAAGGCTGAGAGACTTGAGGGTGTTTTTGTTAGAGAGAAGGAGGTTGCGAGGTGACTCAATTAAGACATAAGATAATCAGAGGGTTAGATAGGGTAGACAGTGAGGGCATTTTTCCTCAGATGGTGATGGCTAGCACGAGGGGACATAGCTTTAAATTGAGGGATGACAGAAACAGGGCGAATGTCAGAGGTAGTTTCTTTACTCAGTAGAAGATGTGGAACGCAATGCCTGCAACAGTTGCAGACTCATCAATTTTAAGGGCATTTAAATGGTCTGTGGTTAGACAGGTGGATGAAAATGGAATAGTGTAGGATAGATAGGCTTCAGATTGGTTCCACAGGTCGGTGCAACAGCGAAGGCCGAAGGGCCTGAACTGCACTGTAATGTTCTATGTTCATTTTCAGAGTCAGGCAGCAAATTGCCATAAAAGTCTACAGCACAAAAAAATGGCTTTTCGCTATCATATCTGTGCCAGTCAAAAACACTTAACTATTGTTTTTTGAAGAAGTAACAAAGAGGATTGATCAGGGCAGAGCAGTAGATGCGATCTATATGGACTTCAGTAAGGCGTTCAACAAGATTCCCCATGGGAGACTGATTAGCAAGGTTAGATCTCATGGAATACAGGGAAAACGAGCCATTTGGATACAGAACTGGTTCAAAGGTAGAAGACAGAGGGTGGTGGTGGAGGGTTGTTTTTCAGACTGGAGGCCTGTGATCAGTGGAGTGCCACAAGGATTGGTGCTGGGCCCTCTACTTTTTGTCATTTACATAAATGATTTGGATATGAGCATAAGAGATACAGTTATTAAGTTTGCAGATGACACCAAAATTGGAGGTGTAGTGGACAGCGAAGAGGGTTATCTCAGATTACAACAGGATCTGGACCAGATGGGCCAATGGGCCGAGAAGTGGCAGATGGAATTTAATTCAGATAAGTACAAGATGCTGCATTTTGGGAAAGCAAATCTTAGCAGGACTTATACACTTAATGGTAAGGTCCGTGGGAGTGTTGTTGAACAAAGAGACCTTGGAGTGCAGGTTCATAGCTCCTTGAAAGTGGAGTCACAGGTAGATAGGACAGTGAAGGTGACATAGAACATAGAACATAGAAGAATACAGCGCAGTACAGGCCCTTCGGCCCTCGATGTTGCGCCGATCAAAGCCCACCTAACCTACACTAACCCACTATCCTCCATATACCTATCCAATGCCCGCTTAAATACCCATAAAGAGGGAGAGTCCACTACTGCTACTGGCAGGGCATTCCATGAACTTACGACTCGCTGAGTGAAGAACCTACCCCTAACATCAGTCCTATATCTACCCCCCCTTAATTTAAAGCTATGCCCCCTTGTAATAGCTGACTCCATACGTGGAAAAAGGTTCTCACTGTCAACCCTATCTAACCTCCTAATCATCTTGTACACCTCTATCAAATCACCCCTAAACCTTCTTTTCTCCAATGAAAACAACCCCAAGTGCCTCAGCCTTTCCTCATAGGATCTTCCTACCATACCAGGCAACATCCTGGTAAACTTCCTCTGCACCCGTTCCAGTGCCTCCACATCCTTCCTATAGTATGGCGACCAAAACTGCACACAATATTCCAGATGCGGCCGCACCAGAGTCTTATACAACTGCAGCATGACGTTTGGTATGTTTTCTTTTATAGGTCAAGAGTATTGAGTACAGAAGTTGGGAGGTCATGTTGTGGCTGTACAGGACATTGGTTAGGCCACTGTTGGAATATTGCGTGCAATTCTGGTCTCCTTTCTATCGGAAAGATGTTGTGAAACTTGAAAGGGTTCAGAAACGATTTACAAGGATGTTGCCAGGGTTAGAGGATCTGAGCTATAGGAAGAGGCTGTTTCCCCTGGACCGTCAGAGGCTGAGGGGTGACCTTATAGAGGTTTACAAAATCATGAGGAGCATGGATACAATAAATAGACAAAGTCTTTTCCCTGGGGTCAGGGAGTCCAGAACTAGAGGGCATAGGTTTAGGGCGAGAGGGGAAAGATATAAGCGAAACCTAAGGGGCAACTTTTTCATGCAGAGGGTGGTACGTGTATGGAATGAGCTTCCAGAGGATGTGGTGGAGGCTGGTACAATTGCAGCATTTAAAAGGCATCTAGATGGGTCTATGAATAGGAAGGGTTGGGAGGGATATGGGCCAGGTGCTGGCAGGTGGGACTAGATTGGATTGGGATATCTGATCGGCATGGACAGGTTGGACCAAAGGGTCTGTTTCCGTGCTGTACATCTCTATGACTCTAATTCTGTCATCCTTACCTGGTCTGGTCTACATATGACCACAACAGTATGGTTGAAATGGCCACAACAAACTTTTTTTTAAAATTTTTTTTTTAAACCATTCAGTTCAAGGACAGTTGGAGACAGGCAGTATATGCTCACTCTGTTGCTGACACCCACATCATTGAAACAACAAAGGAAGTCACTTATAACGTAGTTGTCATGCTTGGAGACCTTTGCAGTTGATTTGACTTGAAGTGCATGCGCCAAAACTAAACATGAATGCGACTGGACCCGGTTATATATTTTACATCCATGTTTCTTAAATAATCTTGGTGTAAAATAATACATTTGTAAGGAAATAGAGCACAGGTAGATAAATGGTGCTGAATGACTGAACAGGCTCAACTCTCTAATCTATTCCTTGAATTTTCAAATTTGAAAAGACTCAAATTTGATAGCTTTAAATTAAGGGGTGGTAGGTATAGGACAGATGTTAGGGGTAGATTCTTTACTCAGCGAGTCGTGAGTTCATGGAATGCCCTGCCAGTAGCAGTGGTGGACTCTCTCTCTTTATGGGCATTTAAACGGGCATTGGATAGGCATATGGAGGATAGTGGGCTAGTGTAGGTTTGGTGGGCTTGGATCGGCACAACATCAAGGGCCAAAGGGCCTGTACTGCGCTGTATTTTTCTATGTTCTATGTTCATCAGATTATTTCACATAACCATGGCAAAGATAAAGCTCCTACTTATGGATTAGTTTAGCATGCCAAGATTTCCTAAGGTGCTCCCCTTGCAATGAGTTGTAATTGCTTTTGTTGAAAAGACAAACATGGCAGCCTAAAAGGCATCTGGATGGGTATATGAATAAGAATGGGTTTGGAGGGATTATGGGCTGGGTGCTGGCAGGTGGGACCAGATTGAGTTGGGACATCTGATTGGCCTGGACGGATTGGACCGAAGGGTCTGGTTCCGTGCTGTGCATCTCTATGACTCTATGACTATTCTAATCCCATTTTACAGCACTTGGCCCATATTCATAGTTAGAATTTTCCACCTACAATTCGTAGGAACATTTTATTAAAAGGACCAAACAGTGGCAATCTTATCAGAGACCATTATTCTCAAAGACGACAAGTGGTCATCAAATTTAAGTTACAAATGTGTACAGCCCAAAGATGGAGTCCATCCATTGCAATAAAAATTGGAAAATCAGAATTAAACAGAAGATTCCAATATATTGGAAGATTATAGGTCACTTGAGTTTTGTTCCTCTTGATAACTCAATAGTGTGGCAGGCTGCAAGTTTGCAATGTGAAAATTACTAACGTACAAAAATCAGCACTACACATCACTCAATGTATGAATACAGGATTGCTATTGTAATTACAAAAACACATTTATGCATTAGCTGCAATTTCTCAATTGCCAAAAAGTCACTATGTAACAACACTACATATCAGTTTCTAAACTTAATATTTAATACAGTACAAATAAATTATTCAGTTCTCAGAACACAGGTGAATCAAAAAATCCACCACTGTGTGTCTGGAGAAGTGTAAGCACAGAGGAGAAGCAAAACCAGTTGGGTCAGAAAGTGGAGACAACTTGTTGCCTGCCTGCATTGAGCAGAGGGAGGGCTCAGCCCAGACAAAGAAAAGAGTTTATTTACAAGTGCTTAATTTGAACAATCACATCACAAATTATGATTGTGC
The DNA here is from genome assembly GCF_047496795.1 of Chiloscyllium punctatum. Taxonomy (NCBI): domain Eukaryota; kingdom Metazoa; phylum Chordata; class Chondrichthyes; order Orectolobiformes; family Hemiscylliidae; genus Chiloscyllium; species Chiloscyllium punctatum. Next base: position 91,386,246 of record NC_092760.1, on the reverse strand, counting down.
GTTTCAGTGTGTCAATGGGAATGCAGCACAGGCAACTTGAAAGTGAAAGGCATAGCAATGTCTTTCAGTTACACTGTGCAACATTATTGTATGCATTTGTTTTTAGGTTGTGGAGCATTGACCAAGACTGTAAACAAATTTATTCTACTTTTGAGTGGTATAAGGAATTCTAGAGCACTTTAATGCTGTAATGCTGTAATTTAGGCTCTGAAAAGTCACAGCTACAACATGGTTGCTAATGCAGACTTTAGGAAGTCCATTAAAAATAGAATTTGCAATAAATTCAACTCTGGAGGAGGAAATAAAGCCACTGTACCCTGGAGAACTTTTAATTAAAAGATGAAATCACTGTTATAATTAATAAGAGAATCTTCTCAGAAATTTCATTACAGTTCAAAATATTTCATTTCAATGGAAACTATTCAATTTGTCTTTCACTGAGCAAATGTGTCATCTGTGACCCACAACGATACCAAGTCACAAAGAAAAGTGACATTCGGGGTCCTTCTACTTTTGTGTTAAAACCATAAAACTGCAAGTCCTGTAAACAGCTGATTGAAAGCAGCTATGGAGATTTATCCCATAAATCAATTAAATATATGTCTCCATCAAAGTGTGGGGGCCCCTGCTGTAATTTGAACAATATGACATATGGAACATGTCTTATACTTACAGGCGGCTCCTTTATATTACCCTGCACTGTATCTGAATGTACTCAAGAACAGAAATCATTCACAACATGGGGACAGCCTGTAGAGCTGCATTTCAAACAGTAAAATATTGACCTACGTGTAATCTGTTATTTGAACATTAATTGGTCCCATTTCGACTTGCAACTGTTAGACCTGAAGTAGGAGCAGAAGCAGGCCATCATGTCTGCTCCAAATTTTCATGAGATCATGGTTGGTTCATAAACCTTAACTTCATTTTCCCACCAATTCCCCATAACCCTTTATTCCCTTAGGAGATTAAAAAACACTCTCTCAGCATTGAATATACATGTCAATCCAGTCTCGACAACCCTCTACAGTGAAGAATTCCACAGATTCACTGCCCTCAAAAGAGATTTCTTTTCATCCTGATTTTAAATATGTGACACGCTATTCTGAGCGAGTTTGAGGTTCTGGATATAAGTTTGGTCACTGAACTGGAAGGTTTGTTTTCAGGCGTTTTGTCACAATACTAGGTAGCATCCTCGGTGAGCTGCTGGTGAAGCAATGCTGGTATAGCCCGCTTTTTATTTACATGTTTAGGTTTCTACGGTTGGTGATGTCATTTCCTGTTCTTTTTCTCAAGGGGTGCTAAATGGGATCCAAGTCAATATCTTTGTTGAGTGCGTTCTGGTTGGAGTGCCCAGGCTTCTAGGAATTCTTGCACGTCTCTGTTTGGCTTATCCAAGGATGGATGTGTTGTCCCAGTCGAAGTGGTGTATTTCCTCACCTGTATGTGAGGATACTAGTGAGAGCGGGTCATGTCTTTTTGTGGTTAGTTGATGTTCACGTATCCTGGTGGCTAGTTTTCTGCCTGTTTGTCCAATGTAGTGTTTGTTACAGTCCTTGCAAGGTATTTACTTCTTGTCTGTATAGTGTCTTTCAAGTTCATTAGCTGCTGTTTTAGTATGTTGGTGGGTTTGTGGGCTACCATTATGCCTAGGGGTCTGAGTAGTCTGGCAGTCATTTCTGAGATGTCTTTGTCGTAGGGGAAAGTGGCTAGGGTTTCTGGATGGGTTTTGTCTGCTTGTTTGGGTCTGTTGCTGAGAAATTGGCAGACTGTGTTCACTCGATTTATCCTGTCTATGCCTGACATATGTTTCCTTCTTTTTCTTAACCAACCCCTCAATTTCTTTAGTCATCCAGCATTCCCTATACCTACCAGCCTTTCCTTTCACCCTAACAGGAATATTCTTTCTCTGGATTCTCATTTCTGAAGGCTTCCCATTTTCCAGCCGTCCCTTTACCTGCGAGCATCTGCCCCCAATCAGCTTCTGGGAGTTCTTGCCTAATACCGTCAAAATTGACCTTTCTCCAATTTAGAACTTCAACTTTTAGATCTGGGTCTATCTGCTTCCATCACTATTTTAAATCTAATAGAATTATGGTCACTGGCCCCAAAGTGCTCCCCCACTGACACCTCAGTCACCTGCCCTGCCTTATTTCCCAAGAGTAGGTCAAGTTTGCACCTTCTCTAGTACGTAATCCATTTATTTTTACCTCCAGAAAGTAAAGGCCTAATTTATTCATCCTCCATTAAGACAAACCACTCATCCCAGGGACCAAACCTCACTGTCCTGCCTCAAAGGTGGAACCTGGGACTTTGATGTTGTGGCCATTTGACAGACATGGATAGAGCAGGGACAGTAATGTTTGGTGCAGTTTCCAGGATTTAGATGTTTCAGTAAGAACACGGTGATGGAAAAAAGAGGGAGAGGTGTGTCATCGTTAGTCAAGGACAGAATTACAGTGGCAGAAGGGACGTAGAGATGTAGAGCAAAGAGGAGCAAAGATGATTCTAGATAGGAGCGAGAGTAACAGGGTAGCTGTTATGGGGGACTTTAACTTTCCAAATATTGCCTGGAAAGACTATAGTTTGAGTGCTTTAGACGGTACAGTTTTTGTCCAGCGTGTGCACAATGGTTTCCAGACAGTATGCAGACTGGCCAACAAGGAGCGAGGCCACACTGGATTTGGTACTGGGTAATGAACCAGGCGAGGTGTTAGATTTGGAGGAAGGTGAGCACTTTGGTGATAGTGACCACAATTTGATTATGTTTACTTTAGCGATGGAAAGGGATAGATATATAATGCAGGGCAAGAGTTATTGCTGGGGGAAAGGGAATTATGATGTGATTAGGCAAGATTCAGGATGCATAGAATGGGCACAATTGAAACGTGGAGCTCATTCAAGGAACAGCTACTGTGTGTCCTTGATAAGTATGCTCCTGTCAGGCAGGGAGGAAGTGGTCGAGCAAGGGAGCCTTGGTTTACTAATAAAATTGAATCTCTTGTCAAGAGGAAGAAGGCGGCTCACATAAAGATGAGGCACGAAGGCTCAGTTAGGGCTCGAGAGTTACAAGTTAGCCAGGAAAAAAACGAAAAAGAGTGCTAAGAAGAGCCAGGAGAGGACATGAGAAGTTGTTGGCAGATAAGATCAAGGAAAACCCTAAGGCTTTCTTGAGTTGGATCAGGAATAAAAGAATAACTAAAAGATAGATTAGGGCCAATCAAGAATAGTAGTGGGAAATTGTGCATGGAGTCCAAGGAGGTACGGGAAGCGCTATATGAATCATTTTTGTCACTAATCACACTGGAAAAAGACATGCTGTTGAGGCGGATATGAAGATACATGATACTAGACTGGATGGGGTTAAGATCAACGAGGTAAAAACCAATGACTGCAGATGCTGGAAAGCAAATACTGGATTAATGGTGCTGGAAGAGCACAGCAGTTCAGACAGAATCCAACGAGTAGCATCACAAGGTGGTGGTGTAACAATTCTGGAGTGTGTAAAATTAGATAAGTCTCCTGGGCCAGATGGAATTTATTCTAGCATTCTCTAGAAGCCAGGGAGAAGATTGTAGAGCCTTTGACTTTGTTCTTTATATCATCATGGTTGGCAGAAATAGTGGCAGAAGACCGAAGGATAGTAAATGTTTTCGTTGCTCAAGGAGAGTAGAGACAACCCTGGTAATTATAGACCAGTGTGCCTTCCTTCAGTTGTGGGTAAAGTGTTGGAAAAGATTATAAGAGATAGGATTTATCATCATCTAGAAAGGAATAATTTGATTAGGGATAGTCAACACAGTTTTGTGAAGTATAGGTCATGCCTCACAAACCTTATTGAGTTCTTTGAGAAGGTGACCAAACCGCTGAATGAGGGTAAAGCAGTTGACGTGGTGTACATGGATTTCAGTAAGGCGTCTGATAAGGTTCCCCACGGGAGGCTATTGCACAAAATACAGAGGCATGGGATTGAGGGTGATTTGGCAGTTTGGATCAGAAATTGGCTAGCTGTAAGACGACAGAGGGTGCGGCTAATGGGAAGTGTTTATCCTGGAGTTCAGTTACTAGTGGTGTACCATAAGGACCCGTTTTGGGGTCACTGCTGTTTGTCATTTTTTAGAAATGGCCTAGATAAGGGAATAGAAGGAAAGGTTAGTAAATTTGCAGATGACATTATGGAGTGTGGAGTGTGAAAGGATGTTGCAGGTTACAGAGGGACATAGATAAGCTGTAGAGCTAGGCAGAGAGGTGGTAAATAGAGATTAATGTGGAAAAATATGAGGTGATTCACTCTGGAAGGAGTAGCAGGAATGTAGAGTACTGATCTAATGGTAAGATTCTTGGTAATGTGGATGAGCAGAAAGATCTGTGCCGATGTATACAGATCCCTGAAAGTTGCCACCCAGGTTGATAGGGCTGTTTAGGCAGCGTAAGGTGTGTTAGCTTTTATTGGTAGAGAGGTTGAGTTTCGGAGCCATGAGGTCATGTTGCAGCTGTATAAAACTCTGGTGTGGCTGCACTTAGAATATTACGTACAATTCTGGTCACTGTTTTATAGGAAGGATGTGGAAGCTTTGGAAAGTGTGTAGAGGAGATTTACCAGGATCTTGCCTGGTATGGAGTGAAGTTCTTATGCAGAAAGGCTGATGGACTTGAGGCTTTTTTCATTGGAGAGAAGAAGGTTGAGAGATGACTTAATTGAGACACAAGGTAATCAGAGGGTTAGATAGGGTGGACAGTGAGAGACATTTTCCTCGGATGGAGATAGCTAGCACAAGGGGACATAGCTTAAATTATAGGGAGTGATTGATATAGAACAGATGTCATAGGTAGTTTCTTTACTCAATAGTAGGGGCGTGGAACACACTGCCTGTGACAGTAGTAGACCCGCCAAATTTAAGGGCATTTGAATGGTCACTGGATAAGCATATGGATGAAAATGGAGTAGCATAGGCTGGATATGCTTCAGATTGATGCAACATTGTACTGCACTGTAATGTTCTAAATCCTTGAAAATGGACACCAAAAACTACACAAAATATTCCAAATGTGTTCTTAGTACAAGTGTGTGGGAATCTGTCAAGACTTTCTTATTCTTGTACATCCACATGCTTACCTTTTAACTGATCTCTGAAACGGATGAACAAGTCATTCAGTTGCACTAAACTTTAACAGAAATATTAAGGAATAAATTCCAGTATAATACCCTGACATAAACTGGACACACCAAACTGAAAAGGTACACCTTACCAAGTCCTCCTGACTGACAGGAGACTTCGGCCAAAACTGGATGAGTTGCCCTAGATTCTAGTGGAGTTAATTTCTGATAATTCACATCACTGAATTACCCCTCACCACTCGCATGAAAGTAATAAAAATGGGGCCTTTAATTTCAAACTGATTTTTAATACCTGGGACCTTTCAGGGACTAAAATAGTTTCATCGAACAAAAAAAACACTCACTTAAGATGGCCACAGTGGTCATCTGCCCCGATAGAAACAAGCTCACGAAACAGTGATAAACACAATCAAATCAGTCAGCCTGCACTGAAATAAAAGCAGTTATAAAATGGCACTGAAACTCAGATCTGTATCTTTCGGTTGATTCACATGTCTCTTGAAGTTTTGTATGTTGGGATGAAAGTCGATTGCGGATTATCCAGCGTGAAAAAAAATGAAGCCAGAAATGGGAATACACAAATGACCTCTATTTCAGACAGCAGCTTATGGGCAGTGGGAGAAGGAAAGTGGATTAGTCACCAGACCATTCAAAACACACTCTCTTTCCCTGCATTTCTCTGAGCCCCTCAAACTCAATGCTTGGTGATGGAGCAAATTGGACAAACATTCACTTCTTAAAATCACAGTTATTATAAATGTCACTGCGGCTGATACAAGTCATCAATTGTACAGGTGTGGTTTCATACAAAACCCAAGACCTCAAGGACTCTAAACATGTTTTAATTTATGTCTGATCATCCTTCTTATGCTGGACACTCGCCCAGTTTGTAAAGTTAATACCAACACTAGTGCGTTCAATGTCATGTTTTATTACTTTTGTTGGGTGAGTAAGCAAACCTATTATTCTTAATTTCACTCTGGACAACTTTGCTATTGGCTCCTTGATTTTTAACCAGAGACCTATGTTGAAATTGAAGTGTGATAGCTGCAAACTAAAAGCGGTTTAAAAAGGAAGCCAATTCATACCTACTCACATGATTATTACACCACCACCAGCTCGTGGAAGCATGCAAACCCTTAAAGTGCTGGAAAATTGCCCAGATATGACCGTTCCTCAAAAAGCAACAAAAATTCAAACCAGTCATTTATTGCCCCATTGATTTATTTTCAGTGATCAAATGATGGCAGTTGTATCATACCATCATTCATGCGACAAAATGACATTTGGCAGTAATGCCGTGCTAGCCAAATGCCAGTGTAGGTTCCATCGGATTCATTCACATGAGACTTTATTATAGTCTTGGTTAAAACTTGGCAAAAACAGTGGAATAACTGAAGAAACGAGAATAGAATAACAGTCAAAACATTACCTGACCAAACGTGACACCAAGACAGTTAGCACTGCTGCCTCACAGCACCAGAGACACAGATTCATTTTCTGCCTCAGGCAACTGACTGTAGAGTTTGCACATTCTCCCCGTGTCTGCGTGGGTTTCCTCCGGGTGCTCCAGTTTCCTCCCACAGTCCAAAAATGTGCAGGTTAAGTGAATTGGCCATGCTAATTTGCCCATAGTGTTAGGCGAAGGGGTAAATGTAAGGGAATGGGTCTGGGTGGGTGCACTTCGGCGGGTCGGTGTGGACTTGTTGGGCCGAAGGGCCTATTTCCACACTGTATGTAATCTAATAAAAATCTAATCGAATAAGACCACCTAGCCTTTCTTCTCTTAAGCAGTCCCTCAGATTTAGGGTGACTTTCTGCTACTCTGGCGCTGTGAGTAATGAGGTGGCTAAATAGTCCAAAACCAAGTCCATAAACCCTTGTGCATGTTGGGGCAAAGTGTGCTTGCATAAGGTGGTGAACAGGACATTCAGGTTTTTACATGCAGCTTGCCTGGAAGAGACAATCCATGTCTGGAAGAGACATACAATGGTTGGCATCTTCAAAGTTTCTTATCCAGTCTGGGTTGTCTCGGTTTACAGATTCCCATGAGTCAATGGGGATACCAAAGTTTTTTCAAAGGAAGGTTTTGAAGACATCTTGAATAATTTTCCTCCGGCCTCCTAGTAAAGGCTAGCCATGACAAAGTTCAGTGTTGAAATCTGGTTTTGGAAAGGTGTGTACCAGGAATGTGAGTGACGTGGCCCACCTAACACAGTTGATTGACTGCAATCAGAGCCTCAAATCTGGGGATGCTAGCCTGAGAGGGGACACTGATATTAGAGCATTATCCTGTCATTGGATTCACAGCTGCATCACTGGTAGTGTGCCTTGAGAGCACTGAAAGGTCTGCTCTACTTTGGCCACATTTTTGACATACAAAAGGATGGTAACACTGTTGCCCTGTAGACCTAGAGCTTGGTGTTGAGGTTTGAGTTTTCTGATCAAAAGTCATATTTGTAGACAGAGAACCAAAGATTGCGCTGGCACATGGTAGGCAGTGATGAGTTTTGTCAATCTTTTCCCTCACTTGCAAGATGCTTCCAAGGCATGAGAATTGATCGACATTGTCCAGTGGCTCATCATGAATAGTCAAGGTACAATGCTACACTGTGGCACCAAGCTGGCGAAGATCTTTGTTCTCTGGATGGTTAGCCTAAGGCCCGTTCTCTCTTTTGCCTCTGTTGCTGCTCGCTTTCCCTACATCATCCTTGCCAACTGCACTTTTCCATTCTCCCACTTTGGCACTGGCATCACCAGGAGAATCAGCTCATCTCCCTTTGCCACATGGGGCACTGAGCAACTGGGGATGGAGGAGGATTCCTATTTGGTTGTATTTGTTGGCTTCTTGAGTTGGAGCATTTTCATTGATAACTGAGATATATTGCTTCTGGGCAAGGGTGAACGAGAGGGGCAAGATACATTTGCTTAATCCATAATGGGCTCAATAAGACGGTCAAATAGTTTGTTGTTTTTTTTTAAAAGATGAAGTGAACCCCATGGAGGTTGTGTTACTGTTTTGGACCACCTTTCCAGAAGAGATCTGTTGCCCTTTGCTTTGAGCTGGCCTTCTTTCACTCATGGCAGTAATATCAATGTCACAGCGCCAACTTTCTTGCATGATCATAGCACTACAACATTCAGGTTTGTCACTGCTGGGGTTGTCCATGAGACTTCTGAAGTTCCAGATCCCAAACTTCATTTTGAAGAGGAGGAAGACTCTTACGTGTGGGTCCTTTAACATCGCATACTGAATTCCACAGAGTCCTGGCTTTAATCGATATTATTGCTCGATGGAAGGAATAGCTGAGATGATTATAGATCAGGCTCTGTTGCATGCACAGTGATTCACCTTATCTTGCTCCAAGCAGCAAAGGTGAACAACATTCAGTTACTTTGTCCCCGTTAAGACAAATTTTTAAAAAAGGAAATGAAAGCAGGATGATGAATTAGATCACCCATGATTGTATTGAAAGCGAACCAGACTCAAGGGGTCAAATGGGCTAGCCTCACTTTGTTCTTCTGCTAATTCTGGTGATAATGTTGGCAATGCTGTCACTGTCAGTTGTTCCTAAACCTGATTCTTAAAAATAAATTAGAAATAAAATTATGACATCAACATTTGAGCAACACTAATTGCCACAAGACACAGCACCTGCATTTCCATCAGAAGTGAGAGAATTAATCTTTCCTACTCACCAATTTCCACAAAGAGTAATCACTCACTACAACTTCATAAAATGGAATTTTGATAGCATTGTACAGCAATTATTTCCGCTGTACGTAGCCAGACATGCAGAAAGTGAAACACTAAAAATTAGGTAAAGCACTTTCAACACAATACTATCAAATTAATGTAACATACCCAAAGCATGTTAAGGCTGCAGCCTTTGCAAAATGTCATACTGGAGAATTTAAGTATGCGAAGTACATGACTCGAGGTTAATTTAATGCATAATTGGCAAAACAGGTTTCCAGCTAGCAAAATGTTCCTTTAGTACAGATGAAGGAATGTATTTGTGCAATTGTACAAGGCTAGAAAACCACAGTATTCACTTAACCACTATGAGATTTATGCTCTTTGTGTAGAGTTCAATGACCGCAACATACTGAAGTAATAGGGACCGCACATCCCAATTTTAACACAAAACAGAACAAAGGAATACAGCATAGTACAGGCCCTTCGGCCCAAGATGCTGTGCCAAGCATTTATCTTAATCGAAGTCCAACCTAACCAACATACCCCTCAATTTACTGCTGTTCACGGGCTTGTTCAGCATCCACCACACTGTGTAAAGAACCGACCTCTAATGTCTCCCCAAAACCTTCCTCCAATCACCTTAAAATTATGACCTCTTGTGACAGTCATTTCTGCCCTGGGGAAACGTCTCTGGCTATCGACTCTATCTATGCCTCTCATTACCTTGCACACCTCTATCAAGTCACCTCTCTTCCGTCTTTTCTCCAGTGTGAAAAGCCCTGGCTCACTCAACCTCTCTTCATAAGACTAGCCCTGCAATCCCAGCGGCATCCTGCTGGGCCGCACAGTGGTTAGCACTGCTGCCTCACAGTGCCAGAAACCTGGGTTCAATTCACACCTCAGGCAACTCTGTGTGGAGTTTGCACATTCTCCCCGTGTCTGCGTGGGTTTCCTCCAGGTGCTCCAGTTTCCTCCCACAATCCAAAAATGTGCAGGTTAGGTGAATTGGCCATGCTAAATTGCTTGTAGTGTTAGGTGAAGGGGTAAATGTAGGGGAATGGGTCTGGGTGGGTTGCTCTTCGGCGGGTTAGTGTGGACTTGTTGGGCCGAAGGGTCTGTTTCCACACTGTAAGTAATCTAATCTAATCTAATCTCTTCTGCGCTCCCTCTAAAGCACCTACATCGTTCCTATAATGAGGCAACCATGAACACAATACTCCAAGTGTCGCCTAACCAGGGTTTTACAGAACTGCAGCAAAACCTCGTGGCTCTTTCCCTATTAATTTAACCTAAAACACCATACGCCTTCTAACAACCCTATCAACTTGGGTGGCAACTTTGAGGGATCTACGTACATGGACCCCAAGATCCCACTGTTCCTCCACACTGCCAAGAATCCTGTCTTTAACCCTGTACTCAGCATTCAAATTCAACCTTCCAAAATGAATCACTTCGCATTTATCCAGGTTGAACTCTATCTGCCACTTCTCAGCCTCTGCCTCTGATCAATGTCTTGTTGTATCCTGCATCAGCTCTTGACAAGATCTAGAACACAACCAACCTTTGTATCATTGGCAAAATTACTAACCCACCCTCCCACTTCTTCATCCAAGTCATTTATAAAAACTAAGAACAACTGAGGCCAAGAACAGATCCCTGCTGGACACCACTGGTCACTGACCTCCAAACGGAATACTTTCCATCCACTACCACTCTCTGTCATCTTTCAGCCAACCAATTCTGTATCCAGCCAGCCAAATTTCCCTGTATCCCATACCTCCTAACTTTGAATGAGCCTACCATGGGGAACCTTACCAAATGCCTTACAGAAATCCATATACACCACATCCGCTGCTTGACCTTAGTCGACCTTTGAGGATGTGACAAGACAAGATGACAAAGAACTCAATAAGGTTTGTAAGGCATGACCTGCCCCTCATAAAGCCATTCTATCTTTAATCAAGTTATGTTTTTCCAAACAGTTATAAATCCTATTTCAGAATCCTTTCTAGTCCCTTGCTTACCACAGACTTAAGACTGACTTGTCTGTAATTCCCAGGGATTTCTCTATTCTTTTCTTGAATAGAGGAACATTTGCCTCCCTCCAATCAGCCAGTACTACTCCTGTGGAGTGAGGATGCAAAGATCATCGCCAGAGACACAGCAATCTCATTTCTCGTTGCCCGAAGTAACCTTGGATATATCTGGTCCTGCTCTAGAGACTTATCTATCTTGATGCTTCCCAGAATCTCCAGCATATCCACTTCCTTCGTATCAATCTGTTCAAGCCTATTAACCTGGTCCATGGTGTTCTCACCATTAACAAGGTCCCGCTCTCTCGTGAATACTAAAGCAAAAACCTCATTTAGGGCCTCCCCCACCTCTTCACACTCCAGGCACAACTTCCCTCCAGTATCCCTGATCAGCCCTACCCTCTGTCTGAGCATTTCTTACTCCTCACATACATGTAGAATGCCTTCAGTTTTCCCTAATCCTTCCCGCCAAGGCTTGTTCCTGTTCCCTCCTAGCTCACCTCAATCCATTTTTTTGAGTTCTCTCCTAGCTACCCTGTAATCCTCTAAAGCTGTGTCAGATCCTTGCTTCCTCAACCCTAAGTAAGCTTCCTTCTTCCTTTTGCTCTGCTCGTCATCCAAGGCTCCTTCACCTTACCATTCCTTGCCTGTCTCAGTGGGACAAAGTTATCCAACACTCGGAACAAGTGCTCCTTAAACAGCCTCCACATTTCTATTGCGCCTTTCTCATACAATTGTTCCCAATTTATATCCACAGCTCCTGTTTAATAGCAGGAAAATTTCCCCTCCCCCAATTAAGTACCTTGGCGCAGATGGTAATGGCAATCTCTCTCTATGGTTATGGTTATGGTAAAGGTAAGGCAATTGTGGTCACTGTCACCAAAATACTCTCCAACCGAGAGATTTGACATCTGGTCTGGCTTGTTGCACAGCACGAAGTCCATTAAGGCCCTCTGCCTAGTCGACCTATTGACATATTGAGTCAGGACTCTCCCTCCTCTCACCCCTCCCCTCCCCCACCCCCTCAAATTTTGCTTTTGCTTTCCTGTTATTGACTGTTACTGACTCCTGCCCATACTGACTCAGTAGAAAAACACTCCTCACCAACCTCCTTTTCTGCAGCTGTGATGCATTCTCTCATTAACAGTGCTACTCCCTCCCTCCTTTTTTACCCACCCCTCAATTTCGTCACATGATAACAGAACAAAAACATTCAACCTGACTGGATGATTTAACAGTAGAAAGCAACTATTTTCAAACAGAGCTGGTACCATGAATTCAAATAAAAGCAATAAAATACTTTGCAGAGAGAACACGGCATAATTAAAGATGGGTTGCCCATCTGATTGGATCTTCTCATCATGTAAAACTTCTGTATTACAGTAATAACTTAGAGTCTCGAACATAATGTGTGTCAAGGTGCATCAAAAAGGACATTTTGAAGCTACATAAAGTGACCTAGGGCAGATAACCAGAACCTGAGTTGATGAGGTAGATTTGAAGGAGTATCTAAAAACACAGATATTGCGATGGTAAAGATTTCTGCTTTTACCACCCTTCAGGCAATCAGTCCCAGATTGCCATCATCCTTCCAATGCCTTAATCCTCAGTTCTTAATGGCCTACGCTGCTTCCTGAGACTGGGATCCTTGTTCTAGATTTCCCAGCCACGCTAAACATCCACCTCGGATCTCGTCTGCCCAGCCACGTTAGAATTTTAATGTTTCAATCAGATCTCCCCTCATCTTTCTACATTCTAGCAAAAACAGGCACTGTCAAACCAATCTCTCCTTAAATGACAGCCCTGATATCCCCAGTATCTATGATGTGGAGGAGCCAGTGTTGGACTTAAGTCTATGGGGTGAATTTGTATTTGCAGAATTATATCTGCAGATACATTCTATTTTGCTCAAAAAATGCATAATCTGCAGGCAGTCAATCCATGTAATATTTTGTAAATTCCACTTTGGAAATAGAACCAGTCTGACTCAAGATTGGGATACAGACAGACTCTGACCTTTCACCTTTAATGCACTGTCTGAGCTGAGATGTCACCTTTTGTTACAAAACTTTAAGTTAGCTCAAGAAGGTGACTTAAAAGTAGTTCTGGAATTTACATATTAAAGAACCAAAACCTGCAACCCATTCTAAAAGATGAAAGAGTTAACAATCCAGGTTTGTTCAATATATCATTTCAGTTGCAGGACACTCTAACCTTCTGCAATAAATACTGTCTTTTGGTCTTATTCTCCACAACCACCTGATGAAACAGCAATGCTCTAAAAGCTCGTGCTTCCAAGTAAACCTACTGGACTAGAACCTGGTGTCATGAGATTTTTTAAACACTATCCTCAGTATCAGCAAGCTACTTCCAAGATGATGGCAGAATAGGACTCCTAAGCCAGTGCTCGTTCACTCTGTCTGTATCTTTTTTATCGTTTATTACCTCCCACTCCCGGCCGGCATCAATGACATCTGAGATAAAAGCCGGTGCAGATTCAGACTGCCAGTACTCCAGACCTCGAAGTGAAGTCCAGTTCGGTCTGGATTGGAAGGACTGTCATTCTGAACTCTTATTTTTCATTTTTTCTAAGTTATTGTTGGACTTATTTCTTTATTTTACTCCCTAAGAATTTGTACATAAGAATCTGTACCTAGGTACCTAAATGGTGCCATAAGTGGTGACATGTCAAATTATCACTGCACTCATTTGAGTGCATTTGACAATAAAGCTCATTCTAATTCCAAGTATCAATCCAATTGCTGCACCTCCTCTTGTAGCTAGGGCCAAAACTACACACAATACCCTAGGTACTGTTTTACAAGGCCTTTATAATTGCAATGAGAGACTCCAACTTCTCAAATCCGCTTACAATAAAGACCCATGCACCATTTGCCTTCCTAATTGCTTGTTGCACCTGCACATCTATCATTTTCGAATTCACATCTCTCCATGTTGTACTGCATCTGTCACGTATTTGCCCAAGCACAGAGTTTATCTAGATTGCCCCTTACATCTTCCTCACAATTTTCAATCCCACAGAGTTCTGCCTTAGCAGCTAAGTTGGAAATATTGCTTTTGGTTCTCTTATTCACGTAAATTCATATATTTAAATAACTAAAGCTCATAAGAATATCAAAACCAGAGAGAGGGTTCAGAAGCTTGACAGAACCGATGCAGAGATAACTTTTTTCCTGGCCGGGAACACGACAAGTGGGTCACAGTTTAAAAATAAGAGGTTGCCCACTCAGGACAAACGAGAGGAAATTTATTCTGTCAGCGCTCTTATTCTTTGGCATTCACTTCCAGACAGTATTTGAATCAAGGTTAAGTTAAACAGATTTTCGATCTACAAGGGAGTCCAGGGTTACGGAGGGCAGTCAGGAACGTTAAAGCCACAGTATAACCAGCCATCTTACTGAATTACAGAACAGGCTTGATGAGCCAAATGACCTACTCCTACTTTAACAAGGTTTAAAGAAGCTTTAAACTAAGAGGGAAATCTAGTGGAATGCAAGTTCTTTGACTGGAATTGATAAGGATACAAATCGCCCTGATGAGACCTTAAGTTATGGTACACCATATTAAGAATGAAAAACTAATTCCATGGTTAGGTGAGCCTGTAATATAAGGTCAGAGATTTATCATCACCAAATGAGCAAAGGACAAAATTAGAAGAATGTCCAATGACAGTAATAGAATAACAATTCATTATTCTGGATTAGTGGTGCTGGAAGAGCACAGCAGTTCAGGCAGCATCCGCAGAGCAGTAAAATCAACCGTTTCGGGCAAAAGCCCTAAAAATTCATTATGGCTGCTAACAGGAATTGAGAAATATTTTTATATTGTCAGAGGAAGTGGGACACAAGTCCAATTACAACATTTAAAAGGCATATAGGTAGGTGCATGAATAGGAAGGGTTGAGGGGGATATGAGCCAAATAATGGCAAATGAGACTAAATTCATTTAGGATATCTGGTCAACATGGACAAGTTGGACCAAAAGCTCTGTTTCCACATGGTACACCTCTATGATACTGAGCTGTTCCCAAGTGCTGGACAGACTGTTGCAACTACTAATTTTTATTCCACAGAAATTGGTTGGATCTAATCTCATCCCTACATTTTGCTTTAATTTTAGGAACCCTGGCTCGAAGCTTTTGCTCAATTAGAGTTCTTTGGAACAACTGACTCCATCATTGGTGTGAATTACTGTGACTTCGGCCCGGTTTAAGAACAAACTTCATTCAGCATAACTCAAATGTTTGCTATTTCTTTGCATTGGCTTTAATAACCATGTTCTAGAGACAAGCCCTACCCACAAAACTGGTCAGAGCTAACCAATCAACAATTATTTGTACTAATTACATATGTGCACTAGTGATAAGGCACTAAGAATTATCGGACCTTTTGAACACAAGGACACTGTTTTGAAAGTACTTGAATTTTTAAGAATTCACCAACGAACTGACACTGAACAAGATAACTAGAAATATATAAAAAAAGTCATTTTTAATAAATAATATTCAGTCAAACAGCACTAATTCAAAATCCTTTATTTTACAATTAAGTCCATATGCAACAGTTTTAATTACAATACACTAAGTTACCACTTTTACACCTGTCAAGGATTTTTTTTTAAAAATGTTTTAAAGTATTTTGAAATATTGCTCAATTGCAGGGGCACATGGCCCTTGTCTGAGTGTTCCTTTTAGAAAGGGAATTGAATTGGCTGATTTGTTCACCACCTGGAAGACTAGACTAGGCGAGGAGAATATGCAGGCACCCTCCAGTGTTTTCTGATCTTTCAGGAAGATCACCTGAAAGTCCAGGATGTGTGGCATGATCTTGGGAAACCCATGTAATTGTTCAAAAGTTGTTGTTCATCTGAAGCAGGAATGCATGGTGAAAATGTGCTGAAGGATAAGTCTCAGACAAGCACACCAAAATTGACAAAATGATTAGTACGGTCTGGAAAAGCACAAGAACAGAGTTTAAATGATAAGTCACCAGCACAATCTATAAAGAAACTGACTTTTGACATTGATGAGAAAGAAATAAAAATTTTAATTGGAGACAGGAGATAAAAATACTGAAGAAACATCCAGGAAGAATTGGAGAATCTTTTAAGTCCATGGATAATTTGTTGCTGGTTATTCATGAGCCGATCTTAAACTTTATCTTAAGTATAATCAGCTTGCAATTATTGAACGTGTACATGCTTTAAAAATGCAATTTTGAAAATATACCATAATTGTTAAGAGTTAATCGAACATGGCAGTGAGCAATTGAAATAAAGTGGAAAAGTAATCAAAGATTGGGAAAGCAGGCATTATTGCCTAGCTCAATGCACTGAGACGTAGGCCTGCTTGGTGCCTAGGCCAAGGGCCTAAAGGGGGGATTATTGCAGCTGCCCATAGCTAAGGAGAATTGATGCACTTCACAGTCAGAACTGGAGTTTTTATACACACGGCAACTGAATGATGAAGTGCCTTATGGAAATCTTAGTAGGAAAGAGAAAGCTTGTTATTTAGTAAAAATGTAGATGGGAAAGTCTGATCCCACCATAACCAAAACCTTTTTTTTAAACTTAAGTACCATTCTGTATTACGCATGTAGGCATACTGAAATTGTGCAACTAACTAACATCCTTTAGACAAATAACTGCAGATAGTAACGAGAAGCCCCCATCCCATAAGCAGGGGGAAATCGAAGGATCAATGGTGTAAACACCAAGGACCAAACGATGTATAACAAAGGGTGTAAGCAGATAAGGGAGACTTCTCTTTAAGCTAGATACTTTCATTTTCCTCATTCTTAAAACTATCAAAATGGCACCACATCATGGTAACCCATGCAAGTTTTTCTACAGTATTTTATGTTATTTCGCAATATAAACTACACTTGACAATAAAAAATATTATCTGTTTTCAATTGTCATTTCCTAAATTTTAACTGGCTGAATTATGTTTGTCCTACCAATGACCAACGACCCTGCATCAACAGATCACTAAGTGTCATGGTGCTTAGACAGTTATCCAGTTAAATTAAATGTGGATTTGACATCAGTTAAATTTCCCCGTTTTGTTTGGTGCAGGAATAACTGACAGCTAAAACGATATCTAATGACACAATTCACAAGTTTACTTTGAATCCACAGTTAATTTATTCAAACTGCTGAATAATTCGCTTTTTAAAAGAACTAAAATCACCACTTCATTGTGTTATGTTGTTTAATCCATTTTAACCAGAATTATACTTTACAGCAAACAGACAACATTAATTACTTACCAACAGACAATGCTCTGTTGTATACAGAAAGAGAGGAAGGATAGCAGCATGAGATCAATTCTCAGGCTCATCTGAATTTACAAGCAAGGTGGGCAATGGGGATCCAGTAGATGTGGTGTACCTAGATTTCCAAAAGGTCGTCGACAAGGTGTCACACTAGAGGCTGCTGCTTAAGATAAGGATGCAAGGCATTATGGGTAAAATGTTAGCATAGATAGAGGGTTGGTTGACTAACAGGAAGCAAAGAGTGGGAATAAATGAGTGCTATTCTGATTGGCAATCAGAAACTAGCGGTGTGCCTCAGGGATCAGTGTTAGGACCACAATTATTCACAACTTACTTAGATGATTTGGAGTTGGGGACCATGTGTAGTGTGTCAAAGTTTGCAGATGACCCTAAGATGAGCGGCAGATTAGAGTGTGCAGAGGTCTGAGAAACTATGCAGAGGAACATCGATACACTGAGTGAGTGGGCAAAGGTCTGGCAGATGGAATACTAGGCCGAAACATTGATTCTCCTGCTCCTTGGATGCTGCCTGACCTGCTGCGCTTTTCCAGCAACACATTTTCAGCTCTGATCTCCAGCATCTGCAGTCCTCACTTTCTCCTGGAATACTATGCTGGTAAATGTGTAGTCATACATCTTTTTAGGACTAACAGTAAAAAGGACTATTACTTGAATGGTAAAACGTTACAGCATACTGCTGTGCAGAGGGACCTGGGTGTCTTTATGCATGAATTACAGAAGGTTGGTCTGCAGGTACAACAAGTAATTAAGGTGGCAAATGGAATTTTGTCCTTCATCGGTAAGGGCTTGAGTTTAAAAGCAGGGAGATTATGTTGCTGCTGTACAGGGTGCTGATGAGGTCACACCTGGAGTACTGCATGCATTTTTGGTCTCCATACTTAAAGGATATACTGGCACTAAAGGGGAAGCAGAGAAGCTTGACTGGGTTGGCTTATGAGGATAGACGGAGTAGATTGGGGTTATATTCATTGGAATTCGGAAGAATGAGGGAAGATCTTATCGAAACATAACATTACGAAGGGAATAGATAAGACAGAAGTAGAGAGACAGATTTGTCAAACACAACCTACCCTTCATAAATCCACACCGACTTGCCCTGATTGAATGAAAATTTCAGGTGATCAGTTATCTTATCTTTGATTACAGACCTAAACAATTTCCCCAATACAGATGCTAGGCTAACTGGTCTGTAATCCACTGGCTTCCCTCTGTTACCCTTAAAGAGTGGAACGACATGAGCAAGTTTCCAATCCACAGTTATAACTCCTGAATCCCGGAAATGGATATCAAATCAGCACTGTGCTCTCACACCTCCTCTAACATCAGTGGATGGAAGCCATGATCCCTCAGGATTCTGCAGTCTCCATTTTAATTGCAGTGAGGGTAGAGAGAGAATCAGGACCAGGAGGCTGCCAGGAAGGTTAGCAAACTGTTTAAAAAGCTGATATATTCAGGCAACAGCTGAACCTGAGACACTACCCATGTAGCGTCTCCCACCCACTCTCTTCCACTAACCAAAAAGACAAGACTCTGTGATGTGTTCATAACCTCAGGATTTTGCTATGTTAAGTTAGTTTTTTAAAAAAAACTTCTTTCCTTTCTCATAATTTTAGTCTCAACTTTAGTAACAAACTCAGCTTGCTGGAAATCTACTGCAGACACAAGGAGCTGAATGACAGCCTACACTGTAGCAATTTTGTGATTCTGTCAATGGAAGGCAGGTTGCATAAAGCGATAGTGTGTGGAGTATTTTAATTCACTTGGAACGTCTAAGCCCCATTGGAAAGGCTAATATTTACTGCCTATCCCTAAACGCATCTGAGATGATATTAAGGTTCCAGTTTGAACTACTCTTGTTCACATTATATAGGTACATTCACAATGCTGAGGGTGTTCCAGCATATTGACCGAGTAGCAGTGAATGCAAAGTCGATAGTGAATGATTTGAAGGGGAACCTGCAGGTGATAGAATTCTCATGCGTCTGTTGTTTCCTTCTAGATGGTAAAAACTGCCAGTTTGGTAAAGCTTAAGATTTAAAATGGCAGGAGATCTCAGACCTGTGTTATGCTCCTCTGGTCAATGTGGGGGCTCAGTGACACAGCTGGTGTCCCTGGCTCCTTCACATGGAAGATGTGATATAGCTACAAAACGGGATGAGGTCCTACACAAAGGATTTAGTGAGTTAGAAGCCAAGTTAAAAAGGACCTCAAAAGGTAGTAATCTCAGGATTGCTACCAGTGCCACATGATAGTCAGAGTAGGAATAAAAGAATAGGAAGGATGAATGAGTGGCTTGAGAGATGGTACAGGAGGGAGAGGCTCAGGCTTTTGGGACATTGGGACCAGTTCTGGGGGTGGCGCGACTATTACAAATTGGACTGTCTACACCTGGGCTGGACTGGAACCAATGTCTTTGGGCGTACTTTTGCTAACACTGTTGTCTGCAGGGTTTAAACTAACGTGGCAGGGGGATGGGAACCAAATGAGGAGGTTAGTGGATAGTAAGGAGGTAGTATCTAAAGCCTGTAAGGAACGAGATAATGAAGTCAACAGGTCTAAGGGGAAGAGTAGGCAGGAAGTGGCAGATGAACGTAGAGGGACTGGTGGTCTGAGGTGCATTTAATGCAAACAGTATAGTAGGTAAGGCAGAAGAATTTAGGGCTTGGATTAGTACCTGGGAGTACAATGTTATTGCTATTACTCAGACTTGGTTGGGGGAAGGGCATGATTGGCAACTAAATACAGAATCCCAGGGTAGCCATGCTTCAAGCGGAATAGAGGGGGAGGTAAAAGGGGTGGAGGAGTTGCATTACTGGTCAGAGAGGATATCACCGCTGTGCTGAAGGAGGGCACTATGGAGGACTCGAGCAGTGAGGCAATATGGGCAGAGCTCAGAAATAGGAAGGGTGTGGTGACAATGTTGGGCTGTACTACAGGCCTCCCAACAGCGAGCGGGAGATAGAGGTACAAATATGTAAACACATTATGGAAAGATGTAGGAGCAACAGGTGGTGGTGATAGGAGATTTTAATTTTCCCAACATTGACTGGGATTCACTCAGTGTCAGAGGATTGGACGGAGCAGAATCTGTAAGAAGATTCAGGTGGGCTTTCAAGAGAAGTATAAAAGTATCTCAACTCAGGAAGGGGCCATACTGGATCTTCTAATGGGGACGAACCCGGCCAGGTGGGTGAAGTTTCAGTGGGGGATTACTTTGGGAATAGTGATCACAATTCCATTAGTTTTAGAATACTCATGGACAAAGATGAGAGTGTCCTAAAGGAAGAGCTAAACTGGAGGAAGGCCAACTGTACCACAATTGGGCAGGAGCTGGGGAATGTGGATCAGGAGCAGCTGTTTGAGGGAAATCCACAATCAGTATGTGGGAGGCTTTTAAAGAGAGGTTGGTTCGGGTTCAGGAGAGATATGTTCCTGTGAAAATGAGAAATAAAGATGGCAAGATTAGGGAACCATGGATGACAGGTGAAATTGAGAGATAAACTAAGAGGAAAAAGGAGGTGTACATAAGGTCTAAGCGACAGCTGTCAGACAAAGCTTTGGAAGAATATCAGGAATGTAGGACCAATCTGAAACGAGGAATTAAGGGGGCTAAAAGAGGTCATGCGATATTCTTAGTGAGCAGGGTTACGGAAAACCCCAAAACTCTTTATTCATATAAGGAGCAGGAGAGTAAGGAGGGAACGGGTTGGCCCACTCAAGGACAATGCAGGAAAGATATGCATGGACTCCGAGAAAATGGATGAGATTCTTAATGAGTACTTTGCATCCGTATTCACCGAAGAGAGGGATATGATGGGTGTTGAGGTTAGGGATTGATCTTTGATTACGCTCGGTCAAGTCGACATAAGGTAAAAACAATGACTGCAGATGCTGAAAACCAGATGCTGGAAACGCACAACAGTTCAGGCAGCATCTGAGGAGCAGGAAAATCAACGTTTCGGGCAAAAGCCCTTCATCATTCCTGATGAAGGGCTTTTGCCCAAAACGCCGATTTTCCTGCTCCTCAGATGCAAGTCGACATCAAGAGGGAGGAAGTGTTGTGTATTCTAAAAGGTATTAAAGATGGACAAGTCCCAGGTCTGGATGAGATCTATCCCGGGTTACTGAGGGAAGCGAGAGAGGAAATAGATTTAACATATCTTTGCCTTTAACAGATATCTATACAGCATCCTTGAACACGAGGGAGGTCCAGGAGGACTGGCGAATTGCTAATGCTGTCCCCTTGTTTAAGGAGAGTAGCAGGGATAATCCAGGTAATTACAGACCTGTGAGCCTGACATCAGTGGTAGGGAAACTACTGGAGAAGATACGAAAGGATAGGATATATATACCCATTTGGAGGAAAATAGGCTTATCAGCAAGTGGCAGCATGGTTTTGTGCAGGGAAGGTCATGTCAAACCAACTTAATAGAATTCTTCTAAGAGACAACAAAGTTGATAAGGAATGTAGATGTCATACACATGGAGAAACAGAACAAAGAAAACTTACAACCCAGGAACTGGCCCTTCGGCCCTCCAAGCCTGAGCCGATCCAAATCTACTGTCTAAACCTGTTGCCCAATTCCAAAGCATCTGTATCCCTCTGCTCCCCACCTACTCCTGCATCTGTCCACATGCACCTTAAATGAATCTACCATGATTTCCTCTACTACCTCGACTGGCAATGTGCTCCAGGCACTTACCATCCTGGACACAAAGGACTTTGATAAGGTTCTCCTAAGATGAAGTCGCATGGGGTCTAGGGTGTTCCAACT
This sequence comes from Chiloscyllium punctatum, assembly GCF_047496795.1. Taxonomy (NCBI): domain Eukaryota; kingdom Metazoa; phylum Chordata; class Chondrichthyes; order Orectolobiformes; family Hemiscylliidae; genus Chiloscyllium; species Chiloscyllium punctatum. Next base: position 91,364,302 of record NC_092760.1, on the reverse strand, counting down.
AGATGGATAGAGAACTGGTTGGGCAACAGGAGACAGAGAGTAGTAGGGGAAGGGAGTTTCTCAAAATGGAGAACTGTGACCAGTGATGATCCACAGGGGTCTGTGCTGGGACCACTGCTGTCTGTGATATACAAAAATGATCTGGAGGAAGGTGTAGGTTGCTTCATTAGCAAGTTTGAAGATGACACTAACATTGGTGGAGTAGCAGATAGTGAAGGGGACTGTCAGAGAACGCAGAATATAGATAGACTGGAGAGTTGGGCAGAGAAATGGTGGATGGAGTTTAATCTGGACAAATGCGTGATGATGCATTTAGGAAGATGCAATTCCAGAGCGAGCTATACCGTAAAAGGAAAAGTCCTGGGAAAAATTGGTGTACAGAGAGATCTGGGTGTTCAGGTCCATTGTTCCCTGATGGTGGCAACGTAGGTTAATAGTGGTCAAGGCGGCATGCGGCACGCTTTCCTTCATCAGATGGATATTGTGTATAAGAGTTGGCAGGTCATGTTACAATTGTATAGGGCTTTAGTTCAGCCACATTTGGAATACTGTGTACAGTTCTGGTCGCCACATTACCAAAAGGATAGAACATAGAAAAGTACAGCACAAAACAGGCCCTTCGGCCCACGATGTTATGCCGAGGATTATTCCGAAACTAAAACAAAATAACCTAACCTATGCACCCCTCAATTCACTGCTGTCCACGTACATGTCTAGCAGTCGCGTAAATGCCCCAAATGACACTGCTTCCACCACTGGCAATGCATTCCATGCATTCACAACTCTCTGCATAAGGAATCTACCTCTGACGTCTCCTCTGGACCTTTCTCCCTTTATCTTAAACTATGACCCCTTGTCCCAGTCAATCCTGCCCTGGGGAAAAGTTTCTGGCTATCAACTCTATCCATACCTCTCATTGCCTTGTACACCTCAATCAGTTTACCGCTCTTCCTCCTCCTCCTCTCCAGAGAGAGAAATCCAAGCTTAGTCAACCTTTCTTCATAAGACAAGCCCTCCAGGCCAGGCAGCATCCTTAGAAACCTTCTTTGCACCCTCTCCAAAGCCTCCACATTTTTGCTATAATAGGGCAACCAGAACTGGACACAATCATCCAAGTGTGGTCTCACCAAGGTCTTAGAGAGTTGCAGCAAAACCTCGCAGCTCTTAAACTCGATTCCCCTGTTAACGAAAGCCAAGACACCATATGCTTTCTTAACAATCCTATCCACTTGGGTGGCAACTTTGAGGGATTTATGCACTTGCACACCCAGATCCCTCTGTTCCTCCAGATTGCCAAGAATTTTGTCTTTAATCCTATATTCAACATTCAAGTTCAACCTTCCAAAATGCATCACTTCACATTTATCCAGGTTGAACTCCATCTGCCATTTCTCAGCCCAGCTCTGTATCCTGTCTATGTCGCGCTGCAGCCTGCAGTAGCCCTCAATAGTATCAACGGCACCTCCAACCTGTGTGTCATTAGCAAATTTACTAACCCACCCCTCAAACTCCTCATCCAAGTCATTTATAAAAACTACAAAGAGCAGAGGCCCAAGAACAGAGCCCTGCGGGACACCACTCAACACTGACATCCAGGCAGAATACTTTCCATCTACAACCACTCTCTGCCTTCTGTCACTCAACCAATTCTGAATCCAGATAGCCAAATCTCCCTGTATCCCATTCTGCCTGACTTTATGAATGGGCCTACCATGGGGAACCTTATTAAATGCTTTGCTGAAGTCCATATACACAACATCCACTGCTCATCTTCTGTCGACCCTGTCTCGTCCCCTCCTTAAAGTACTCAATAAGGTGGGAGAGGCATGACCTGCCCCTCACAAAGCCATGATGACTGTCTTTAATCACGCTATGCTTTTCCAAATAGTCAAAAAACCTATCCCTCAGAATTCTTTCCAAAACTTTGCTGACCACAGACGTAAGACTGACTGGTCTGTAATTGCCAGCGATTTTGTATTCCCCTTTCTGAAAAGAGGAACAACAGTTGCCTCCTACCAATCCTCTGGTATGACTCCCGTGGAGAGTGTGGAAGTAAATATCTTCGCCAGCGGCTCCTTTCTCACTTCCCAGAGCAGCCTTAGATAAACCTGGTCTGACCCTGGGGACTTATCAACCTTAAATGTTTGCCAAAATTTCCAGCACATCAACTTCATCAATCTTGATCTGCTGAAGCCTGTTTTCCAGCTCCTCAAAGTTCTCATTCACAACAAGATCCCTTTCCTGAGTGAAAACCCAAGCAAAAAACTCATTTAGGGCTTCCCCTATTTAGTCAGACTCCACGCAGAAGTACCCTACGCTATCGCTGACTGGCCTCACCTTCTCCCTGATCATTCTCTTGTTCCTCACATATGAGTAAAATACCTTTGGGTTCTCCCTAATCCTTCCTGCCAAGCCTTTTTCGTGTCCCCTCCTGGCTCTCCTCAGTCCATAGCTGAGCTCCTTTCTAGCAAGCCTGTAATCCTCTAAAGCTGTGCTTGATCCTTCGTTCCTTACATAAGTTGCCTTCCTCCTTTTGATGAGAAGCTCCTCTGTTCTTGCCATCCAAGGCTGCTTAATCTTACCCCTTTTTGCCTGTCTCAGAGGAACAAAATTCATTCGCAACAACTGCTCCTTAAACACAGTTTCTACATGTCTGTGTGCCCTTTCTGTGGAACAATTGCGCCCAATCCGTAATTCCCAATTCTTGCCTGATAGCGTCATAATTTCCTTTTCCCCAATTAAATATCTTCCCTTGGTAACTGCTCCTTACCCTCTCCAACGCTATGGTAAATGTGAGGCAGTTGTGGTCACTGTCACCAAAAGTGTTCCCCCAATGCGAGATGTGACCCCTACCCTGGCTCATTGCCAACCACCAAATCCAAAATGGCCTCTCCCCTCGTTGGCCTGTCTACATACTGAGTAAGAAACCCTCCTGAACACACCTGGCAAAAACCACTCCATCCAAACCATCCGCACTAAGGAGGTTCCAGTCAATATTGGGAAAGTTGAAGTCCCCCATAACAACCACCCTGCTACACCTACATTTTTCCAAAATCTGCCAGCCGATGAGCTCCTCAATCTCCCTACTGCTATTTGGGGGTCTGTAGAAAACCCCCACTGAGGTGGCTGCTCCCTTGCTGTTCCTAACTTCCAACCATGCTGACTCCGTAGACAAACCTTCCTCAATAATCTTCGTTTCTGTAACTGTGATGCACTCTCTGATGAGCAATGCTACACCCCCTCCTCTTTTTCCATCCTCCTTTTTTTTAAATGGTCTAAACCCTGGAATATCGATCTACCATTCCTGCCCCTGTGAAACTCACGTCTCCGTTTTGGCCACGACATCAGAGTCCCAAGTACTGATCCATGCTCTAAGTTCATCACTCTTATTGAGTCCCCTACCACTAGTGCGTTTCTATTTTCCCCCCTTCCCTTCTGAGCCACAGTGCCTGGCTTAGTGCCAGAGACCTGACAACTATGGCTTTCCCTGGTAGGCCATCCATACCAGCAGTATCCAAAACTGTATACTTATTGCTGAGGGGAATGGCCACAGGGGGTCCCTGCCCTATCTGCTGGCTCCCGTTCCTCCCCCTGACTGTAACCCAGCTGTCCTTATCCTGTGTCTGAGGAGTGACCAGCCCTGTGCATCCCCTCAATTTCTCTCTCAGCCTCAGATGTGGATATTTTGGAGAGAGCACACTGGAGGTTGGCTGGTATGGAGGGCGCTAGCTATGAGGAGAGGTTAAGTAGATTATTTTCATTGGAAAGTTAGTTGAGGGGGGACCTGATTGTGGCTTACAAAATCATGAGAAGCATAGACAGGGTGGATACCAAGAAACTCCACCCCACCACCCACCCCCGCCACCTCCCCCCAAAGTGGAGGACCCAACTACTAGGGGTCAGGAGTTCAAAGTGAGGGGTGAAAGGTTCAGGGGAGATATATGTGGAAAGATCTTCATGCAGAGGGTGGTGGGTGCCTGGATTGTCAGTGGAGGTGGTCAGGGCGGGAATCTTAGCATCATTTAAGATGTATCTAGACAGATACATGAATGGGCAGGGAGCGAAGAGATACAGATCCTTAGAAAATAGACAGATGTACATAGAGGATATGGATTGGCACAGGCTTGGAGGGCCGAAGTGCCTGTTAGTGCACTGTAACGTTCTTTGTTCTAGCACTTCTGAACTGCTAGCAGGTGGTCTATGTACGACACCTGCTATGGTTTTAGTCCCTTCAGAGTTCCTCAGTTCCACATAAGGTCTCTAATGGGTGCTTTCACTTCATTCCCTTCTGAGCAGCAATGGAGACAAGAGAACAAATTCATTCAGCATATGAAAGAACCATGTCGAAATATAATCTTAATAGGATTGAATAGAAGAACAATGATATTGCTGCTCATCCCTCCTTTGCTTCACTCAAGAAAGTACCCAACTTTTAGGTATGAGAAATGTTCCCCCTCCATTATGTGCTGATACAAGCAATCAGCTGTAGACCATGCTGATAAGTAGTCAACACTATACTCTACTGTTACATAGTACTGTATACTATATTGTAATATACTGTATCCTACCCACGCAGTTAGTTGGGTTTAAATCCCACCATGGCAGCTGGTGGAATTTGACGTCAACTGCCAAAAAGATAAAACATGTGCCAGTAATGGTGACTATGAAACTACCATCAATTGCTATAAAGATCCATCTGGTTCACTAATATCCTGAGTCGCAGAAGATGGGACAGATACTAAATGAGTATTTTGCATCAGTATTTACTGTGGAAAAGGACATGGAAGATATAGAATGCAGGGAAATAGATGGTGACATCTTGAAAACTGTCCATATAACAGAGGAGGAAGTGCTGGATGTCTTAAAACGCATAAAAGTGGATGAATCCACAGAACCTAATCAGGTGTACCCTAGACTTCTGTGAGAAGCTAAAGAAGTGATTGCAGAGCCTCTCACTGAGATATTTGTATCACCGATAGTCACAGGTAAGGTGCCCGAAGACTAGAGGTTGGCTAATGTGGTGCCACTGTTAAAGAAAGGTGGTAAGGACAAGTCAGGGAACTATGGACCAGTGAGCCTGACATCAGTGGTGGGGACGTTGTTGGAGGGAATCCTGACGGACAGGATGTACATGTATTTGGAAAGGCAAGGACAGATTAGGGATAATCAACATGGCTTTATGTGTGGAAAATCATGTCTCACAAACTTGATTGAGTTTTTTGAAGAAGTAACAAAAAGGATTGATGAGGGCAGAGTGGTAGATGTGATCTATGTGGACTTCAGTAAGGCATTTGACAAGGTTCCCCAAGAGAGCCTGCGAGAAAGGTTAGATAATAGACAATATCAGAATACAGGGAGAATTAGCCATTTGGATACAGAACTGGCTCAAAGGTAGAAGACAGAAGGTGGTGGTGGAGGGTTGTTTTTCAGACTGGAGGCCTGTGACCAGTGGAGTGCCACAAGGATAGATGCTGTGTCTACTACTTTGTCATTAATATAAATGATTTGGATTTGAGCATAAGAGTTACAGTTAGTAAGTTTGCAGATTACACCAAAATTGGAGGTGTAGTGGACAACGAAGAGGGTTACTTCAGATTACAATGGGATCTTGATCAGATGGGCCAATGGGCCGAGAAGTGGCAGATGGAGTTTAATTCAGATAAGTACAAGATGCTGCATTTTAGGAAAGCAAATCTTAGCAGGACTTATACACTTAATGGTAAGGTCCGTGGGAGCGTTGTTGAACAAAGAGACCTTGGAGTGCAGGTTCATAGCTCCTTGAAAGTGGAGTCACAAGTAGATAGGATAGTGAAGGTGACGTTTGGTATGTTTTCTTTTATTGGTCAGAGTATGGAGTACAGGAGTTGGGAGGTCATGTTGTGGCTGTACAGGACATTGGTTAGGCCCCTGTTGGAATATTGTGTGCAATTCTGGTCTCCTTCCTATCGGAAAGATGTTGTGAAACTTGAAAGGGTTCAGAAACGATTTACAAGGATGTTGCCAGGGTTGGAGGATTTGAGCTATAGGGAGAGGCTGAACAGGATGGGGCTGTTTCCCCTGGACCGTCAGAGGCTGAGGGGTGACCTTATAGAGGTTTACAAAATCATGAGGAGTATGGATACAATAAATCGACAAAGTCTTTTCCCTGGGGTCAGGGAGTCCAGAACTAGAGGGCATAGGTTTAGGGCGAGAGGGGAAAAGATATAAGCGAGACCTAAGAGGCAACTTTTTCACGCAGAGGGTGGTATGTGTATGGAATGAGCTGCCAGAGGATGTGGTGGAGGCTGGTACAATTGCAGCATTTAAAAGGCATCTAGATGGGTCTATGAATAGGAAGGGTTGGGAGGGATATGGGCCAGGTGCTGGCAGGTGGGACTAGATTGGATTGGGATATCTGATCGGCATGGACAGGTTGGACCAAAGGGTCTGTTTCCGTGCTGTACATCTCTATGACTCTATAATTCTGTCATCCTTACCTGGTCTGGTCTACATATGACCACAACAGTATGGTTGAAATGGCCACAACAAACCATTCAGTTCAAGGACAGTTGGAGACAGGCAGTATATGCTCACTCTGTTGCTGACACCCACATTATTGAAACAACAAAGGAAGTCACTTATAACGTAGGTGTCATGCTTGGAGACCTTTGCAGTTGATTTGACTTGAAGTGCATGCGCCAAAACTAAACATGAATGCGACTGGACCCGGTTATATATTTTACATCCATGTTTCTTAAATAATCTTGGTGTAAAATAATACATTTGTAAGGAAATAGAGCACAGGTAGATAAATGGTGCTGAATGACTGAACAGGCTCAACTCTCTAATCGATTCCTTGAATTTTCAAATTTGAAAAGACTCATCAGATTATTTCACATAACCATGGCAAAGATAAAGCTCCAACTTATGGATTAGTTTAGCATGCCAAGATTTCCTAAGGTGCTCCCCTTGCAATGAGTTGTAATTGCTATTGTTGAAAAGACAAACATGGCAGCCACTATGACTAAATAAGCAGACACTGTCTCACCCAAAGGATGACACCCTCACCAATTCAGTACTCCCTAGGTAGTCAATTAGTCACAGTGCATTCAGATTTGGGTTTGAGCCCTTGACATTTTGATTCTCAAGTGCCAGGATAATCAACTCAGCATGGTCTATGGAACAAATATCAATTATTTTGTGTTACATTATGAAAGAAAAGACATACTTTATTCACTGTGATAAATTGGTTGATGACACATTTTTGAGGAATTAATCTATGGAGTTTAGAATATTTTATTGACACCATTCTGAAAACACTCACTGAAATAAAGCAATTTCAACAGGACTAACAAGAAAACCTGAAATAAAACCCTGGGCACTCATCGCTATGGAGCAAATGAAAGGGGAACTTTTGATTCACACATGCAGTTAAATCTGGGATTGAGAGATCACTATCCAATTTTGCCCTGCTTTTCCACAAGTTGCACCACACCAGTACCTCATTGATAAAATCAGCATTGAGATCCACAAAAGTCTATAAAGTTGTACTTGCCCGAAAGTATCCTCACAATGCTAGTTCACTGGGGAAAAAAGAAAACTTTCCACATTGATCCAGTTAGACAATCTAACCGAATCACCAAGTTTACAGTCTGAACCCTTTTCCCCAGAGATTCGAGGAAGATTCAGAACTAAGTGCTTGGCGGTCTAAGAACAGGAGTCTGGAAAAGTTCCGACATCCATCAGACAGATTTGTCAATTTACTACATATATCATTTAGTGTCTAACAAAGTGAAATCTCTTGGGGTTGGTTGTATACTGTCAAATTGCATTCTGTTCAGTTTTAGTGTTTACATATTAAATGACTTTCTGGAAGTAATTCACTCAGGCTGTTGGGTTCAGATCAATGTCTCCCTCTAAAGCCACATTTATGATGCAGTGAGGCAGGCAGCTGTAGTTCAGATGAAAGCCAGGCCTTGCAACAAATTCAACTATTCCCTTTAAGAAAGAGTCCTGTAAAAGCCAAATAAATGCATACAGAGCTCTTTTTAACAGTGTGAAACCCAAGTGTTCAATGAGACAGGAAGCAAGAACGTCTGCTTGTTTACATTGAAGATTGGGTAGTGTTACAAAGTATTCAGGGCAGGTCAGCAATACCAGATTTGTGGTGTGTAAATCCAAAGGCAAACAGAAGTCACGTGACTGCTTGCTCCAGGCAATCCCAGTATTTTGCAGAGCTCATTCAAGTCTTCATACCATTCACATTTCTAGCCTGAAAATGAAATCATTTAAGAGTCAGAGAGTCACAGAGAGGTATAGCACGGAAACAGACCCTTTGGTCCAACTCGTCCATGCTAACCAGATATCCTAACCTAATGTAGTCCCATATCCCTCTAAACACTTCCTATTCAGATACCAACCCAGATGCCTTTTAAATGTTGTGATTGTACTAGCCTTATCCACCTTATATGGCAGCTCATTCCATACACGCACCACCCTCTGTATGAAAAAGTTACCCGTGAGGTCTCTTTAAAATCTTTCCCCTCACACCCTAACCCTGTACTCTCTTGTTCTGAACTACCCTAACCTGCCTATTTATCCTATCCATGCCTCATGATTGTATAAGGTCACCCCTCAAGCCTCCGACACTCCAGGGAAAACAGCCCTAGCCTATTCAGGCTCTCCCTATAGCTCAAATCCTCCAACCCTGGCAACATCCTTGTAAATCTTTTCTGAACCCTTTCAAGTTTCACAACATCCTTCCTATAGCAGGCAGACGAAAATTGCACATAACATTCCAAAATGGCCAAACCAATATCTTGTTCAGCCGCAACACTGCCTCCCAACTACGACTCGCAATGCTCTGACCAATAAATGAAAACTCACCAAACGCCACATTCACTATCCTACCTACCTGCGATTTCACTTTCAAGGAGTTATGAATCTGCACTCCAAGGTCTCTTTGTTCAGCAATACACCGCAAGACCTTATCATTAAATCTAAGTCTTGTCCTGATTTGCCTTTCCAAAATGCAGCATGTCACATTTAGAGTCATAGAGATGTACAGCACAGAAACAGACCCTTCAATCCAACCCGTCCATGCTGACCAGATACCCCAACCCAATTTAGTCCCACTTGCCAGCCCGACCCATATCCCTCCAAACCCTTCCTATTCATATACACATTCAAATGCCTCTTAAATGTTGCAATTGTACCAGCCTCCATCACATCCTCTGGCAGCTCATTCTATACACGCACCATCCTCTGCGTGAAAACGTTGCCCCTTACATCTCTTTTATATCTTCCCCCTCTCACCCTAAACCTATGCTCTCTAGTTCTGGACTCCCCGACCCCAGGGAAAAAACTTTACCTATTTATCCTATCTACGCCCCTCATGATTTTGTAAACCTCTATAAGGTCACCCCTCAGCCTCCGAAGCTCCAGGGGAAACAGGCCCAGCCTGTTCAGCCTCTCCCTGTAGCTCAGATCCTCCAACCCTGGCAACATCCTTGTAAATCTTTTCTGAACCCTTTCAAGTTTCACAACATCTTTCTGATAGGAAGGAGACCAGAATTGCATGCAATATTCCAACAGTGGCCTAACCAATGTCCTGTATAGCCGCAACATGACCTCCCAACTCCTGTACTCAATACTCTGACCAATAAAGGAAAGCATACCAAATGCCTTCTTCACTATCCTATCTACCTGTGACTCCACTTTCAAGGAGCTATGAACCTGCACTCCAAGGTCTTTTATCTAAATTAAACTCCATCTGCCACGCCTCAGCCCATTGGCCCATCTGATCAAGATCCCATTGTAATCTGAGGTAGCCTTCTTTGCTGTCCACTACACCTCCAATTTTGGTGTCATCTGCAAACTTATTAAATATAGCTCATGTATTCATATCCAAATAATTTATATAAAAATAACAAAACACACTGGACCTAGCACACAATCTTGTGGCATTCCATTGGTCACAGGGCTCCAGTCTGAAAAGCAATCCTCCACCACTGCCCTCTGTCACCTCCCTTCAAGCCAGTTCTGTAGCCATGTGGCTAATTTCCCTCTATCCCATATGATCTAACCTTGCTAGTCGACCATGACAAAACTTGTTGAACGTCTTAATGAAGTCCATATAGATCACGTCCACTGCTCTATCACTCATCAATCCTCAGTTTTTTTTGAAGAAATAATGAAATCAAGTTTGTGAGACATGATTTCCCACGCACAAAGCCATGTTGACTATCCCTAATCAGTCCTTGCCTTTTCAAATACATGTAAACCCTGTCCCTCAGGACTTCCTCCAACAACGTGCCCACCACAGAGCTCAGGCTCACGGGTCTATAGTTCCCTGGCTTGTCCTTACCGCCCTTCTTGAACAGTGGCACCCACATTAACCAATCTCCAGTCTTCCGACACCTCACCTCTGACTATCGATGATATAAATATCTCAGCAAGAGGCCCAGCACATCACTTCCCTAGCTTCCCACAGAGTTCTAGGGTACACCTGACCAGGTCCTGGGTATTTATCCACTTTATTGCGTTTCAAGACCTCCAGCACCATCTCCTCTGTAATATGGACATTTTTCAAGATATCACCAACTATTTCCCCACATTCTATATCTTTCATATCCTTCTCCACCATAAACACTGATGCAAAATACTCACTTATTATGTCCCCATCTCCTGTGGTTCCACACACAGGCTGCCTTGCTGATATTCGAGGGGAAAGTGAGGACTGCAAATGCTGAAGATCAGAACTGAAAATGTGTTGCTGGAAAAGCGCAGGTCAGGCAGCATACAAGGAGTAGGAATTTGGCGTTTCAGGCATGAGCCCTTCTTCAGGAATGAGGAAAGTGTGTCCAGCAGGCCAAGATAAAAGGTAGGGAGGAGGGACTTGGGGGAGGGGTGTTGGAAATGCGCTGGGGGGAAGGAGGTCAAGGTGAGGGTGATAGGCCGGAGTGGGGGTGGGGGCGGGGAGGTTAGGAAGGTCAGGAAGAGGATTGCAGGTTAGGAAGCAGTGCTGAGTTCGAGGGATTTGGCGGAGACAAGGTGGGGGGGGGGGGGGGGGGGGGGGGGGGGAGAGGGGAAATGAGGAAACTGGAGAAATCTGAGTTCATCCCTTGTGACTGGAGGGTTCCTAGGCGGAAGATGAGGCGCTCTTCCTCCAACCGTCGTGTTGCTATGGTCTGGCGATGGAGGAGTTCAAGGACCTGCATGTCCTTGGTGGGGTGGGTGGGGGAGTTGAAGTGATGAGCCACGGGGTGGTTGGGTTGGTTGGTCCGGATGTCCCAGAGGTGTTCTCTGAAACGTTCCGCAAGTAGGTGGCCTGTCTCCCCAATATAGAGGCGGCCACATCGGGTGCAGCAGATGCAATAAATGATGTGTGTGGAGGTGCAGGTGAATTTATGGTGGATATGGAAGGATCCCTTAGCGCCTTGGAAGGAAGGAAGGGCGGGGGGGGTGCAAGTTTTGCATTTCTTGTGGTTGCAGGGGAAGGTGCCGGGAGTGGAGGTTGGGTTGGTGGGGGGTGCGGACCTGACGAGGGAGTCACGGAGGGAGTGGCCTTTTCGGAACGCTGATAGGGGAGGGGAGGGAAATATATCTCTGGTGGTGAGGTCCATTTGGAGGTGGTGGAAATGATGGCGGATGATACTCTGTATATGGAGGTTGGTGGGGTGGTAGGTGAGGACCAGTGGGGTTCTGTCCTGGTGGCAGTTGGAGGGGCGGGGTTCAAGGGCGGAGGAGTGGGAAGTGGAGGAGATGCGGTGGAGAGCATCTTCAATCACCTTTGGGGGGAAATTGCGGTCTTTGAAGGAGGAGGTCATCTGGGTTGTACGGTATTGGAACTGGTCCTCCTGGGAGCAGATGCGGCGGAGACGAAGGAATTGGGAATATGGGATGGCGTTTTTACAGGGGGCAGGGTGGGAGGAGGTGTAGTCTAGGTAGGTGTGGGAGTCAGTCAGTTTATAGTAAATGTCTGTGTTGATTCGGTCACCCAAGATAGAAATGGAAAGGTCTAGGAAGGGGAGGGAGGAGTCTGAGACGGTCCAGGTGAATTTGAGGTTGGGGTGGAAGGTGTTGGTAAAGTGGATGAACTGTTCAACCTCCTCGTGGGAGCATGAGGCAGCGCCGATAGAGTCATCGACGTAACGGAGGAAAAGGTGTGGGGTGGTGCCAGTGTAGCTGCGGAAGATGGACTGTTCCATATATCTTACGAAGAGGCAGGCATAGCTGGTTCATGTCACATTACATTACAGGTGATCACCATTGGACCCACACACACACACACACAGATATTCCTACACACACGCACGGACACAGGTACACACAGACACCCACACACACCCTTATAGACACACACACCCTCTCACAGACTTAAGACACTCTGCACTCACCCCACACACACACACACTTTCTCACACTCACAACCCCCACCCCAGACAGACAGACACACAGACAAAGACCCACACGCACACATTTTGTGTGGTGAATTTCTTTGTACTTGCAGACTTACTCAAAAACTTACTCACTTTGCTCAAAAACTGCATACACTCATGTAGAACTGAGCTCAAGAACTGCATGAATTCATGTAAAACTCTGTTATCTCACTTTTTAAGATTAGAATCAATCTAAACATCAGGTCATAGACAGAGAACACAGGGGGTTAACACCTTCAGCATATTGTCTAGTTATCATCATTGTTAACAGCTAACCTGAGAATGTAACTTTTAAAAAAAGGGGTTTTGTGATTCACACATGAAAGAAGTGAAATTATAACTGTATTCTAATAGATGAAAGGCTTAACAGACAATCAGTTCTTCAATGTATAATTTCAGTTACATCACACTGCAAATTTTTGCTATAAATTCTGTGTTACAATCGAGCCCTCCACAATCACCTGATGAAGGAGCGTTGCTCCAAAAGCTAGTGCTTCCAATTAAACCTATTGGACTATAACCTGGCATTGTGAGATTTTTAACTTTGTAATTTAATAAGCTGAGAGGAATATGCACATAAAACAATGCTGATACATTTTCATGTTTACCACACTGAGCAGATTTGAATTTATGAAGCTCAGTTCCCTCAGCTTGACTGTCCTGGAATGGGAATGTCTCATTACCTAAACAGGTTCGGAAAACACAAAGGCTGAAAACGGCACAGCAAGGAAGATGTGTGCGTGAGTGTGAGAATGAGAGATAGAAAACTTTCTTCTGTAAAGTACATTCACTGACTAAAGGGTTTAAGGGACACTGGCTTGTCATGGATTGAATGTTTGCTTATTGTTCCCTGGAGCGCGAGATTCGGGAATGTTATGAATTTAATTTGCAATCTGGGAATCTAAGATGATTTTGAAAGAAAAAGCCATTTTGTAGGACAATGATACTGGATATGTTAGCTGAGCAAGGTGACCCCATGACCTTTTTCACATAGTTTAGACTAGTCTCTTGTTATGATGTACTATTAAAAGGCAAGTTTAACCAAAGCAGCCAGCCATTTGGAGCCTGGCTGGATCGAGGTTTCCCAATTTGATGCGTGTGTAACTTAATTAATCAAGCGGTCAATACGTTTCTCCTCCTCTACAAACTTCTGCCATTTTATTGCTACTTATCTGATTAAAACCATGCAGCATTTTTGTAATTTTAATACCAAATTCAGTTTCAAGATAGCTTGTTTGCAACAATAAGGAGAATAGCCCGAGAGCTCTTAGGGGTAAGAGCTGGCACCACTACTCTGCTCATGGTTTTAGAACCATAGCTCAAGCCTGGCTTGTAGGTATGTTACAGTGTAACATTGATGCCATTGGTAATAATTTAAACGAAACTGCCTCTAAGAGTTTTATATTCCAGTTTGCCACAGAGTACGATCGCCGGACGAACCAAGACAAACTACAGGTAGAGTCTATTAGGGATTCCCTGAGCCATCTTGAATAGGTACTTTAACAGTCATCCAGCATTCCCTACACCTGTCAGCCTTGCCCTTCACCCAAACAGGAACATGCTGTCTCTGGACTTCGGTTATCTCATTTCTGAAGGCTTCCCATTTTCCAGCCATCCCTTTACCGACGAATATCTGCCTCCAACCAACTGTTAGAAAGTTCTTGCCTAATACCATCAAAACTGACCTTCCTCCAATTCAGAACTTCAACTTAGATCCAGTCTATCCTTTTCCATCACGGTTTTAAAAGTAATAGAATTATGGTCGCTGGTCTCAAAGTGCTCCCCCACTGACACCCCAGTCACTTGCCCTGCCTTATTTCCCAAGAATAGGTCAAGTTTTGCACCTTCTCTAGTAGGTACATGTATATACTGAATCAGAAAATTTTCTTGTACACATTTGACAAAGTTCTCTCCATCTTAACCCTTAAAACTATGGCAGTCCCAGTCTATGTTTGGAAAGTTAAAATCCCCTACCATAACCACCCTATTATTCTTATAGATAACTGAGATCTCCTTATAAATTTGTTTCTCAATTTCGCGCCAACTATGAGGGGGTCTACAATACAATCCCAATAAGGTGAATATCCCTTTCTTGTTGCTCAGTTCCATCCAAATAACTTCCCTGGATGTATTCCCAGGAATATCCTTGGTAAGTACACCCACATAATGTTATCTCTTATCAAAGATGCAAATCCTCCTCCTCTCTTGCCTCCTATCTTTCCTATGGCATATATACCCTGGAAGTTTAAGCTGCCAGTTCTGACCATCCCTGAGCCTCGTCTCTGTGACTGCTATGATATCCCAGGCCCATGCTCTTAACCGTGCCCGGAGTTCATCTGCCTTCCCACTTAGACCTCTTGCATTGAAATTAATTAATTAATCAGTCCTACCTCACCCTCTGCTTTGTTCCTGCCTGCCCTGTTTGACTCACTCCTTTTCCCAACTGTACCAGTCTCAGATTGATCTCTTGCCTAACTATCTCCCTGCACTCCCGCCACCCAGCTCCAGCCCAAAAGCTAGTTTAATACCTCCAGAGCAGCTCTAGCAAATCTCCATTCCAATTCAGGTGCAATCCATTCTCCTTCTACAGGGCACTTCTACCCCACAAAAGATTTCAAATGATCCAAAAATGTGAACACTTCTCTCCCCTGCAACAGCTCCTCAGCCACGCATTCATCTGCTCGATCCTCCTATTCTTACGCTCACTAGCTTGAAGCACCAGGAGTAATCCAAATAAGACTACCCTCCAGGATCTCATTTTCAAATTCTTGCCCAAGTTTCCGTATTCTCCCTTCAGAATCACATCCTTTTCCCTTCCTATGTCATTAGTTCCAATGTATACAATGATGTCCTGCTGGTCCCCTCTCCCTCTTGAGAACATTCTGCAAAGTCACAGATATCCTTGATCCGGGCAACAGAGAGGCAACACACCATTCTGATTTTTTGCTGCTGACCACAGAAACATCTGTCTGTGCCTCGGACTAGAGAGTTCCCTAACACAATCGATGCTTGGAACCGGACACACCCCTCGATACATTAGAGCCATTCTTGGTACCAAAAACCTGGCTGTTCATGCTGCACTCCCCTGAGAGTCCATCACCCCCTACATTTTCCAAAACAGCGTACTTGTTTGAGATGGGGACAGCCACAGGAGACTCCTGCACTGCCTGCCACTCTCTCCTCCCTTTCCTGAAGGTAACCCATCTACCTCATTTTATCTGCTGTTTTCCTCCCATCCTATAACAGCCATCCATCACGCCCCCTTAGCTCCTATAAATTTCTTATTCCCTCTAACTGATGCTTTAACAAATCCATGCAATCTGATAGGATTCACAACCAACATACTTCCCGCAGACACAATCATCAGTAACATGGAAAACTCTCCCTAATCTCCCACAACTGACAGGAAAAGCACATCACTCTATAAAAGACCATCTTTGCACTGTAACTATCTACAGACCCAGAAAATAGCAGTCTTACTGCTCTAAAAAACACTCTTCCAGGCTAACTTAGTAGCTATGTTTTCTATTTTTAAAATTTCATCATGAGACTGATCTTAATAAATCAAAAAAGAATGCACTCCCCTCACGCTTGCAAATTTACAGTAAGGTTACCCTTATTCTTATCGTGATAGTCTTAGTATTCCCTCTTGAACCTCCAGATCACCTCTGTCCTCCTCAAAATCCAGCTCTGAAAAGGTGAACCAAGCTTTTAATTACCTGCTGCATTGCCTTATGGCCAAACTTGCATCTAGTGCTCCTGTGAAAAGCCTTGGGAACCTTCACTATGCTGAGTAAACTATATAAATGCATGCTATAGTTGTATAAATGCAGACTAAAGAAAACCATTCACCTAATTCACTGATGGACATCATTCTTGATATAACTAATTTCAAACTAACTTGCCTTCCTTTACACCAAAATTAAAATAAATCAATTTCAATTACAGATCTTCTATAAATTACTCTTTAATAACATGGAAACAGTCTTCCTACTCAATATTGTGAACTTAGTCAAATTCTGTTTGCATATGCAGGTACAATTATGGGTTGTGTATCGATCAACTGCATTATATATACATTGCCTGGAAATCTACAAAAAGCATAGGACTTCTGGCATTCTCTGCAATTTCAGCAATGGAGCACCCTTAATTACTGTCTACTTGAGTGATAATGACACAATAGAAAGTATCAGAAGCAGTACAAGAAGAGTGCTTACCTAGTTTTTTTCAAGAATCAGTACAGTAATTTTCCAAAATCAATTTATTATTTCAACATTTTAAAACCAGCTCTTCAAGAATTGACAATCACAACTTCTTCCTGACTCTGCACATATTTGGAAGTGATTAAATTTACAGAACTATGGAGATACAGCTGGAGAATGTGACGAGTTGGATGGCTGTTTCGGGAGTCAGTGCAGACACTATAGTTTGAAGTCCTCCTTCTGTGCTGTAAAATTTCATACAGTCATATCTGATAGCGCAATAGCCCTGTTCCTGTGCAATCTCATGTTAAGAAATTGCACAATAACCATGCCATTTAAACTAATGGGGCTGGAATCACATTATAGCCAACACAGGGAATGTTTGCATTCTTCAAAAAACAGTCTAAATTCTTCATCGCGGTAAAGCCAATTTGTGTTGAAGAAACGTATTATAGCAGACTAATTCTATTTAGGATTGGCCTAATGCAGAAGCTGCTACATTGTTGAACGTAACACCCAGGCGATGCAACTTTAATCCAAGTGTCTGCCCATTCAGACAGAAGATTACCTGAGGAGCGCAGGATAGTTGGTACCCCAGTCAATACTACTCACTTCAAAGATGCATGTGGTACGACTGGTATAGAATGACTCACCTACTGACCCCAAATTCAAAAACTAGTTCATTGCACAAAATGATGTGAAATATTTTAACAATGATAACAAGTCATAGGGTCATAGAGATGTACAGATTAGCGTGGTGCTGGGAAAGCACAGGAGGTCTGGCAGCAGCTGAGGAGCAGGAGAAGCGACGTTTCAGGCTGCAGCCTCTTCAGCTCTTCATTGAGGCGTACAGCATAGTCCCATTTGCCAGCCCCTAACTCACAACCCTCCAAACCACCCCCAGCCCCCCCCACCCGTATACCCATGCAAGTGCCCCTCAAATGTTCCAATTGCACCTGCCTCCACCACCTCCCCGGTAAGAATTTTATAATGTGTGGTCAGCAATTTAGCAAATGCCTTGGCTGCATATCTGTACTTGACTATGAATACACAGTGAGCATGGTCTGTGAAAATTGTGATCTGTGTGTAATAGCCTCCATTCCATAGTATTAGTGCAGCACGAGACATTTAATCCAATAATCAGATTACTGGAAGCAAAGGCAATTATTAACTCTGGGTCACGCAAGTGTGGTTACATTAAAAATTCCTGTCTATGGATTCAGGGATAAATTAGGATTATGAGAATTGCTGTGTAATCTTAGAGGTATAAATTGAGCAATAAATCTCAAAATTGTAATGCATTCTCATTCTACCAATCTTAATATTTTGTAAAACAAATGCATAAAGTAAAAAAGTACACATCTGATGTCTGTATGGAGCATAGCTTCAGAAACACATTTTACCCATCTATCAAGGTCCACGAGGGACTTAAAATCTCATAATCTCATCGTTAATTAGGATAGTGCATGTAACTAAGGAACCAAAATGCAACTGTGATTAGATACTGGAACAGACTTTTAAGATTTATAAAGTATTACAATCCACAGTTCCATTTTTAATTAAGACTACTGTCCAAGTTAAAATACTGCAAAGATGAAACAATCCATCTGGTATACATCCTACTTTCTATAGGTCACAAATTACTACAGAACATTATGTTTGCCCTTATGAAACTTTAGTCTTCAAAGTTGGTAACTGCAGAGGTAAACAATAACACACCGTTTGTAACTTAAAAAATGAAAGCTTATTTTTCCAAGTACGAAATTGAATGAAAATTAAAATGTTGCTGCACCACCCAATTTCCATCGTGAAACACTAGTGACAAGTTTAAAGGTTGAGAGAAAAGAAGTCTGTGAATGATCTTAACTGGAATTAAAATTTACTAATTATTCACAGTAGTGAGACTAGTACAGATAGAAATGGTCTATTTCAGAACACACTAGTTTACTACTACTACTACCACTGTGTAGATTTTCAATACATGTGCATACCTACAGCACGATAAACAACTTGTTACTGACATTACAATCATTACTAATTTACAAGTAAATAAATGCATCTGTTGGCTCTAAAAGACCACAGTAATCCATCAAGCATGTGACCAGTTAAATTCAAATTCCATCAGCTTAAAAATCACCATTTGCAGTTCCAAGGTCAATCAAAATCTGGATTTTTCAACCAAGCACAATCATATCTATTGAAAAAATGCACACTGGACAATTCGTGTTCAGAGCTCAGTGGGATACTGGAAGCCAAATATAAGACTTTCAAAATGTCATTTTAAAGCTCAACAGTTTTTAGCTGTTTTTAATTAATGCATAGCTTGCAAAGTAAGAACTGTTTTGCCTTATCAGAATTAATAAAACCAATACATCTGGATGTTGGTTTGCGCACGGAGCTGGAAGGTTTGCTTTCAGACGTTTTGTCACCATACTAGGTAACATCTTTAGTGAGCCTCCGAATGAAGCACTGGTAGTGTAGCCTGCTTTCTATGTTTGAGTTTCCTTGAACCTCAACCTGAGCTACAAACCTTCTCAAAACTCACTAAAACCAATACATCTAACCAATCTGCTCAAATACAATACGTCCCTTAATTATCAACTTTTGTGAGCAAGCGAATGAATGCCCACAAAGCTGATTACCAAGTCAAAAAGAACAATACACTTGGGTGATAACTTCGCTTTACAGATCCAATGAAAGCTGAAATTTAAACAGGAATCCCTCAGCACAACTTGCTGCAACTTAAATTTGTCTCTGTTCAAATGAAATGCAAAAATGCCCAAGAGAGCACGAGGTAATGACAACTACAACAATACTTCTGGGGAAAAAAAATCTAATAATAATTTCTTGGCAGCACAGAATTTGAGTACTGCTGAAAAGAGAAACATGTTTTCCAAGCCACTCAAACTCATCAGGACAAATGGAAGCATGTCAACTTTCTAAGGAAGCAACAATTTATGCAGCAAAGGGTGCTGACTGGTCGTGGCATTGCCACAGAGGATGCACTGACTTATTAAAAACCAAAAAGAGATACAGATATTGGAAATCAGAAACAAAATCATAAATTGCTGGGAAATCTCAGGAAGGGTGGCAGCATCTGAATAGAAATCAGTGTTAACGTTTCAGGTCCAGTGGCCCTTCTTCAGAACTACTGGCAGCTAGGAAAAAGTTGTTTTGTTATACAGAAGATAGGTGGTTTTGGGGAGGGGTAAGGAGTAAGCAATAAGTGGAGATAGAGCCCAAAAAGAGACAAAAGAACAGCTGGACAAAGAAGTGGCTATGGGTCAGCCTGGGAGAATGAATTGTTGCTAATGGAGATTATTGAAAACAATAAATATTGTAGATCACACTCGGTCAGATAGCCTCCATGGAAAGACAGCAAGCTAACATTTTGAATCCAGTAAAAATTCACAACAACAGATTATAGTTCAACAGGTTTATTTGGAAGCACTAGCTTCTTCATCAGGTGGTGAATCTAGATAACTCCCTTCCTTTCCTCTCGGCTACCTACCAGATTCATTCCTCCTGCCGACCAACTAGGTCATACCTTATCTGTCTGCACCTATCCCTATTTCTTAACCCTCACCCCAGCTTCCACCCCCCTTGATCTGCAGCTTCCCTTACACCCAACCCCAGTCCTGAATAAAGGTTACAACCTAAACATAGACTTCTCCACCTCCTGATGCTGCCTGCCTTGCTGTGTCCCTTCAGCCTCCTGCCTGTCCCTCCTGATGCTGCCTGCCTTGCTGTGTCCCTTCAGCCTCCTGCCTGTCCCTCCTGATGCTGCCTGGCTTGCTGTCTTCTCCCAGCCCCCTGCCTGTCTACCTTGGATTCCAACATCGGCAGTTTTATCTCTAACCATGGTGATCTCCAGCATTTGTTGTTTTCAGTACAGATTCCAGCATCTACAGTAATGTGCTCCTAAATGGGGATTATTAGTGGCTAACAATGGGTGTCGTGTAGTAGCAGACTATATGATAATAAGGCCTGGCGCATGGGGATTGGGGTAAGGGTGTGGGAAAAAGTGCCTCAAACCCTCAAATTGTCAATCTCAATACTGAGTACTGAAGGCTACAGAGTCCCCAAGCAGAAAGTGAGGTGCATTTCTTCTAGCTTGTGCTCAACTTTGCTGGGATGCTGAGACAGATGTTGGCCAGGGAACAAGGTGGTGTGTTGAAATGTCAGGATTTAGATCAAAGTGGTGCTGGAAAAGCACAAGAGGTCAGGTAGCATCCGAGGAGCAGGAAAATCAATGTTTCGGGCAAAAGTCCTTCGTCAGGAATAGAGGCACGAAGCCCCCAGGGTTGAGAGATAAATGGGGTGAAGGTGAGGGAGAGAGAGAGAAAGAGAGCTGGGGAGAAGGTAGCAAATAGTACAATAGGTGAATGGGGTGGGAATGGAGGCGATAGGTCAGAGAGGAGGGAATAGGTGGGAAGGGAGATTGGTAGGTGGAACAGGTCATGAGGACAGTGCTGAGCTGGAAGGTTGGAAGTGGAGTAAGGTTGGGAAAGGGGAATGGGGAAACTGGTGAAGTCCACAGTGATGCCCTGGGGTTGAAGTGTTTTGAGGCGGAAGATGAGGCGTTCTTCCTCTAGGCATCAGGTGGTGAGGGAGTGGCGGTGGAGGAGCCCAGGACCTGCATGTCCTTGGCAGAGTGGGAGGGAGGAGTTGAAATGTTGGGCCCCGGGGCAGTGGGGATAATTGTTGCGGGTGTCCGAGAGATGTTCCTTGAAGCAGTCTGCTAGGAGGCGTCCAGTCTTCCCAATGTAGAGGAGACCGCATCAGGAGCAACGGATACAATAAATGATATTGGTGGACATGCAAGGCTCCTTTGGGGCCTTGGATGGAGGCGAGAGAGGTGGTGTGGGCACAGGTTTCACGATTCCTGTGGTGGCAGGAGACAGCGCCAGGAAGGAGGGTGGGGTGTTTGAGGGGGGGGGGGCTGAGCAGGTAGTCACGGAGGGAATGGTCTTTGCGGAAAGCGGTGGGAAGGGAAATATATCTCTGGTGGTGGGGTCAGTTTGAAGGTGACGGAAATGTCAGCGGGTGATATAGTTAACGTGAAGGTTGGTAGTGTGGAAGGTGAGGACCAGGGGTTTGTCCTTATTACGGTTGGAGGGGTGGGGTTTGAGCGCTTTAGGGAACATCTCCGGGACACCCGCACCAATCAACCACACGGCCCCGAGGCTCAACATTTCAACTCCCCCCCTCCCACTCTGCCGAGGACATGGAGGTCCTGGGCCTCCTTCACCGCCGCTCCCTCACCACCAGACGCCTGGAGGAAGAACGCCTCATTTTCTGCCTCGGAACACTTCAACCCCAGGGCATCAATGTGGACTTCAACAGTTTCCTCATTTCCCCTTCCCCCACCTTACCCTAGTTCCAAACTTCCAGCTCAGCACTGTCCCCATGACTTGTCCGGACTTGTCCTACCAGCCCATCTCCTTTTCCACCTATCCACTCCACCCTCTCCTCCCTGACCTATCACCTTCATCCCCTCCCCCACTCACCCATTGTACTCTATGCTATTTTCTCCCCAACCTCACCCTCCTCTAGCTTATCTCTCCACGCTTCAGGCTCTCTGCCTTTATTCCTGATGAAGGGCTTTTGCCCGAAATGTCGATTTTGCTGCTCCTTGGATGCTGCCTGAACTGCTGTGCTCTTCCAGCACCGCCAATCCAGAATTTGAAGGCAGATATGCAGGATGTGGATGGGCGTTAGAGAGCATCTTCAACCACTTGAGAAGGGAAATTGCGACCTCTCAAGAAGGTGGCCATCTGGTGTGTTCTGTGGTGGAACTGGTCCTCCTGGGAGCAGATACGGCGGAGGAATTGGGAATACAGGATGACATTTTTGCAGGAGGCAGGATGAGAAGAGTTGTAATCCAGTAGCTGTGGGAATCGGTGGGTTTGCAAAAAAAATGTCAGTGTCAAGTCGGTCGTCATTAATGGAGATGGAGAGGTCCAGGAAGGGGATGGATGTGTCAGAGATGGTCCAGGTAAATTTAAGGTCAGGGTGGAATGCGTTGGTGAAGTTGATGAATTGCTCAACCTCCTCGTGGGAGCACGAGGTGGCGCCAATGCAGTCATCAATGTAGAGGAGGAAGAGGCGGGGAGTGGTGCCGGTGTAACGATGGAAGATGGACTGTTCTACGTAGCCGAAGAGACAGGCATAGCTGGGGCCCATACGGGTTCCCATGGCTACCCCTTTGGTCTGGAGGAAGTGGGAGGATTCAAAGGAGAAACTGTTAAGGGTGAGGACCAGTTCAGCCAAACGAACGAGTGTGTCGGTGGAAGGGTACCGTTGGGGACGTCGGGAGAGGAAGAAACTGAGGGCTTGGAGGCCCTGGTCATGGCGGATGGAGGTGTCAAGGGATTGGATGTCCATGTGAAGATGAGGCTTTGGGGACCAGGGAAACGGAAGTCTTGGAGGTGGAGGAGGGTGTGGGTAGTGTCTTGAACATATGTGGGGAGTTTAGGGTGTAGGTTTGCTCGCTGAGCTGTAGGTTTGATATCCAGACATTTCATTACCTGGCTAGGTAACATCATCAGTGGTGACCTCCAAGTGAAGCGAAGTTGTTGTCTCCTGCTTTCTATTTATATCTTTCTCCTGGATGGGGTTCCTGGGGTTTGTAGTGATATCATTTCCTGTTCGTTTTCTGAGGGGTTGATAGATGGTATCTAAAGCTGTGTGTTTGTTCATGGTGTTGTGGTTGGAGTGCCAGGCCTCTAGGAATTCTCTGGCATGTCTTTGCTTAGCCTGTCCCAGTCAAAAGAAAGAACAATGGAGAACTACAAACCTACATATACAGAAAACCAACAAACACTGACCAAATACAATAGTGCCTCGACTTACTAACTTAATCCGTTCCGGGAGCCGGATCGCGAACCGAAAAGTTCGCAAACTGAATCAATTTTTCCCATTGTTCGGATAGCGTTCACAGCGCACGCGCCAAAGATGAACTACTCGTACCTTCGTTGGTACCTTGAATCTTGTACGTATGTTGAAGCAAAATTTAATGTACAATGCCGTTCGTATGTCGAGGCGCTACTGTACTTAACTACTCTAGCAACCATCCCAACACACACACAAATGAAGCTGTACCAGAACACTATTCCAACGAGCCACCACACACTGCAGAACAGACGAACTTTGGAAAACAGAGGAGAACCACCTATATAACGTATTCAAGAAGAACGGATACTCAAAAAATACAGTCCGCAGATTCCTCAAGAACAAACCATGACAAGCAGACCAAACACAGCCAGAAACCCTAACTACCTTATCATATATCAAAGTAGTTTCAGAAATGACAGCCAGACTACTGAGACCCTCTCTAACAAAAACTAACAAACTTAAAAGACCCAGTACAACCCATGGACAAAACCAACGTCATCTACAAAATTCCATGCAAGGACTGCCACAAACACTACGTAGGACAAACAGGAAGAAAGTTAGCCACCAGGATACATGAACACCAGCTAGCCACAAAAAGACACGACCCTCTCTCCCTCGTAGCCCTACACACGGATGAAAAAAACCACCATTTCGACTGGGACAACACATCTATCCTGGGACAGGCTAAGCAAAGACATGCCAGAGAATTCCTAGAGGCCAGGCACTCCAACCACAACGCCATAAACAAACACACAGATCCAGATACCATCTATCAACCCCTTAGAAAACGAACAGGAAATGACATCACCACAAACCCCAGGAACACCATCCAGGACAAACATATAAATAGAAAGCAGGAGACAACAGCTTCGCTTCACTTGGAGGTCACCACTGATGATGTTACCTAGCCAGGTAACAAAACGTCTAGATATCAAACCTACAGCTCAGCAAGCAAACCTAAACCTCAACCTGAGCTACATATGTGGGGAGTTCCTGGAGTAGCGGGGATAGGTAGGTGGAGATGAGTTCGGTGGGGCAAGAGCAGGCTGAGACAATGGGTCGGCCAGGGTGGTCAGGCTTGTGGATCTTGGGAAGGAGGTAGAACCGGGCAGTGCGGGGTTTCCGGACTAAGAAGTTAGAGGCTGTGGGTGGGAGATCTCCTGAGGTGATGAGGTTCTGTATGGTCTGGGAGATGATGGGGTGGTGGGGTCATGGTCCAGGGAGTGGTAGAAGGAGGTGTGCTCGAGCTGGCGGCTGGCTTCAGCGGTGTAGAGCTCAGTGCGCCAAACTACCACTGCACTCCTTTATCTGCTGGTTTGATGGCGAGGTTGGGATTGGAGCAGAGGGAGTGGAGGGCTGCGCGTTGTGAGGGCGAGAGGTTGGAGTGGGGCAGACAGTTTGAGGCGGTTAATGTCTCGGTGGCAGTTGGAAATGAAGAGGCCGAGGATGGGTAATAGGCCAGCCTGGGGTGTGTTGAAGTGTCAGGCAACTCGAAGCGGAGGGTCTTTTTTGTGGACAGAATATGGGTGCTCTGTGAAGCAGTTACCCAGTCTACATTTCATTCCCCCAATGTCGAGGAGAACACATTGTGAGAAGCGAATGCAACAGACTAGATTGAGTGCATTGACTTATTGTTAACCAACCTGTTTAATTTTTTAAAAAGAGGCAATGACTGAACACTCAGTTCCTACTTTCACAGCACATGGCCCTGCAAGTGCATATGCAGCTGCAGCAATAAACAAGCTCCATTGAATTAGACTAATAACCTTAAACTGGTCAGTCAGTATCCTTGCCTCATCAAATCCCACATGATCCAGAGATGTGTCAAAACATCCTTCAACAGGCTGGTTAGAAAATATCTAAATTATTGCTTTGAAATTGGTATTCTTGCATTTATCGTGATGAGTGCGAGACTAAAAGCTTCAACAATACAATTACGTCAGCAATACAAACAAGTTCAGTTGGCTGAATATTTAGTTTGGACAGTCAGAGTGATGCCAACAGTGTGGGCTCAATACCCACACCAGCTGAGTTTACCATGAAGGACGCTCCTTCTCAACCTTTCCTCTCAACAGAGACTGATGGCTCCCAGGATAAACCACAAACAATCATCTCTCTCCAAAGAGAGGGTAGCTCTACAGTCCGGTAGGAATATTATGACTTTTTTAAATCAGCAACTTTGATCAACATCCCTGAAATCAATGCAACAAAAGATTTTCTGGTCATTATCAGAAGCTAGTCATTAGCTGAAATTAACTACTATATTTCTCACACTACAACACTGAATACACTTCTAAAGTAATTCACTGGCTAAAAAGTGCTTTGAGACTTTTGGTCGCTATGAAAGGCACAATGCAAAATGCAAGTCTTTCTTGTTGACGTTTGCATTCCCTTTCTTTCAGATAATATAACCACATACATTATTCATTCACAGAAATTGGAAGCACGATAAGAGTCACATACAAATGATAGTGACTTAAGATATTTAAACAGCTCTTTTCCAGAGTTAAAAAAATCATAAAGACAATTGCATGACAAAGAAATATATCTTAAAAGACAGTACGTTGGAACAGGAGTTCTTTTAAAATCTGATTATTAGAACAGTTGCAAAGCCAGGAAATACTGCCCTTCAGGAGGTTTTTGAACCACTACAGTCCATGTTGTGTTGGTACATCCACAGTGCCAAGAGGGAGGGAGTGCAAGGATTCAACTCAGCAACAGTGAAGGATGTCAACACAGCTCTGAATCCAGGGTGAACGATAGTGTTGAATGTGATGTTCCCAGGCAGCTGCTGCCTTCCAGCTGATAAACGTCTCAGGGTTAGAAAATACTGTCAAAGGATGTCTTGCTGAGTTGTTGCTGTGCACTTTCTAGATGTTACATTCTGTTGCCAGTATGAACCAGGTACTGGAATAGATGCATGTTTCAGATGGTAGATGGTGTTGTTGCGAATTAAACAGGTCGCTTTTTCTCAGGTAGATCACGGTTTACTTCAGAGTCATAGAGATGTGCAACATGGAAACTTGTGCAGCACTTTTAACAGCAGGATTCAAAAAACAAAAATTGTGCTTGAAGCTAACTTACTCAGAAACCTCACAGTAGTTACCAACAGGAATTCTGCATTTCTGTAAGGAGTGCCCTTCTGGGCTACTCCACAGCAGGGAGAACTATGAACTACAGTGTATCTAACCTGTGCTTCACATTAAACGTTAAGTGGAAATAATTTTCCATTTGCTAGCACGAACACATCTAATTTAAAAAGCAAGCAAAACTCAAACTTTAAAAGAAGGAAATCCCTGCTCTTAACCTATCCAATACATATAATTTCAAGTCTATACGCAGGTGTGCCAGTTACAAATCAATGTAGCAACTGAAAAAAACTGAAATTGTCAGAGTAACTGACGAGCCACAATGTTTTTCCATCTCAACATTTTCTTCCTTTCCAAACTGCCACATCAGCAAGGCCAGTTAAATAAGTAAAATTAGGTCTAATTTCCATTGCAACATTAAGATACAAAAGCTGAACAGTTACTTCTGATATGGAAGATCATAAATATGCATGCATTTATATGCTATTGTTAAAATTCATTACCAACTTGAACTTTTAGTCTCTTCATTTTTCCAGTATCTCACGGAAGCAGACAGGCTACGCCTATCATTTTAAACTAACAATTAATTAGAAGTTAATAAAAAGTTGAGGAAGACATGATTTAAGAACATGATTTATTTAACGTCAGTATTTTTTTCTTTTGAGACAAGTATAATTACAACCAGTTACTCGTGATTTAAAATATTTCAAAATCCTCAATATAACTGTCTTACTGAAAAGTCACTGAAAACATGGAGAAATGTCTATGCAGCATGCTATTAGGCATAAATCTGCTTCCTTCTGCACGGGCTTATGATAACTGAACATGCGCATGTATTTGCAGAGTTACTTTTTGCTCAAGTACACATTGTACTCAAAGTTAAAATTTGCAATGCTTTGCAAGGAAAATAAAACAAAGAAAATTTACAGCCCAGGCACAGGTCCTTCAGCCCTCCAAGCCTTAGCCGATCCAAATCCACTGTCTAAACCTGTTGCCCAATTCCAAAGGTTCTGTATCCCTCTGCTCTCCACCTACTCATGCATCTTAAATGAATCTACCATGCCTGCCTCTACCACCTCTGCTGGCAATGCGTTCCAGGCACCTACCACCCTCTGTGTGAAGTACTTGCCGCATGTATCCCCCTTAAACTTTTCACCTCTCACCTTGAAAGCGCGACCTCTCGTTATTGGATCCTTCACACTGGGAAAAAGCTTGTCTCTATCCACCTTGTCTGTACCCTTCATGATTTTGAAAACTCAATCAGGTCCCCCCTCAATCTCCTTTTTTCTAATGAAAACAAATCTAATCTACTCAACCTCTCTTCATAGCTAGCACCTTCCAAACAAGAAACATCCTCGTAAACCTTCTCTGCACCCTTTCCAAAGCATCCACATCCTTTTGGTAATGTGGTGACCAGAACTGTACATAGTATTCTAAATGCGGCCGAACCAATGTCTTGTACAATTTTAACATGTCTTGCCAGCCTTTATACTCAATACCCTGTACAATGAAGGCAAGCATACCATATGCCTTGTTGACCACTCTATCCACCTGTGCAGCCACCTTCAGGATACAATGGACCTGCACTCCCACATCTCTCTGCTCATCAACTTTTCCAAGGCTCTTCCGTTCACTGTATAATTCGCTCTTGAAATAGAGTTGCCGAAATGCATCACCTCACAGTTGCCTGGATTGAACTCCAGCTGCCACTTCTCCAACCAACTCTCCAGTCTATATTCTCCTGTATTCTTTGACAGTCCCTTATGCTTTCTGCTACTCCACCAATCTTCGCGTCATCTGCAAACTTGCTGATCATACCAACAGTGCCCTCTTCCAGGTCATTTACGGTGGCTCAGTGGTTAGCACTGTTGCCTCACAGCACCAGGCTCCCAGGTTTGATTCCAGGCTTGGGCGACTGTGTGGAGTTTTCACATTCTCCTTGTGTCTGCATGGGTTTCCTCCGGGTACTCTGGTTCCCTCCCACAGTCTAAAAATGTGCAGGTTAGGTGAATTGGCCATGCTAAATTGCCCGCAGCGTTTAGTGCATTAGTCAGACGGAAATGGGTCTGGGTGGGTTACTCTTCAGAGGGTTGGTGTGGACTTGTTGGGCCGAAGGGCCTGTTTCTACACAGTAGGGAATCTAATCTAAAGAGTGGCCCCAGCACGGATTCCTGTGGAACCCCACGGGTCACCTTTCTCCACTGAGAAACTCCCTTCAACTACTACTCTCTGTCCCCTGTTGCTCAACCAGTTCTTTATCCACCTAGCTAGAACACCCTGCACACCATGTAACTGCACTTCCTCTATTAGTTTACCTTGGGGAACCTTATCAAACGCCTTACTAAAGTCCATGTATATGACATCAACAGCCCTTCCTTCATCTATCAACTTGCTCACTTCCTCAAGGAACTCTATTTAGTTGGTAAGGCACGATCTCCCCCGCACAAAATCATGTTACCTATCACTGATAAGCCCATTCTTTTCTAAATATAAATCGATCCTATCCCTCAGTATCTTCTCCAGCAATTTTCCCACTACTGACGTCAGGCTCACTGGTCTATAGTTACCCAGAATATCCCTACTACCCTTCCTGTGCAGGGGTACAACATGAGCACCTTCCAGTCCTCTGGCACCTCACCTGTGTTTAAGGATGCCACAAAGATATCTGTCAGGGCTCCAGCTATTTCCTCTCTCTCCTCCCTTAGCAACCTGGGATAGATCCCATCCAGTCCTGGGGATCTGTCCACCTTAATAACCTCTAGCATACCCAACACATTTTCCCCACTTATGTCAATGTGATCCAGACTAATCAAACTTCTATCTCTAATCTCAATATTCATCATGTTCCTCTTTTCCGTGAACACTGATGCAAAGTAATCATTCAGAATCTTACCCATTCTCTCAGGTTCAACACACAGCCTTCCTTCATCATCCTTTAGTGGACCAATCCTTTCTCTAGTTACCCGCTGGCTTTTTATATAAGAATAAAATACTTCGGGATTTTAAGTAAAATTAGTTTAAATGGACAACAAAATTCAAAAGTTAAAAATCACAACACCAGGTGGTCGACAGGAGCAACTCTCCGAAAGCTAGTGCTTCCAAATAAACCTGTTGGACTATCACCTGGTGTTGTGAGATTTTTAACTTTGTACACCCCAGTCCATCACCAGCATTGCCAAATCATAACAAAATTCTAAATTATTTTCTATAAATTCAAATAGTGGACCATCCTGCAAGTGTAATTCTGCAACTCAGCCTTTGTATTTACAACACAAAACCGAATGGGAACAAGTCAAAAATTAAATTTCAAATGATCAACACTAAGGATCACTTCAATTTGAATTGGGTTACAGGCTATTTAGAGAAGGTTTACATAATTTTGGTACATATACATACTGGACTAATTTCACTAAATCCCCGACTATACAACTATAATAATCATCCATACTACAGATACTTCCAAGTATCTGCCATTTTGAAATAATAGCCTTTCCAAAAAGAATATTTCAAAGTTGCGCAATACCATTAATAGAACAGCCAACAAATTTTCAAAATAATGACGTGGGCAGTTTAACCTTTTTTTTAAAACTTTCAACAGCCCACTGTTTGGAGTGGACAACCTCCAAAAACATTCACATGGATTCTTGACTAACTAGATCCTAGATTCTACTCTCCACATCTGGAGAACTGCAGCCATTAACCACCTTCTCAACTGAAGGCACACCAACCACATTGCTGCAAATGCTGGTCTTGCCGTACTGTGCAGAAACAACCTTAGTTTCCCCTCTTTTGTCTATTACCGCTGTAGAATCTACCAGCAACCATGAGAGAATTATGGAATTCTCTCATTTAATAAAAGCTGATCAGGCTGTAAACCTGACTCAAGGAAGACCTCTTCAGAATCACTAGTTTAAATTCTTCCTTGGCAAACTAATCCTTAACGTTACAAACCAAGACAGAAATTGCTGGAGAAACACAGCAGATCTGGCAACATCTGTGAAGAGAAAACACAATGTTTCAAGTCCAGTGACCTTTCTTCAGAAAGAAAGGAAGAGAAATCAGTTAACATTTTGGGTCCAGTAAGCCTATGCCTGTTTAGCTTTTGCTCATGAGGCAATTCACTCATTCCAGGGATTAAGTAAATATCCTCTGAACTGCTTGCGACACATAGACATCCTTTCCTAAGTATGGTGACCATTACTGAACACATTTCTCCAGATATGATCTCACCAATGCCCTATATAATCGAATGCATTCAACTCCCCTCACAATAACTCCTAATACTCTATTAGATTCCTGAATACTTACTGTATTGACAGATAGTGCCATACCTTTGATCACTTCAACCAAGTCATTTATATAAACAGAAGGGTTGAGGCTCAGCACCAATTCCTGTGCCACACCTGCCAGCCTGAAAAATAACCATTTTTATTTTGCAGAGTAACCTTTGGTGTGGTGTTTTATCAAATGCCTTCTGGAAATCTAAATACAATATATTTCCATTATCTACAGTACAAGTTACTTCTTTAAAGAACTCCAATAAGTAGTTAAACATGACCTTCCTTTGACAAACTATGCTGACTATGCCTGATTTTATACAAGTGTCTTGCTATAACATAAAACCTTCTAAGATTTTGCCTATGACAGATGTTAAGCTAAGTGGCCTGTAATTTTCTGCTTCCTCTCTCCCTTTTTGAATAAAGGGATCACATTAGCTATTCTCCAATTGAATGTTTTGGAAAATTAAACCCAGCAAACAAACTATTTCACTGATGACTTGTCTTAAGACCGTCAGGACATGGGGAGCTGTGAATGCACAGTTCCAACAATATACTTCATATTATTTCCGTGCTAATTGAAACTTTTTGGAGTTCCTCCTTCCCTTTCAATTTCATATAGTTATTTTCAGGATGCTACTGGGGTCTATTTAATCCTACTATAGTGGTGGGTCGGCTAACAAATTCTATCAGAACTTTGATGTACAAAGTAGTGGAGTTAAAACGGAGAGCTGAAAGTCTGATCAAGCAAAACTGACTTTTGGAGACTTAACAGAGAAAAATACCTGCTGCTGTCATCTTGTGTTCTTAAAGTGAAAGCTTACTTTAGCTCTACATGCCAGACACAGTATTTGCCCAAAATAAAGAGAATCAAGTTAAATTATTACACCAGCTTCAGAATTACCCATTTGATGAACTGTACAACTAGCAACCTCAAACTACATCAAAATAATATTCAGTCACAGGCAGCACACAGAATTGCCAAGCACAGAATAAAATAAATAATACGTACTTGGTTTTAGATTTATACAGCACTAAAATTTCCACATTTTTTAGGGAGATCTTGGGTTGCACTTAAAGTGAAACTGTACCTTAGAAAAATGGAAATCACTCAAGTCGAGGGTTCGTGGCATGCAACTGGTTTGACCATCCATAAGAATATTTTGCTGGACAGGTCCTAATCTCTTCTAGAATAGCCAACTCACTACACAATTATGTGAGAGAGTAAAGATAATGCCTGGGACAGTTTCTTTTCCCCATCTCCCTCAACATGTAATCAGTTTTGGACTGGTCATTGAGATCAGTACAATAAGTCACCCTACTTTGTCATTCCGCTTTCAAGGCAATTACTAAAGGCTGTATTCCTCTTATCATTGACGGGACGTGAACATCCTGCCAGCATTTATTGCCTGTCTCTAGTTGCCCTGAAAGCCACACTGCTGAGCAGCCTTCTTGAACTGCTTGGTCCAGGTACACCATAATGCTGTTAAGGAGGGTGGTTTCAGAATTTTGATCCAGTGACACTGATGGAACAATGATATACTTCTAAATCAGGATGGCCTGTAGCTTGGAGGAGAACTTGATCTTTGTGTATCTGCTGGCCTTGTCTTTCTAGATAGTAGTGATCATGGCCAAGTGGAAGGTGCGGCCTAAGGAGCCTTAGGGAATTTATACAGGATATCTTGTAGATGGTGCTGAATAGTAGTAGTAGTAGAATGAGTGTATTTTTATTGGATGCGACACAAGTTGAGTCAGGTACTTTGCCCTAAAGTCATTTCAAGCCAAGTTTCATATAGGACCATGTGACTGGATTGGTGCCATTTTGGGCAACTTCTGCCGCTTCCCGTTGACATGCCAGCTTGATACTCATCCTCTCTAATGACCAGCTCAAATCAACTCAGTGACTTACTCCACTTTCACCAATCCAACCATAATCAAGGGATCTCCAGATGATGCACGTAATGCATGCGCATAAATAACGGGAGAGGATCAACAATCCGGGTCCCTTCTCTCAAAGTAAGGAGGCAAAGGGTTAACCGATTAGAAATATGTCAAATTCTAACAATTTGACAGTGCAAATACAGAAAACATTCCTTTACTGGGGAATAGTATAATAAGACACAGTCAATACAAAAAGTTCCCAAGAAATCCAATATGAATTCAAAAGAAACTTCTTTCCCCACAGACAAGAATCTGGAACTCATTACCACAGGAAGTGGTAGAAACAAACAGAACAGATGCATTTCAGGGGAAGTTAGACAAACATCTGAGGGAAGAGAGAATAGAAGGCTATTCTGATTCATTAAGATCAGAAAACATTGGAGAAAAGAAAGGCAATAAGAAATAATTCAAAGGTTTTTCCAAAGAAGCACGTTATCTAAATGGCAAAAGATCAGAGAGTTCAGTTGCAGCAGGACTGGTTATCTCATTAACACATAAAAGGTGAGTATGCAAGTACAGCAATGATTAGGAAAACAAATAGAACATTATTTGTTACAAGTTGAATTGGATACTAACTAGGGAGTGCATGCCTCAGGACAATGGTAAGACCACATCTGCAGTATTGGTTTTCCTTATTAATAAGGTTGGAATTAGTTCAGAGACTCTTCAGATATTAGACTAAAACCTGGAGTGGGTATGAAAAATAGGATGGAAAGACTAAGCTTATATTTACAAAGAGTTTTGAAGAGTAAGAGCTGACATGATTGAAACATAGAATATTGAGAGATCTGATAGTATGGATGTGGAACAAATCCGGCAAAAGTTTAAGACCAACATTAGTAGAACTCACCCTCAGGTTCAGGTGAGCATGACTCAGATCAAATAAGAACTTACAGTTAACAATGGGATGCTGGAGGCAAGGGTAATGGGTTAACAAGGGTCAAAAGCAGTCATTTTGTAGAGCCATTTAACAATATTGGAAGCATTCAGTAAGTAAGGTCAGTTTAACAAGGTGAAAAGTATTCATTATGTGAAGCCAGTTAAGGTTAAGAACATTCATTGTGTCACAGCAGATGGCTTAATTTTTTTTTACTATTGATACTTGCTGATTGTAATGGTCACCAATCAATATGTATGTTGCCTTATCAGGATGCTTCTTCGTGTAAAGTGACTATATAATTCATTAAGAAACTGTTCTTCCAGAGAAGAACGAGAACGCATGTCTCTGTGCACATGGGTGATTGCTCTCTCTCCCTCCAGGGCCCGGAATAAAGATGAACGAGGTAAATCCATAATGTGTTTGAGGGTTTTGCTTCGACTAAAGCCATACTGTGTCTCACGGCATTCCTTCTTTAAACATGGGGCACAAAACTGCTCATAACATTCCAAATGTGGTCTGACCAGAGCGTTATGGAGCCTCAGCACATCTCTGCTCGTGTTTTCTTGTACTCTTGAAATGAAAGCTAAGATAGCATTTGTCTTCCTAACTGCCAAGCCTGCATGTTAACCCTAAGTGAATCCTAAATCAGGACTCCCAGTCCCTTTGTACTTCAGACTTACAAATTCTTCCCTCATTTACAAAATCATTTATATTTTTCCAATCAAAATGTAAACCTCAAACTTTCCCACAGTGTATTGTATCTTCCACTTCTTTGTCCATTAGCCTAGCATGTCCAAGTCCTTCTGCAGCTTCCCTCCTTCCTCAACACTACCTGTCCCTCCACCTATCTTTGTGTTATCTACAAACTTAGCAGTTCCTTCATCCAGACCATTAATGCATAACATAAATAGCTGTGGCACCAACAATGACCCCTGCAGAACTCCACGAGTTTATCAGGACTGTAACCATGAAAAAGACTACATTATCCCTTCTCTGTCTTCTGCCAGTCAGCCAATCCTCTATCCATGCCAGTACCATGCCCCTTACCCCACAGGACTAGCAGTCCCTTGTCAAGCACCTTGTTAAAAGCCTTCTGGAAATCCAAAAAGATCACACTTCCTTAAGGAATTCTACAGATCTGCTGGGCATGGCCTCCCCTTGATAAAGCCATCTGACTCCACCATATTTTACTTTGCACTTCCAAGTGCTCTGCAACCTCATCCTTAACAGTGGACTCTGAGATCTTACCAATGACCGGAGGTCACGTCAACCAAATTAGAAAGGGGAGAAAGAGAGCGCGCGAGGGGACAACCCCCATCCTCACTCCTGCACCCAACCACTGAACCCCATTTCAAAATCACGTTGCTTCTCTGCTCATCAGTAATGTGGCCTTGGTGTCTGAAAATGTGCGTACCCACGTTTCCAGACTAGAGCATGTGAACAATTACCCGCAATTGTGGGTGTCAACAGACTGTGCACAAAAATAATGATTTGATATATTTTACTAGAACTATAGATGGGGAAACATATGCACGTTTATATAATCTTCAGTTCTGATTGGCGTCAATCCAACACACCACAAAGAGTGCAAGTCAGTTTCACTTTTGAAACCCCAGCACACCTAAATTAATTTTTCAATCACACATATCTCGTGAAACTAGGCTTCACTATTCAGCTCCCAAATACAGTACATTCAATAGCACCAAAAGTAACAGAAAACAAGGGATGCTTCATGCTTAAATCCCATTTAATTTTAAACAGATGACAAAGTTAACCATCAGTTCTGATGCTTTCACCTAAAGTATGCTGATAACACTTGAAACTATGCTTTATAAAAGATGCATGGGATCAGAGAGGAGTATTCATCTGATAGACCATATGTCGATATTGCGAGGATTACTCATGCAAATCTGAATATGTTTTAGCAATAATGATAACTGACACGAACTGATCACAGAGCAAAGTCAGTTTTGTTTTTAAAACAATTCCATTTGAAATAATGAATGTAAAAAGCATGTGCCATGTAATAAAAACAGAAGAATAAAACATGAAGGGAACTGATCTGCTGTCTCCAATTTAGTTCCTTTTTCAGTTGGGGCTGGAAATAGTGCTTCCACCTCTAATTTAGGTTTAAATCCAGCCAAGTTGAAGCAATAAAAGCTTCCCTTCTCCCGAACCTGAAGGATGCCAAGTGAAATAAGTTTGAGCAAATTAAAACCCAATTTCTAATGGGTACATGCTCTGAGTACAGAGCAATATTTTGTTCTGGTTCTGTGACCAGTACCAAGAACAAAGGCATCGTTTGAGCAAAAACCAAGACTGGTTCCAAAAGACTTTTCCTGAAGCTAAGTGGAGTCAAAACTACTGAAACATAATGCCACAATCTTCATTTGCTTCTGACACACAAATTTCTTCATTGTTTCATGGGATGTGGGTATTGCACACACTAGTACCAATCCCCAATTGTCACTGAATTGAGTAATTTGTTATACCAGTACAGAGGGCATTTCAAAGTCAACCACATGTGCTGAAGTCACATGTCAGCCAGACCAGGTAAAAATGCAGATTTCTTTCCCTAAAAAAGATAATAGTGAATCAGATTGCTTTTTAAAAAACTAATTATAGTTCTACTGAAACAAGTTCAGTTCATATTTACGAAAACTGAATTTAATTTCCACCAGTTGTCATGGTGTCATTTGAGACTAGATCCCCATAACACTAAGTTGCACCTCTGGATTACTAGGCCAGTAAATCACTACTATGCCACTGTCTCCCCAAACATCTCCAATACTCAAGATTAGCAGAGATAAAAACCACATTGAGAAAATTTGATCAAATAATGTTACCTTCTGTATCAGAGACTGAATTTCTGAATAGTGCTTCAGTAAACAAGAAAAATGACTTTTCAAAGGAGACTCTGGAAACTTGTGGAAAATACATGGAGACAGTAGACATATCCTATAAATATAGTAATCTATTGACACACAGGATTCAAAAAAGATGTTCTAGCTATTTTGTATACATAGCTATCTCAATTTAAACCAGAGTTCCCCAAATGTCCTCCCACTGTGACACCATTTTAGTATCTTTGAGCTAAAGTGATCCCAAAATTGAGTGGAGACTGCTGAAAGCACAATGCTTGTTGTGTCTGGTTAAAATTGAAACAAGTATTGGCATTAAGTAAATACACCTAAAATAAAAGCCAACTATCGCAGATGCTGGAGATCTGAAATATAAACAGAAACTGGAGAAACACAGCACGTCAACAACTTCAAACCATGAACACTGACTCCATTTTGATTGCCACATCACACACTTCCCTATCCCCCAGAGTTTTGTTGGCATGTGTTTGCTCTCAGCAGAAGTGACCAATTTCCAGCTATGAACACCTTTTATATATCCCCTCTCCTCCCACTGGCACTGCCTTTTGCTCTGGGCACACTCAGTATCTGCTCCACTTATACTTCGTCTTTTATAAACAGCATTAAAAAAATTTAATTTGAAGAAACATATTGGACTCAAAACATTAACGTTTTTTAATCTCCCTCTACAGATGCTGCTCGACCTATTGAATGTTTCTTAATTTAATTTTAAATACACATCTCAATCTTTCCAAAACAATGACCATGAGCAAGCAGAGTTGACTAAAAAGAGAAGTGCCACTCTCCTGTCCTTTTCATTCAACAATTTTCTTAAATGAAAATTCTCTATTTTGTTCAGAAGAATCTTCATAAAGCAGCTGCCAATTGGACAATATAGAAATACAACTTTGGAAATCTTAGTACAGAAGACCACCAATACACTCTTTTTTTGCCAGGAATGAATACTGATAACTCATTTCACACAGTCCCATTTTCCTCCTTTCCACAAACTTTTTTATCCTCCAAATAATTATATTGTGTATATTTGAACACTGTAATCTACTTAGAATTAACAACCATTTAGAAAAAAAGCATTCTACATTCCAGTCATAGGGAAAGAAATTATCTAATCCCACCCCCTATGCACCTAGTGCTTATTTTAAGATTTATGGCTTCTTCTCTTTAATTTAGAGCCAATTGAAATATCTAGGTATACTCTATCACGTCCCATCTTGAATACTGCCATCCAGTTGCATCAA
This sequence comes from Chiloscyllium punctatum, assembly GCF_047496795.1. Lineage (NCBI taxonomy): Eukaryota > Metazoa > Chordata > Chondrichthyes > Orectolobiformes > Hemiscylliidae > Chiloscyllium > Chiloscyllium punctatum. The sequence continues at coordinate 91,326,477 of NC_092760.1, read as the reverse complement.
AAACAGTTCTAATTGCAGATTACTTCAAAACTTACACTGAGATTAAGAGTCACTTCACTCAAAAGGGTGGTTTTTTAAAAAATAGTTCTTTAAGCTAGAATGCTGCAGAGGCTCATGCACGAAGACAGGAATGGATAAATTTCTAGACATTAACATAATCACAGGATAAAGGGATGGTACAGAAAAAAGCCACCAAGGGAGAAGAACCATCAACTCGCCATGTGCGTGTTTGCATGCTTGTATTTACCGAGTCAGCAGATAAAGACAATTCCAACAGCAATAGCCCAAAGTTGCACTATATCTAGATGAATGTTACACATATTGGACATGAAAAGGTTGCCTAAGACTCTCCAGCTTGGGAAAACAATTGGGCCAGACTCACATATACACAAATGAAGCATATTTCATACATTGCATGGCAGAGCAAAGAAATAATAATAGATTAATAACATCAAAGCCCAAAAGTTTTGCGCTCTCTCCTAGATTTCTCCTAACCTCTAGGAAGCCAGCATGAGAATAAAGAAAACTAGAGAAACAACTATTCACCAAAGTCTCAAGGATTCTACAAACTTTGTTACTGAGGGAGATACAAGACGGCATACAAGAACTAAGCAGTTTCGTCTCAAAACTCTCAACTCCAGGGCCCAAATACATTTTAAATTGTATGGTATTTTAGTTATTCCTTTGTACTAGATACCCTCCCTTTTTAAAACATTACACCTGTTTCTATGTGCACTCGATATTATGTTTTTATTTTTTTCTTGGGCTTAGTAGAAAATAAAATTCTTTCACTCAAAAAACATCGCAGTTGGCTCCTTCACTTTGACCAGTACTTCATCAATGTGCAATATGGCTGCATGCTAAAAATTTATTGAAAATATTTATTATGAACAACCAAGGCAATTAAAAAGGGACCTGATTACTCCTCACCTGGTCAGACAATGGTCATTTTAAAATAAATTTTCTGAATGGAAATTGATTCAGTTATTACAATCTGTGGGGCACAATCAAAAACTTTGGTGGAGGTGAATTCATTGGTAACTTCCAAGAGGAAACAGCATAAATAATCACAAGGCACAAGTTGCAAATCATCAAGGAATGAACTGACTGAAACAAGGCTAAATGGCTTCCTTCCCCCAAGTCTCGATCAATTATTTTACCAGCTGACCCAATTAAAAGGAATTACATGTTTGCATAAACAAGACCTTTTACTTCTTCACCACAGAGAAAGTTACCACTGCTTGGTTTAGTTTTTCATTCTTATTCTTAATGTATACACTACCTTGACACTTCTGTATTAAATTGCATCTACTTCTTATATACCTCTATTCATACCCTAATTATGTTCTTCAGCATGCTGATACCCCTGATCAGGATTAACATTTACATCCAAGTCGAGACAACCATGTTAAGATGAAAACTAATCACAGAATAAACTTTTCAGCACCCGTCCAATATAACATGCAGAATCATCTATGGGGTTGGGTTTCTGGGTTCAAGAATTAAGCACAGAAAATTTTTACCATAACTGATAAAAAATAATAATAAAATGACATTGATAAAGGACACAAGTTACAGTGAGGTAATCTGTTAAATACAGACACTAATTGCACTGCATTTCATTTAGTTAAAAAGAGACTTCAAACTTGTGTCTCGGGATACTTCAAAGAATTACCCTGGCTGTCTGTGTTTGTAAATATCACAACACCATACCTATGCAGCTAATATGAAATCCCCTGAGATGACAACCTCTATATCAGTATAAGCATGCAAACTAAATGGACTTGACTAACGGACCACAGCACAACCTGAAATTTAGGTGGCCTATTTGAACCAAAGTACTTCAGCAACTTCCCTGCAGCCTGAATGACTAATGGTGTCACGCTCAGAAGAATCACATTTCAAATGAATTCCTTATAGAGGACACCTCACAACAACCTGAATGATCAAACCCTCTTAACGAGCAACACATAATTATAAACAACTGCAGAGCTAGTCACAGTAGGTATTGCTGCCTTCTCCATTGTTGGAAGATTGAAGTATGACTGTCATGCAACAGGGCTCCTCATCAAACCCCAGAACATATCAGAGGAAATTTGCAGGCAAGAGATGTCCTGCCATACTGGACATTTTGATGTGCAAAGTGCTAGTAACGTGTACTTTTTTAAATGTTTAAGGAGTCTCAAATTACTGCAGTTTTCGTTATTGCATACACATTATTAGAAAGCACAGAAGTTAATGTGGTGTTCGACTCTAAAATCGTAGCCAGCTTTATACTTCAGAAGTTCTTTCATCATTTAAGTTGCTCTGACTTACAAGACTAATTTAAGGAACTAAGAATCTAATTATCAAAATCTGAAACCTTGAACTACACATAACAAGATCACAGAAAAATACAACAATAAATCAACTAATTGAACAAAATGAAAAATGTCACTATCACAAAAAAATTCCCAACACATGTTTCCCATGAATCCAAACATCTATGGAAAATCAAAAATTTACTTTGCAAGATTATATTGTCTGATGGTAGAGGACCTATCACTATGACAATGCAAACCATGATGGGTTTGGGACATAATTTACCAGGTGAATAACACTGATTTTAAACACACTCCTTTTCCAGGAAAACTTCAAATTTTTTTTTTAAGTTTTACTAGGTTTGCTATCTTTTCACTTATGGCAAACAGTTCTCGAAAGCAATAGCCAAACAAGGAAGATGTGCACTTGAAACACACTTCAAAACAAAAAATGAGAATGCTGTTACAAGTTTCAGCTTCTGTATGATAGGCATTCCAATACATAACTTGCATAGTAACAGATTGAAATTCCTCTTGTAATAACTGCAAATTAACCTCAAATTTATTTCCAAGCCACAACTATCTATGACTTTGTTGTGAGGGGGGGGTGGTGTTAACTGTTCAGAAACAGACACATACATTTCACTGCGAGACACTTGAAAACCAAAATATTTTGATACAGTCAGGCTATTTAAAGTGCTTCCTAAATCTGAAAGTGATCTGTTCCACATTACTACATCTCTACAAACAGGAACAGCTAAAATAACGGCAAGCAAAATAAGTAAGATACTATGTCATCAGCACCAGACTGGCATGTTCCGTAATTTAGTTTCAAGGCTTTCATCATGAACACTGGTAGTGTTTTGGATCACAGATTAGATATCTCAACTTAAGTGAGTTTACAAAGTTCTTTTAAAAAACCCAAAAAGCCCAAAATGCCTCAAGCATTTTTGAGTCCTATTCTGATTGATTCAGAAGCTGAGGTGCAAGATACACCAGGAGATAGAAAAAATGCATAGGAAAGGCAAAGTTACAGTAATCATGGGGAATTTTAATATACAGGTGGACTGGGAAAGTCGGGTTGATAGTGGATTGCAAGAAAAGCAATTTGTGGAATGCTGAGATGGCTTTTTGGAGCAGCTTGTGGTGGAGCCCACTATGGACCAGGCAATACTAGATTTAGTGTTGTGCAATGAGGCAAACTTGATAAAGGAGCTTAAGGTGAAGGAACCCTTAGGAGGCAGTGATCATAATAGGATTGAATTTACTCTGCAATTTGAGAAGATCGAATCAGAGGTAACTGTATTACAGCTGAATAAAGGCAACTACAGAAGCATGAGGGAGAAGCTGGGCAGAACTGACTGGGAAAGGAGTCTAGCAGAGAAAAATATAAAACAGCAATGGCAAGGGCAGAGATTCATCCCAAAGGAAATAGAAGCATGGCACAGGGAAGATGAGGCAACCATGGCTGACTAAGGAAGTCAGGGCTAGTATAAAAGCAAAAGAGCAAGCATATAATGTGGCGAAGGACAGTGGGAAACCAGAGGATGGGAAAGCTTACAAAGACCAAGAGGGCAACAAAAGAAGAAATAAGGAGGGAGAAGATGATTAAATGAGGGTAAGCTAGCCAGTAATATAAAGGATATATAAAATGGCAAAAGAGAGGCAAACATAGACATTGGATGGCTGGAAAATAACGCTGAAGAGATAGTAGTGGGGTACAATGGAAATGGCTGAGGAACTGAATAATTACTTCACATTAGTCTTCACTGTGGAAGACATGAGTAATATCCCAAAAATTCAAGAGTGAGGGGGCAGTACTGAGTGTGGTGGCCATCACCAAGGAGAAGGTGCTAGGAAAACTGAATGGCTGAAGGTGGATAGATTATCAGATGGCCAACAGTCGAGAATGCGATGTTGGAAAAGCACATGTCAGGCAGCATTCGGGGAGGAGGAGAATCGATGTCGATTCTCCTGTTCCTCGGATGCTGCCTGATCTGCTGTGCTTTTCCAGCACCACACTTTCAACTCTGATATTTAGCATCTGCAGTGTTCACTTTCTACCAGATGGACTACACCTCAAAGTTCTAAGGGAGATAGCTGAAGAGATAGTATAGGCGTTAGTAGCGATCTTTCAGAAATCGCTAGAATCAGGAAGGGTCCCGGGGGATTGGAAAATTGCTAATATGACACCTGTTTAAAAAGGGAGCATGGCAATAGAGGGAAAATTACAGACCAACTAACCTAACCGTGGCCATGGGTAAGATCCTCGAATTCATTGTGAAGGATGAGATTTCTAAATACTTGAAAGTGCATGGTAAAATAGGGCAAAGTCAACACTGTTTCATCAAGGGGAGGTCATGCCTGACAAATCTGCTAGAATTCTTTGAGGGGATGGGTATACGAATAGGAAGGGTTTGGAGGGATATGGGCCGGGTGCAGGCAAGTAGGACTAGATTAGGTTGGGATATCTGGTCAGCATGGACAAGTTGGACCAAAGGGTCTGTTTCCGTGCTGTACATCTCTATGTCTCTAAGTAACAAGGAGCACCTACGGATGTATCTAGTTGGACTTCAAAGAAGGCCTTTGATAAGGTGCCCCACAGGAGGCTACTGAGAAAAAGTGAGTACTGCAGATGCTAGTGATCAGAGTCGAGAGTGTGGTGCTGGAAAAGCACAGCAGGTCAGGTAGCATCCGAGGAGCAGGAGAACCGACGTTCTGGGCAAAAGCCTTCACCAGGAATATCATCGCTTACGCCCAAAACATCAACTCTCCTGCTCCTCAGATGCTGCCTGACCCGCTGTGCTTTTCCAGTGCCACACTCTCAACTTGGAGGTTACTGAGTAAGATAAGGACTCATGTTTTTAGAGCCAAGGTGCTAGCATGGATAGCAGCTTGGCTATCTTGCAGAAAGCAGGGATATAAGGTTCCTTCTCAGGATGGCAGCCAGTGACAAGTGGTGTTCCGCAAGGCTCAACGTTGGGATCACAACTTTTCACTTTATACATTAATGATCTAGACAAAGGAACCGAGGGCATTATGGCTAAGTTTGCAGGTGATACAAAGGTAGGTAGAGGGACAGGTAGTATTGAGGAGGCTGCACAAGGATTTGGACAGGTTAGGAGAGTAGGCAAAGAAGTGGCAGATGCAGTACACTTTGGTAGGAATAGTGACCTGGACTATTTTCTAAATGAGAAAATTCAGAGGAGACTTGGGAGTTCTAGTCTGGGATTCTCTCAAAATAAACTTGCAGGTTGATTCAGTAGTTAGGAAGGCAAATGCAATAATGGCACTTATTTTGAGAGGACTTGGAATATAAAAGGGATGTAATTCTGAGGCTCTATAAGGCTCTGGTCAGACCACATTTAGAGTAGTGTGTGCAGTTTTGGGCCCCATATCTCAGGAAGGATGTGCTAACCTTGGGGTGTGCAGAGAGGCGGTTCACTGGACCGGTCCCAGGAATGAAAAGCTTAACATAGGAGGACCTTTGAGGACTCTGGGTCTATACTTGGAGTTTCGAAAGAAGCGGGGGAATCTAATTGAAACATACAGAATACTGAATGGTCTGGACAGAGTAGATGTTGCGGAAGATGTTTCCATTGGTAGGACAGACAAGGACCAGAGGGCCCAGCCTCAGAGTAAAGGGAAAACCCATTAGAACAGAGATAAGAAGAAACTTTTTCAGCCAGAGTACGGTGATTATATGGAATTCATTGCCACAGAAGGCTGGAGGCCAGATCATTGAGTATATTTAAGACAAAGATCAATAGGTTCTTGAGTCATAGAGTCATAGTCATAGAGATGTACAGCATGGAAACAGACCCTTCGGACCAACCTCCCTCCAAACCCTTCCTATTCATATACCCATCCAAATGCCTTTTAAATGTTGCAATTGTACCAGCCGCCACCACATCCTCTGGCAGCTCATTCCATACACGTACCATCCTCTGCATGAAAAAGTTGCCCCTTAGGTCTCTTTTATATCTTTCCCCTCTCACCCTAAACCTATGCCCTCTAGGTCTGGACTCCCCGACCACAGGGAAAAGTCTTTGTCTATTTATACTAGCCATGCCTCTCAATTTTGTAAACATTTATAAGGTCACTCCTCAGCCTCCGACGCTCCAGAGAAAACAGTCCCAGCCTCTCCCTGTAGCTCAAATCCTCCAACCCTGGCAACATCCTTGTAAATCTTTTCTGAACCCTTTCAAGTTTCACAACATCTTTCCGATAAGAAGGAAACCAGAAATGCACGCAATATTCCAACCGTGGCCTAATCAATGTCCTGTACAGCCGCAACATGTGAGTATCAAGGGGATCAAGGATTACCAGGAGAAGGCAGGAGAATGGAATCAAGAAACCTATCAGACATGACTGAATGGCAGAGCAGATTTGATGGGCTGAGTGGCCTAATTTCTGCTCCTATGTCTTATCGTATGACATCTAAATGCTTGCCAACCAGCAATATATAGCCATCCTGCAAGCAATATTCAAAGGGTTTGAAATAGCAAACTTAATGCATTTTATTTGATAAATATTTATCAAATTTGAGCTCCCCTTTCTTATCATGGATCACCAATTAAGTTAAGCTACTTACATAGGCGAATCAATCCATAATTTACCCAACAGGATCAGGAAGACAGCATCAAATTCAGAACAATGAACAGCAGGATTTAGTAAGAAATGTGACTGCAAACATTATTGGGAGTAAAGTTCCAAACGCTACAAGATTTTTAATGAATAGAAAGGACCCATCGCACCTGACCACGTTAATCTGAGAGAGAGATTCTTAGTTTACACAATCCGGTTGAGTCAGTTCTCTCAGCCAACAGGTAACTCATTAAAGAGATTAAAATACTACAAAATTTATTGGGCAGAGGGAGATAAAAGAGCAGGCAAATCCATATTAATAAGGTAAAAACAATGACTGCAGATGCTGGAAACCAGATTCTGGATTAATGGTGCTGGAAGAGCATAGCAGTTCAGGCAGCATCCAAGGAGCAGCGCAGAACTCCCCCAATCATTCTGTGATTAAATACAACATTCAAAGAGGAAACTGCATAGTGCTGATCTCTGGTCTGGTGCCAAGTTAGTCATCCTTAGCAACTTCACAATTGGTTCCTACACCCCAGTAAGACTCTGTTCACAATAGACATCCATTCTACATAAAGTGCAGGCATTATTTAAAAATGTAATAGAGTCAACTGTCTTGGCCTAACAAAACCCAACATTAAGCAATGCACCAGACTGCCACAGAAGTCATCTAAGATCGCATAAATCCTTCATTATTGGCAAATCTATCATCTTCAGGAATAAAGGGGAAGTCAGAACTGTTTCTAATGAATCAGTATCGCTGTATTTGCACAACTAACCATAAAATTCAATTCCTGTTTTTCATCACGACAATATTTCTTCCACAATTAATTTAATTTTAAGTATCAGACACTCATTTCTTCTCCTCCTCCTCTCACACATACACCTGTGATGAAATTGTCTAGTTTTCTTGACTTCCAGTGTCCTGAGCAAAGTAGCATTTTGAGCTATAACATTCAAAGCACACTCAAATCCAAACATTGTCAGGTGACAATATTCATTTCTAGACTGGTTTATTGCTAGGTTTTTCAGTTGGTCAATCGGGACATTAGAAGGGTCAGCGAACAGGATGACATACAGGGACTAAAGGCTAGTGACTACGCTAAGTAAAGAATGATAACAGCTCCTGCAACAGAACCACAGATTATATGCAGGGTGACTCAGTAATGAGTCAAGCACAGTTGGCTGGCTTGGTGCTGTCCGAACAAACTGAGGAAGTAGTTCTAGGAATTAGTTGGCAGCTACAAATTAAAGTAATTGGTCCTGGGGAACTGAAATTGGTATGGTAGCAGGCTCTTTGCTGCAGGAAGCCATGAGAACTTGGAAGACGCCTGTGAGCATTATTACTTCAGTGCAGTTAAGTGTTTGAGAGGGCTGAAAAGCTCTAAAGAGTATTTGCTAGATCGAACTAAGCAAGATTGGAGCTCAGGCAGAAATTATCCTCAGGAATGAATACTGGGATGAAGTTTTGGATTCAATGGTAGGAAGATGATTGACTGGGAGCGGAGCAACTGTTGATGCAATTCATGTCAGAATTGCTCTCAAGTGGAAGCTGAACTCAGAACAGCAAGTGTGAATAATTGTGAGTGCCTATGAGGTTTAAAAAACATTTAGTGATCAACTCTGTCATTAACATCTTTTTTGGGGGGGGACGATGACATGGGAATTGTCCTGATCACACTTTTAAATGATGTGGAGGTGCCAGTGTTGGACTGGGGCGTACAAAGTTAAAAATCATACAACACCAGGTTATAGTCCAACAGGTTTATTTGGAAGCATTAGCTTCCAAGTAGGATCATTGTGACCATAATGTCTTATGATCCAACTCCACAGCTAACTGATGAAGGAGCAGCACTCTAAAAGCTAGTATAAACCTGTTGGACTATAACCTGGTACAGGAAGATAACCCTTTATCTGAAATCCCAAAATCCAAAAAGCTCAGAAATCCGAAGGTTTTCTCGAAGTTTTTTCTCATTGACAAGGTCGTTTGGCATGCAATCAGTTAACCCAACTCCACACCCACTCGATGCATGTCACTCAGATGCGACGTGGGGTGGGGGGCATGGCCCAGCACTGGCAGGCCTCAAGTCTGTCTCATGGTCCATAGTATTAAGACCATAAGACATAGGGGTGGAAGTAAGGCCATTCGGCCCATCGAGTCCACTCCGCCATTCAATCATGGCTGATGCGCATTTCAGCTCCACTTGCCAGCGTTCTCCCCGTAGCCCTTAATTCCTCTAGACAACAAGAACCTATCAATCTCGGCCTTGAAGACATTTAGTGTCCCGGCTTCCACTGCACTCCGTGGCAATGAATTCCACAGGCCCACCACTCTCTGGCTGAAGAAATGTCTCCGCATTTCCGTTCTGAAATGACCCCCTCTAATTCTAAGGCTGTGTCCACGGGTCCTAGTCTCCTCGCCTAACAGAAACAATTTTCTAGCATCCACCTTTTCAAAGCCATGTATTATTTTGTACGTCTCTATTAGATCTCCCCTCAATCTTCTAAACTCCAACGAATACAATCCCAGTATCCTCAGCCGTTCCTCATATGCTAGACCTGTCATTCCAGGGATCATCCGTGTGAATCTCCGCTGGACACGTTCCAGTGCCAGTATGTCCTTCCTGAGGTGTGGGGACCAAAACTGGACACAGTACTCCAAATGGGGCCGAACCAGAGCTTTATAAAGTCTTAGTAGTACATCTCTGCTTTTATATTCCAACCCTCTTGAGATAAGAGACAACATTGCATTCGCTTTCTTAATCACAGACTCAACCTGCATGTTTACCTTTAGAGAATCCTCGACTAGCACTCCCAGATCCCTTTGTGCTTTGGCTTTATTAAGTTTCTCACCATTTAGAAAGTAGTCCATTCCTATATTCTTTTTGCCAAAGTGCAAGACCTCGCACTTGCTCACGTTAAATTCCATCAGCCATTTCCTGGACCACTCTCCCAACCTGTCTAGATCCTTCTGTAGCCTCCCCACTTCCTCAGTACTACCTGCCTGTCTACCTAACTTTGTATCATCGGCAAACTTCGCTAGAATGCCCCCGGTTCCCTCATCCAAATCATTAATATATAATGCGAACAGCTGTGGCCCCAGCACCGAACCCTGCGGGACACCGCTCGTCACCGGCTGCCATTCTGAAAAAGAACCTTTTATCCCAACTCTCTGCCTTCTGTTAGATAGCCAATCCTCAATCCATCCCAGCAGCTCACCTCGAACACCATGGGCCCTCACCTTGCTCAGCAGTCTCCCGTGTGGCACCTTATCAAAGGCCTTTTGAAAGTCCAGATAGACCACATCCACTGGGTTCCCCTGGTCTAACCTACTTGTTACCTCTTCAAAAAATTCCAACAGGTTTGTCAGGCATGACCTCCCTTTACTAAATCCATGTTGACTTGTTCTAATCAGACTCTGCTCTTCCAAGAATTTAGAAACCTCATCCTTAATGATGGATTCTAGCGAGTCTGCTGTTTGATAAGATGTTTTACAAGTTCACCTTCAAACTGTCACTTATTCCGAAATCTGAAAACCAGCTGGTTCAGAGCGTTTCAGGTAAAAAGGATTGTGTACTCGTATTGTGTGATTTTTAACACTTATAAATGTATATGTACTGCGGGTTGTTCAATCACAACATATTACTGACCTTTGCCATGTGTTTATCCTGGGTATTAGAATAAGTTGTGTATATATAGGGTGCATTATGTTCGAACATATACCTTTCATGTCAAAAGGGTGGAATCTCATGGCTTTATTCTCCAAGTCCCCTGGATCTCACCCTTCGTCTACTTTAGAAATAATAATTATTAGTTCCTAAATTAAATCATAGCATAATTTAGTAGTCTTGGCTGGGATTGAAACAATAAATTTGGTGGTCTGGTCTGGAATGATAACGCACTTTATATCCAATACAAAGATTTCTTCTCCAAAACTATAATGACGTGTCACAGCATAGAGATACACAAGACATGCTCTTACTATTTCTTTGGACAAATAGAAATTACAGATTAGCAAGTTAAAAAAAAATTCTCAAGGTAGAATCTTTAAAGTGATTTCAGGAGAACTACGACATAGTTTTAATAATACAGTTTAACCTATCTTTTGATAATATACTCCATGTTATTTGACATAGTCAAATTATTATGTGAAAATAATTATCTCTACATCCGATAATCCGATCATCTTTCAGAAGTATTCACCTGTTTGAAATTGTCAAATACATCCTGATACACACCTTATGGGTATAAGAACATAAAAAAATAGGAGTAGTAGTCCATCTGGTACCACGTGCCTGCTCCACCATTTAATAAGATCAGGGCTGATCTTTTCATGGACTCAGCTCCACTTACCCATCCATTCACCATAACCCTTAATTCCTAATTTATGAAACTTATGCATCTTATGAAACATGATATTTCAAACTTTTTGAATTTAAAGGACTGATATAAATAATCCAATGGGAAGATACAAAGAGGGAGACAGCTTGGGACCAGGTTAGAAAATGTTGCAACCCTAAAAAATGAATAGGGCAGTACAATGGTTATGATACAGTACCATAAGATGGGCCTCATTTCATAATCCAGGAAAATATTATGGCGAGTCAAAGTACCCACACTGCATCTCACAGGGCCATCTATAAATTTGAATGATACAACACAGTAATAGGATATTCAAAGAGAACATGGTGTTTCTAATTCTGCTGAGACAAGAGATAGAGTGGTTCTCTCAATCATTAGACTTAACATTCAAATCAGTTGTGAAACAAGTTCGACTGCAAATAAAACACTGCTGGTTGTGCTTCTTCAGATGGATTTCCAGTGTCTCAGAACTAAATGTGAGCTAAAACTTAAAATTACTCCATCAGATTCCAGCAGGTTTATAAACTGCTCACACCAAAAGGCCTGTTATATTGAACTAACACTCTTCTTTCCTACAACAGATTGCAAGAGTACACTTTTGTTATAAATAACATGCTGTGATTCTCTATTCAGTGTGCAACCCCAATAACAGCTCTTTTCCATTGCAATTTGGAAAGATGCCACCATTACTCTGGGGCTCGTATAGACTGAATTGGACTAGCCATATACCTACTGTGGCTACAAGAGTAGGTCAGAGAGTAGGAATACTGTAGCAAGTAACATCATGTCCTCACTCCTCAAAGCCTACAAGGCACAAGTCAGGAGTTTAATGGATAACTCCTTACCCAAATGAGTGTAGCTATGTGAACACTCAAGCAGCTTGACACAAGGAGCCTGCCTGCTTGATTGGTAACTCAAAGATTCATTCCCTTAATAGTGATGCAACTGTGTGAACCACCTACAGAAATTCAGCAAAAGATCCTCAGATAACACCTTCAAAACCCATGACCAGTTCCCTCCAGAAAGACAAGGGCAGCAGAGATATGGGAATACCAGTACCTGCAAGTTCCCCTTCAGGGCACTCACCATCTCGGCTTGGAAACATTCTGCTGTTCCTTCCCTGTCACTGTGTCAAAATCCTGAAGCTCAGTCCTTAACACCACTGAAGGTGCAAGTACAGCAGGAGTACAAGGTGAGAGCTTCTCAAGGACAATTACGATTGGGCAACAAATGCTGGTCCAACCAGCAATGCCCACATCCCATGAATTTTTTTTTAAAAGCAATGCCATAGTGGTTTACAGTTAGCAACATTTTGCATCTGATCCAAGGGTCAGCAAAATGCTCAGGGAAAAAAAAAATCACACTGCTTCAGCTATGCCCTGGACAGTTTTTGTGCTACTGACAGTAACAAAGCCTTTTTACTCAACAATAAGGAAAATTTAAATTCTGTCATAATCAATTATGCTTGGACATGGATGAAAGTAATGGAGAAAAAAATTGGCAATATTTTTAAGTTGAAAACACCAAACTGCGCTGACCAAATTCACTATTTTGCAGAACAGGTCATCTTCAAAATAATATCTTTAATGACAAAAAGTTCATATCTTTGTCTCTTTTATAAATTAATTTTGCTTAAAACATTCAGTGAAAGCTATATTGATGCAGCTACAAGGTTTGTGGTGCTGTTATTGAACACTTTGCAAGCTGTTAGCGTCATTTACAGCAAAGCAGCACAGATCCAAAGTTTCAGCAATTTATTTTTGAAAGGAATTTTTTAAAAATCCATCCAACTACTGCATGTACAGCAATCTTTGGTATAATGGTACAATTACCTCGTGGTGTCAAAGTGTGCAATCTGCTCCATTTCAGTTGTGGGGTGAGGGAGAGAAAGCAAGAGTGGAATTCATATTTTGTTGCGTACTTCAGATTTCATGGGATAATCAGAAGGTCAGTACTACTATCATTTTAGATGATATAAACAGAACAGGAAGATTAAACAGGACATAAATTTCTTGCCATAGAATTGATACTGTTGTATAATCCTGACACGAACATACCATCAATTTAATAAACTGTGAAACTGCAAGTTGTATTGTCTTTGTGCCAACCAGTCTGCATAACATGCAGTACATTATCTGAGCCAACTTTTTAAAAGCTGAAATTTACCCTATGACATAATCATTCCCATCTCTTGAAGGGAGACACAATCAGAGATCAAAAATGTACCAGGCCAGTCTAAAACAAACATGTGAAAAGAGTGAGATGTGCTAACGTGCTAAAGTATTTAAGTTCCTTTACTTTTAAAACAAAGAGCTCTTTTAAAAATTTTATGTATTTTGTAGACTAAACTAGAAAAGGGACTGTTCTACAGCTAAAGACTATAAGGAGTTGCTGTTCTTTTAAAAAGCACGTTACTGAAATTCACTAAGTCACATTTACACTGCTGCTTTGTTCAAATTGTGTAGGTAATTTGTAGATGGGCCAGCACCAGGGTGCACACAAAGTGAGATTTGGCTAGCAATAGATTACTGATCGAGTTGTGGTGATATAAACAATTGTGGATGACAAAGAATATCAGCCTGACAACACAACTGGATTGGCTGAACCGCTTGCTAGTGAACACAATACTGCCAGAAGATGCCCGACTCCTGCAAGGACAGTTAATGTCTAAAAATACCTTAAGCCTGAAAGAGAACCAGTTCATTTTCTCTCATCGGGTTGCTGCAAGCTATAGCCTACAACCAGTAACTAACAGACTTTGCAGTTAGATCTGTGCCTCCTGCAAAGAAGTGAAATAATCTAAAGAAAGAGAGCAAATAACAAAAAATACTTAGCAAGCAAAAATATCTCAGCAATGATTCCCATCTTCCGTATGAACTGGGGCCACTGAATCACTTCACTATTGTTTTCTCTTTCTTTCACAACACCCACTTTTTTTTGTTATGTGTCACGGAGTCATACAGCACAGAAAAGGCCTCCTGGCCCATCTAAACTAATTCTACTTTCCAATCCTTGACCCAGAACTTTCAATGTTCTGATAAATTCAAGTGCTCATCTGCATTCTTTTTAAAGCTTTGAAGCTCCTTACCAGCATCACCTGGATGAAATAAATTTTCCTAGAACCCCTTTGCACCTCCTGCCCTACACCTTAAAATTATATCCTTTTGTTACTTGTACTTCAACGAAGGAGAACAAGCTGTTTCACATTCACCCTTCAACCTTATACAGCTCTATCAAGTCTCGTTCAACCTTCTCTATTCCAAAAAAAAACAAGACAAGCTTATCAGTTCTCTCCATCCTTGGCAACATCCTGGTGAATCTCCTCTGCATCCCACCCCCATCTTCCCATGCCACACTCCACCACACATACTCCATACCACTTTTCTCACCCCACCCCCCCAACCCCTCTGCAATCACAACCTTTCTATAACCTGCCCTGCCACCTTTGGGGATTTGTGGACAAGCACTCCAAGTTCCTCTTGTTGCTCTCCTGCCATTCAAATACTCCCTTTCTTGTGTTTCTTCCACAGTGCATCAACTTACATTTTTCAGGGTTAAGTTCCATCTGCTACTGATCCATCAAATCTATACTCGCCGACAACCGAAAATCTTCCTCCTCAGAATTAACTACTCAGCCAATCTTCATGTTATGCACAAATTAACTTATTTCCGCACCCCACCCCCCATTTTGGTTTGGAGCCATGAGCTAAAAATTGAGCTGAAAATGACTTGTGGACTTTGGAAAACATCTCCTGGTAAAAGAAAAAGAACAGATCAAACAAGGTTTGTTAGGTCTAGTCTGGAGGCTAATTGTAGGCTGATTTGCTATTAAAAGTGTTCCTACAAACACAGCGACCCCAGGAGGAGCACTGCGTTTGAACGGACGTTGCCTCAGGCAGTATATGGGAAACTTTGTTTTTATCATAGAGTATAAGAGCAAGGAGGTAATGTTGGAGTTGTACCGAGCTCTGGTCAGGCCACAGCTGCAGTACTGTGTGCAGTTCTGGTCACCTCACTATAGGAAGGATGTGATAGCACTAGAGGGGTTACAGGAGGTTCACCAGGATGTTGCCTGGATGGAGAAAGAGCGATAAGGAGAGACTAGATAGGCCTGGATTGTTTTCTGTAGAGCAGAGAAGACTGAGGGGAACATGTGTATTGGATTTTGAGGGATATGGACAAGGTGAATAGAGAGCAGCTGTTCCCCTTGGTTAAGGGGTCAATCACAAGAGGGCACAGTTTTAGGTAAGGGGCAGGAGATTCAGAGGGGACTTGCTAAAAAAACAATTTTTGCTCAGCAGGTGGTGGGAGTCTGGAATGGACTGCTGGGGAAAGTAGTGGAGGCTGGAAACCTCCCAATCTTTAAAAATTATTTTGATGAGCACTTCAAATATATTATTCAAGGATATGGGACTAGAGTAGGAAATTGGGATTAGCGCACTTTTAGCAGCAGTTACTGTTGGTGTAAAGTCAATGGACCAAAGGGCCTTTACTGCCCTGTATGAATCTATGAAACTCAATGAGGGTCAGTTCCTGGTAATTGCTTTTGGCAAGTCTGGGAGAGACCCTATATTCAAGATGGCAGCTGATGCTGAATGGTAATTGAGGCCTTAGGAACATCCAGTCAGTCTCTCAGGGCAGGGCTGTAGCTTTTCTTTGTATAGCCAGGATAGATTGAGTGAATCCTTAGAAAAGTATACTACCATTTCCTTTATACTCAAGAGGGAAATCAGGAAGGCAAAAAGGGGACATGAAATAGCTTTGGCAAACAGAATTAAGGAGAATCCAAAGGGTTTTTACAAATACATTAAGGACAAAAGGGTAACTAGGGAGGGAATAGGGCCCCTCAAAGATCAGCAAGGCGGCCTTTGAGTGGAGCTGCAGGAGATGAGGGAGATGCTAAATGAGTATTTTGCATCAGGATTTACTGTGGACAAGGATATGGAAGATATAAACTGTAGGAAAATAGATGGTGACATCTTGCAAAATGTCTATATTACAGAGGAGGAAGTGTTGGATGTCTTGAAACGAGTAAAGGTGGATAAATATATCCACTATAGAAAATGAAAATGTTGGCGAGGAAGATACAGAGATACTTGCATCTAAGACTAGAAGAGTTTGAGGTTCACAAGGAAGAAATATTAGAAATTTTGCAGACTGTGAAAATAGACAAGTCCCCTGGGCCGGATGGGATCTATCCTAGGATCCTCTGGGAAGCAAGGGAAGAGATTGCCAAGCCTTTGGCATTGATCTTCAAATCATCATTGTTTACAGGAATAGTGCCTGAGGACTGGAGGACAGCAAATGTGGTTCCCTTGTTCAAAAAAGGTAGAGACAACCCTGGTAATTACAGACCAGTGAGTCTCACTTCAGTTATAGAACATAGAAAAATACAGCGCAGTACAGGCCCTTCGGCCCTCAATGTTGCGCCGTCCGAAGCCTACCTAACCTACACTAGCCCAATAACCTCCATATGCTTGTCCAATGCCCGCTTAAATGACCATAAAGAGTCCACCACTGCTACTGGCAGGGCATTCCATGACCTCACAACCCGCTGAGTAAAACATCTACCCCTAACATCTGTCCTATACCTACCACCCCTTAATTTAAAGCTGTGTCTCCTAGTAACAGCTGACGCCATACGCGGAAAAAGGTTCTCACTGTCAACCCTATCTAAACCCCTAATCATCTTGTACACCTCTATCAAATCTCCCCTAAACCTTCTTTTCTCCAATGAGAAAAGTCCCAAGTGCCTCAGCCTTTCCTCATACGATCTTCCTACCATGCCAGGCAACATCCTGGTAAACCTCCTCTGCACCTGTTCCAGTGCCTCCACATCCTTCCTATAGTATGGCGACCAAAACTGCACACAATACTCCAGATGCGGCTGCACCAGAGTCTTACACAACTGCAACATGACCTCAGGACTCCAGAACTCAATTCCTCTACCAATAAAGCCCAGTACACCATATGCCTTCTTCACAGCACTATTTACCTGGGTGGCAACTTTCAGAGATCTGTGCACTTGGACATCAAGATCCCTCTGCTCATCCACACTACCAAGTAAGTCTACCATTAGCCCAGTAATCCATCTTCTTGTTACTCCTACCAAAGTGAATGACTTCACACTTAGCTACATTGAATTCCATTTGCCACCTTTCTGCCCAGCTCTGCAACTTTTCTATATCGCGCTGTAACCTGCCACATCCTTCTTCGCTGTCCACAACTCCACCGACTTTCGTGTCATCCGCAAACTTGCTCACCCAACCTTCAAGCCCCTCCTCCAGATCATTTATAAAAATGACAAACAGCAATGGTCCCAAAACAGATCCTTGTGGAACACCGCTAGTAACTGCAATCCAAGATGAACCTATACCATCAACTACTACCCTCTGTCTCCTTCCAGCCAGCCAATTCCTAATCCAAACCTCTAATGGACCCTCAATGCCATACCTTTGTAGTTTTTGCATTAGCCTGCCATGGGGTACCTTATTGAACGCCTTGCTAAAATCCATATACACCACATCTACTGCTTTACCCTCGTCCACTTCCTTGGTCACCTTCTCAAAGAATTCAATAAGGTTTGTGAGGCACGACCTGTCCTTCACAAAACCATGCTGACTATCCTTGATCACATTATTCCTATCCAGATGTTCATAAATCCTATCCCTTACAATTCTCTCTAAGACTTTGCCCACAACAGAAGTGAGACTCACTGGCCTATAGTTACTCGGGCTATCCCTGCTCCCCTTCTTGAACAAGGGGACCACAATCGCTATCCTCCAGTCTTCTGGCACTATTCTCGTAGACAACGACGACATAAAAATCAAGGCCAATGGCTCCGCTATCTCCTCCCTTGCTTCCCTAGTTGTTGGTAAAGTGTTGGAAAAGGTTATAAGAGATAGGATTTATAACCATCTAGAAAAGAATAACCTGATCATGGATAGTCAGCACGGTTTTGTGAAGGGTAGGTCGTGCCTAACAAATCTTATTGAGTTTTTTGACAAAGTGACCAAACAGGTGGATGAGAGACTGGTTGATGTGGTGTATATGGATTTCAGCAAGGCATTTGATAAGGTTCCCCACAGTAGGATATTATATAAAATGCAGAGGAATGGGATTGTGGGAGACATAGCAGTTTGGATCAGTAATTGGCTTGCTGAAAGAAAACAGGGGGCTGTAGTTGATGGAACATGTTCACCTTGATGTCCAGTTACTAGCGGCGTTCCACAAGGGTCGCTGTTGGGTCCATTGCTGTTCGTCATTTTTATAAATGACTTGGATGAGGGCTTAGAAGGGGGGTTAGTAAATTTGTGGACGACACTAAGGTTGGTGGAGTTGTGGGTAGTGACGAAGGATGTAGTAGGTTACAGAGAGATATAGATAGGATACAGAGCTGGCTGAGAGGTGGCAAATGGAGGTTAATGTGGACAAGTGTGAGGTGATACACTTTGGACAGAGTAATCGGAATGCAAAGTACTGGGCTAATGGTAGGATTCTTGGGAGTGCAGATGAGCAGAGAGATCTCGGTGTCCATGTACCCAGATCCCTGAAAGTTGCCACCCAGATTGACAGGGTTGTTAAGAAGGCGTACAGTCTTTATTAATAGAGGGATCGAGTTCCGGAACCAGGAGGTTATGCTGCAGCTGTACAAAACTCTGGGGCGGCCCCATTTGGAGTATTGTGTACAGTTCTGGTCACTGCATTATAAGAAGGATGTGGAAGCTTTGGAAAGGGTGCAGAGGAGATTTACTAGGATGTTGCCATCTTTCCTTACGAGGAAAGGCTGAGGGCCTTCAGGTTGTTCTCGTTAGAGAGAAGGAGGTTGAGAGGTAACTTAATAGAGACATACAAGATAATCAGAGGGTTAGATAGGGTGGACAGGGAGAGCCTTTTTCCAAGTATGGGAACGGCAAACATGCGGGAAAACAATTTTAAAGTGAGGGGAGACAGGTATAAGACAGATGTCAGAGGTAGTTTCTTTACTCAGAGTAGTAAGGATATGGAATGCTTTGCCTGTAACAGTAGTAGATTCGCCAAGTTTAAGTGCATTTAAGTCGTCATTGGACAGGCATATGGACGTTCATGGAATAGTGTAGGTGGGATGGGTTTCAGATTAGTATGACAGGGCGACGCAACATCGAGGGCCGAAGCTAGAGAAGTGATCGCCGGGCCGCTTGCTGAGATATTTGTATCATCGAAAATCACAGGTGAGGTGCCGAAGACTGGAGTTTGGCAAACGTGGTGCCATTGTTTAAGAAGGGTGGTAAGCACAAGCCAGAGAACTAAAGACCAGTGAGCCTGACCTCAGTGGTGGGCAAGTTGTTGGAGGGAATCCTGAGGGACAGGATGTACATGTATTTGGAAAGGCAAGGACTGATTAGGGATAGTCAACATGGCTTTTTGTGTGGGAAATCATGTCTCACAAACTTGACTGAGTTTTTTGAGGAAGTAACAGAGGATCGATGAGGGCAGAGCGGCAGGTGTGATCTATAAGGACTTCAATAAGACATTCAACAAAGTTCCCACAGGAGACAGATTAGCAAGGTTAGATCTCACAGAATACAGGGAGAACTAGCCATTTGGATACAGAACTGGCTCAAAAGTAGAAGACAGAGGGTGGTGGTGGAGGGTTGTTTTTCAGACTGGAGGCCTGTGACCAGTGGAGTTCCACAAGGATCAGTACTGGGTCCTCTACTTTTTGTCATTTACACAAATGATTTGGATGTGAGCATAAGAGTTACAGTTAGTAAGTTTGCAGATGACACCAAAATTGGAGGTGTACTGGACAGGGAAGAGGGTTACCTCAGATTACAACAGGATCTGGACCAGATGGGCCAATGGGCTGACAAGTGGCAGATGGAGTTTAATTCAGATAAATGAGAGATGCTGGAGTCGCAGGTAGATACGATAGTGAAGGCTGCGTTTGGTATGCTTTCCTTTATTAGTCAGAGTATTGAGTACAGGAGTTGGGAGGTCATGATGCGGTTGTACAGGACATTGGTTAGGCCACTGTTGGAATATTGCGTGCAATTCTGGTCTCCTTCCTATCAGAAAGATGTTGTGAAACTTGAAAGGGTTCAGAAAAGATTTACGAGGATGTTCCCAGGATTGGAGGATTTGAGCTACAGGGAGAGGCTGAACAGGCTGGGGCTGTTTTCCCTGAAGCGTCGGAGGCTGAGGGGTGACCTTATAGAGGCTAACAAAATCATGAGGGGCGTGGATAGGATAAATAGGCAAAGTCTTTTCCCTGGGGTCGGGGAGTCCAGACTAGAGGGCATAGGTTTAAGGGGAGAGGGGAAAGATATAAAAGAGACCTTAGGGGCAACTTTTTCACGCAGAGGGTGGTATGTGTATGGAATGAGCTGCCAGAGGAAGTGGTAGAGGTAGGTACAATTGTAACATTTAAGAGGCACTTGGATGGGTATATGAATAGGAAGGGTTTGGAGGGATATGGGCCGGTGCTGGCAGGTGGGACTAGATTGGGTTGAGATAACTGGTCAGCATGGATGGGTTGGACTGAAGGGTCTGTTTCCATGCTGTACATCAATTAGATTACCTTGTTTAATTTTTTTTCTCTGCTTAAGTTCTTGTGAAATTAATAATTTGTTTAAGTTACAAAACTGGTGTCTGGAATTAATTATTTGCAAAGTCTGGTTAGGAACCATTGGAGTAACTATTTGAGAGTTTAATTTTAGTGTGTTGCAAATACAGAAGTAGAAAGGCTGTTTAGATTCAGCTGTCCAGCTCCATAAGACCAAATGTTACCAGAGCAGAATTAGGCCATTTAACCCACTGAGATTGATCCACCATTTGATCACAGTTGAGATCTTTCTCAAGACCATTGTCCAGCCTTTTCCCTGTGATCTTTGATCAAATCAGGGGCAGAATAAGGCTACTTACATGTTAGGTTGTATTAATAGTTAAGCTGTTCTTCCTGGCTAAAATGGAAATTGGCAGGTTTGATTTTGTTTCACTGGCACTAATGTAGCAATTCGACAATATAGACATATGAGAGGCAAGTTAAACTGAAACTGGGTGAACAGAAAAAAGGCCATTGACTTAGCCTGCATCAGTTTTATCAAATCAAATGTAATCCACAGAGTAAACTTTTTTTTAAACTAACCAAAGAAAGACATTTACTATCAAGAATTAACTATGTTTAACTCACATCACACTTCAAATACATTGGGAAATTGTATTCAGCTGAGGACTAAACATAAACGATGCAAAAACAACATAAAAATAAGCTCAAATAAATCAGTGCTTTATTGTTCACAGATGTGGTTGACTTTCAAATTCAATGGGGAAGACAACTGGCAATATTGAATCAGCTGCCTGTTAGAAACGTCACCTGCCATTTCTTTATACAGACTACTAATTACTCCCAACCCCCACACCTGAAATACAGGAAATCCTACCTGTCCAACTAATCCATAATTCAAAACTATGAGATATTTGGGGCCGACACCAGGTTGCAATATTGACTTTCCTTTCTCTTGCTTCCTAATTTTTTTCCTTTTTTAAACTGCTGAACAAGCTGACTAACTCATGGTATTCCATAATAACCGCAAACTTAACACTTCAAATTCAAATTCCACTTAAAATCCATTTTCTTAGTGAAATACAAAACATTTTAACGTGAAACGTGAAAATTGGAGAACAGAAATAAAACCAGTAAATACATTTTCTAAATACTGAGGTCTAGCAGCATCTGGAGCAACTCGAGTTTCAGGTCAATGACCTTCTATCAAAAATGAAACCATAGTACTCTCCACAGATGCTGTCTGACCGAGTATAATATTTCCTGCACTTTCTGTTTCCAAAACATCTTTTTATTATTGTGAATGAGTGCTACTAAAGCAGGTACGGGTTAATCCAACATACTAACATTTGAAATCAGTATAAGCAGAAATGTCCACAGGAACATAACTTGGCTGAAAGTTATTCTGGATTAGTGGTGCTGGAAGAGCACAGCAGTTCAGGCAGCATCCAAGAAGCAGCGAAATCGATGTTTCGGGCAAAAGCCCTTCCTGATGAAGATGAAGGGCTTTTGCCCGAAACATCAATTTCGCTGCTACCGTTTATTAAACTAATTCTACACAGGTATCATGAATCAATTTTCATTCATGATTTCAAAAGAAAAAAAATTAAAATTCAACATATGCGCAGTTCTATAATCATTGCATATATCAAAATAACTTTAACAATTTCAAGGAATATAAACCCTTGTGAACGGCAGGGCTTTCCCGTATTTTGTTTTGGCACCTGTATTTTCACCATACATTAGGATTCTTTTCTCCAACAATCATCTAACAATTCCATTTGGCATGAACATTTTCTTCTCATGAATTGTCAAGGTACACATCCAAAGGATGAACAATGAATGTCCGGCCTTTCCCCAGTACAACTATAAATTTTAGTGATTCCTTTTTACAGGCCTCCTGATCTCATCAGCAACATGGAATATGAATGTATCGCATTAATAAGCTGCATTATCCACATAGGCCAGCAGGATGCCAATTCCACACAACCCACAACTTCACTCTATTCTCATCCATTGACCCACTGTCAAGATCATAAACAAGAACTCCTGCAGGGCTTTACATTTGTCCTGATCGCCATGCAGGCTAGTAGCACTGTGAATCTTGCATTCCTGTAGTTTTCACTAGAACTGCACTTCTACTGTCTGATTGCTGAGGATATAGATATTTGAGGGCATGTCATCCAGGTTGCGGATTGTATACGCATATGTTTGTCACTGTCTAGTGATGCAACGCTGGAAACCACTAATATTAGCAATTGTCTTTTAGTTACCTTTGAGCAAGCTTTGTTTTTATTTTAGATCATTCACTTTGCTGGCTGGGAATTGCCCTGAAAAGATGTTGATGAGCAGCCAACTCGAGCCACTCATCCTTAGGGGTGTACAGACACCCGGAGTACTTTAGAGGAACAAGTTCGAGGATTGTGACCTAGTGATAATGAAGGAATGGCAATATATTCCCAAATCAGGATGGTGAGTGCCTTGGAGGGGAACTTGCAAGTGATGGCGTACCAATTATCTGCTGCCCTTGTCCTTCTAGATGGAAGTGGTTGAGAGTTTGGAAGGTGCTAAACAGTCATGGTGAATTTCAGCAGAGTATGTTGTAGACATCCATTAGCACTGGTATTTAATGTCATTGATGGAGGCAGTGGACGTAGTGCCAATCAAGTGGACTGCTTTATCCTGGATGGTGTCAAGCTTCTTAAATGATGTTGTAGCTGCACTCATCCAAGCAAAGGGGGCGTAATTCCATCACATGCCCTGTACATCTTGTGGACAGGTTTTACAGGATCAGGAAGCAAGTTCTCACTGCAGGATTCTTGGCCTCCCATTCTTATAACCACAGTATTTTTGTGTTATTTTCATTCCACAAAAAGTAGGATTTAACTTGGTTCACTAAGTGCAGACATGTCAGCAATTAACACTACTATTAAAACGTTAGTCCCCTTTATAAACTCTTTACATACATAGGCAGAGACAGGAAAAAAAAGGATGGGTGCTACAGATCGAGGGAAAGACTGGAGGGTAGTTCAGTAGTACCTGAGATAGTTCTTGTGCTCATCAGAATGCTGCTTCCAGGTCATAAATGTGGAGTTGTTATTGCACAGGAAAAGGCTAATTGTATCTGCACAACTCAACATGCACCCATTTATTCTCATCTTATGTTCCAACACTTGGCCCACAACCTTTAAGCATTTCAAGAACACATCTAAATAGTTCTTGTAGGTCTTAAGGGTTTCATGCCTCTACCATCCTTTCCAGCAGTGAGTTCCAGATACACAGCAACTTCTGGGTGGGAACAAAAAAAATCTCCATTCCCTTCTGAATCTTTTGTTCCTTAACTTAAAATTGCATAATTTTTGGAATACTATTTGTGATTTCTACTATAAAGACTTATGCAAAGTATTTATTCAACTCCTTTGCCATTTCCTGGTTTTCCCATTAATTTCGAGCCTCACTGTCTAAGGGGCCTACGTTCACTTTGGCTTCTCTCTTCTTTTTACGTATTTAAAGAAGCTCCTGCTATCCATCTTGATATTACTTGCAGGTTTACCCTCAGTTTAGTTTCTCCTTTTTCATTGTTGCTTGATCATTTCTGTTGTGCTTTTAACTTTCCCAATCATCTAGTTTAACATTAATCTTTGCCACATTGAAAGAAAACCAACCTGCCGCTATTGTTAACTTTGCTGGTTAACCCCCATGGTTGTTTATCCTATTCCTAGAATCAATCTTCCTCAATGGAAGATGCCTTTGTTGTGAGGCATGAATCATTTCCTTAATCATCGTTCACTGTTCCTCAACATTCTTTGTTGCGAAATTCCACCCACCTGTCCACTTTTGCCAGCTATACGCTCATAGAATCAGAGAATCCTTACACCGGAAGCAGGCCATTCAGCCCATCGAGTCCATAGTGATCCCCCCCCAAAGAACATCCCATTCAGACCCACCCTATTCCTGCAACCCTGCATTCTCCCTTGGCTAATCCACCTAGCCTGCACATCGTTTGCACTGGAGCACTCCTATGAAACCTATACAAAAACGGGGAGAATGTACAAACTCCACACGGACAGTCACCCGAGGCTGGAATCAAACGCAGATCCCTGGCCCTGTGAGGCAATAGTGCTAACTGAGCCACCGTGCCACCATTCCTTTATAATTACCCTCATTTATGTTTCAAGTTATATTATCCTGCGTGCTTTGTAAATAATTCACAAATATTTTGGCTTAAAACCAGCTTCATATTTAATTTGTTTTGTTGGAAGACTCACTTCACTTTGTCATTATATCATGGCCTTATTGTTTGCTTCATCCAGTTATAAGGTACAAGTAACACCTGCATTTTTGCAATGAAAAACTGAGGCTCATTATCAGAAGTATAACGTTATGAAACACTGGGGGAGAAGTGGCATTGACTGAGGTACCAAATATGTGCGAAATGTGATTTTTGATGCCAGATAAATGTCTTATGTATCAAAGTGACTTTTACACCAGATCTACAGAATCTTTATACTAAATCCAACTGCTTATTTGGGTAAAGAACCACAGGCCCAGATTTTCTTCAGTCCTAACAATTTTAAATCAACAGAATGGAATTACATGTGTTACCTTAAAAGAAGTTTTCTTTCATTCTAAAAACTGCTGTTGAAGCATAAATGTAGTTTGAATCACAACTAGATCTGACATTGGAACAAAGCATGGCAAGAGGAGTTGAGAGATCATGTTGCAGCTGTATAGGACATTGGTTAGACCATTGTTAGAATATTGCATGCAATTCTGGTCTCCTTCCTACCAGAAGAATGTTTTGAAACTTGAAAGGGTTCAGAAGAGATTTACAAGGGGTTGGAGGATTTGATCTATTGGCAGAGGCTGAATATGTTGGGGCTGTTTTCCCTGGAATGTCGAAGGCTGAGGGGTGACCTCAGAGGTTTATAAAATTATGACGGGCATGGATAGGATAAATAGACAAAGTCTTTTCCCTAGGGTGGGGGAGTCCAGAACTAGAGGGCATAGGTTTAGGGTGAGGGGAAAAGATATAAAAGGGACCTAAGGGGCAACTTTTTCACGCAGAGTACGTGTATGGAATGAGCTGCCAGAGGAAGTGGTGGAGGCTAGTACAATTGCAAGATTTAAAAGGCATCTGGATGGATATATGAATAGGAAGGGATTAGAGTGATATGGGTTGAAAAATGTGCTGGAAAAACACAGCAGGCCAGGCAGCATCTGAGGAGCAGGAGAATCGACGTTTCAGGCATAAGCCCTTTTCAGGATTCCTGAAGAAGGGCTTATGCCCGAAACGGCGATTCTCCGGCTTCTCAGATGCTGCCTGGCCTGCTGTGTTTTTCCAGCACCACATTTTTCAACTCTGATCTCCAGCATCTGCAGTCCTCACTTTCTCTTAGAGTATATGGGCCAAGTGCTGGCAAACAGGACTAGATTAGGTTGGGATACCTGGTTGACATAGACGAGTTGGACCGGAGGGTCTGTTTCTGTGCTATACATTCTCTATGACTCCATGACTGTGTTAAGGAATGTTATCTTCACAAGCAATACATACCCAAAATTTTTAGCATGGGCACAAAGCTTAAGTTTCTCTGCAAAAGTAAATCCAGGTCCGATTCGTCAATCTGATGGTAGTCCAGTTGCTTCATAAATATGAACGTACTAAATGCATAACAGCAGTTTCTCACATTACCATTCAAAAGCAAAAGGACATTAGCACTGAATTATAACAGTAGTGGCATACTGAACATTTCAGACTGTAGATGTTAACATATGCTGCACAATATTGTTTCATAGAACAGGTTGCGTAGGTCAGGGTTCAAGTCCCACCTGCTTCAGAGGTATTAAAGAACATCTGAGCAGGTTGATTGGAAAATACTTATCCTTTTTTGATGGCAAAAAATTGCCAGTAGGGAATTGTTCATTGTTATCCTATATGTTGTCATTTTAATATGCTTTGTATAGCATATACGAAAAATGCATTAATTGTCAACAGTAAATTAAATGAAGCTACTGATGTGTGAATATTCCACCAAGAGGATAAATCATTCCAGGATAAACTATGCAGAATAAACTCGACCAGAGGATGCAAATAATCTTGCCTGTAGATAAATAGCAACTTTTTAAAAGTATTCAATCCTAACGGATGTATTAAATTCATTTGTCACACTGTTAAGCAGAGATTACACTGCACTGTAATATGAAAAAGTGAACTTCCAATTTTAATCAGCAGACAATGCCGAGAGCAATTTATCTAGATGCAGTAAATACAAGAGCATGCACCTTTAAAGGCCTCTGACTCTCAAAACACCTTAATTTATGCATAACCAACAGAAATTCAACATAAACCTCAGCTACATCATAACCAAACATTGTATAACACATGCCAGAGACTGGTACTTAATGCAAAACAGGCATTTTGCATCACCAATAAGTACTGCATTGTTTATGGGTAATACATAGTTCATTCGATTTACTGAGAAGTAAACCAGCAGGTCCAAAACTGTAACTGTATGTTAACAATAACTACCATTGATGAAAAGTATGACTAAACCCTAGGATACACAATCGTTGCATGACTGACAAAGACATACATTTATAAAGGATCATACAGCTACACAAAAACTTTGTCAACTTTATCAAAAGAAGAGTCTCTTTTTGAAACCTTGCCTTGATTTTCACTTCATTGAGCATTTCTGCTGTAGATTTACATAAGGTATTCAATCCTTATTTGCCATGTATATTATTAGCTTTATCACTGCTCAAAAGATTGGAACGTTTAGTGGATGGTTAGACTGAATAAAGAGATGTAATAGATTGTTCAGATTTGCAAGTGTTAATTATAGTCCATTAATATAGTAAATTGAACCAGGCAAAATGGGATACCAAGCAGCAACGGAGCTTAAGATGGCAATGTCACTGTGTTCAAAGAGGCAGAGAAGATACAACATCAACCAAAAGAGAAAAGAGAATGCACGCCAGTATGTAAGTTACAGTACTGAAAAATGTGTTGCTGGAAAAGCGCAGCAGGTCAGGCAGCATCCAAGGAGCGGGAGAATCAACGTTTCGAGCATAAGCCCTTCTTCATGATTCTCCTGCTCCTTTGATGCTGCCTGACCTGCTGCGCTTTTCCAGCAACACATTTTTCAGCTCTGATCTCCAGCATCTGCAGCCCTCACTTTCTCCTTCCTGTAAGTTACAGTAGCAGAGCGGACATAGCCATGATGACTTGTTTTGCACTTTAAACAGTTTACGGCAAGGGCAGAGTTTTAGATAAACAATGCAAACTACATATGGAAGACTAGTGAGCTGCACAGGAAGTAGTAAAGCTATTGATAAAGGTTCAGAGGTAGTCATAATATGCTTGATGCAAGCATTGATACTGAAAGAAAAGTAGGTGATATGCAACAAACCATCTGGCTTGGTCACAAAAAGCAACTGGTGAGAAATATGAAATTAGCAGCTAACATGCCAAATCTACAGTAAAGTCTGAACAGGACATCTTTGGTTGCATTAATAGAAGTGTAAAAAATTCTTACCTATCACAACTTAATGTTGAACAAGCAATCAGGCAGCACACCCATGCGCATAGAATCAAAGGGGATAGTGGAAACATTTAAATGAATGTGACCAATACACAAATGGGAACAAATCCGAATAGCAGCATTTGACAAGGAAACAGTTATGTCAAATGGTAAAACAAAACAATTACAGGGATCAGAAAAAGCCAGCCTGGTTATGTTGTGACAGGTAGAAACGATGCCATGCAAGAGAAATTGCAGAGAATAACCACAAAAGAGTCGAAGATAAAGATTAAGTGATTAATTTGCGACGGAGTCATGGGGAACCAGGACGAAGGGTGCATGATTTGCAGTCACAGGTTTAAAATCAGTCCAGATTTTCATTCAATGTACAGCATGGGCAGTGAACATCGTGGTACTATTGTGAACCTTTTACTTCTATACTGATCAAGTCTTTATTTAGCTCTGTATATTTTTAACTTGCCTCGGGCAGCCCAGCAAAAGGTCCAACTACTTTTTTATTAGATTAGATTAGATTAGATTAGATTATTTACAGTGTGGAAACAGGC
Organism: Chiloscyllium punctatum; assembly: GCF_047496795.1. Taxonomy (NCBI): domain Eukaryota; kingdom Metazoa; phylum Chordata; class Chondrichthyes; order Orectolobiformes; family Hemiscylliidae; genus Chiloscyllium; species Chiloscyllium punctatum. Next base: position 91,297,592 of record NC_092760.1, on the reverse strand, counting down.
CCTTCGGCCCAACAAGTCCACACCGCTCCGCCGAAGCACAACCCACCCATACCCCTACATTTACCCCTTACCTAACACTATGGGCAATTTAGTGTGGCCAATTCACCTGACCTGCACATCTTTGGACTGTGGGAGAAACCGGAGCACCCGGAGGAAACCCACGCAGACACGGGGAGAATGTGCAAACTCCACACAGACAGGGTCGCCTGAGGCGGGAATTGAACCCAGGTCTCTGGCGCTGTGAGGTAGCAGTGCCACCCTTAGGAAAAATAAACATTACATCCAAATTTTGGAAAAAAAACAAAATCTGCGTACAAAAATATTTTAGCTTTTAGAAGTGAAATCTGTCAACACTGAAGACGATGATGTCATTTCATTATCAACTGGGTAAAACATTTCGACACCAAAATAAGTCCGAACACTTCCTAAGTGTGTTAATTCAATTGCATAGCCTATGCTGGCAAGTGGCTAAATCTGGTACTTAAACCAGCTGATTATAAAACACTAACAACATTAAACTGCATTCTTTCAAGGTTACAAACCTACAAAATTTCGAACTGCTCAGAGATTGTAAAAATATTTCACACAAGTAATATTTATTTGGATGTGAAGAAGCAACAGATCCCATAATCAAAACTGCATAGATTTTGAAACAGAGAAAAAGAAGGGATCATTAATACAATAATCCTCAAGATAGAATTCCAGCTGACAACCAGCAATCAAGAGTCAAAATGTGGCAATTCTTCAGATTGCTTTTTTTTGTTTCTTCACTGCAGAGATATATTACTTATGTGCTGAAAAATCTGAAGGCATAAATCAGATTTGTTTTTTTAAAATTCTTCTGACCAAGCAGCAATAAATTGCAAATAAATTTGGTTACAGCCTCAATATAACCTATTGTACATTGAATAGTAAAAACACAATAAAAGTAAATGCTCTGTATTACCATTTGATACAACTCTGCATTATCATCTGTTTAGGGCAAATCACTACCTATCTACAGGGATGGAAAACAGTCAGTTGTGTCAAGAGAGTAGTTTGTCCAACATTTCCTGTGCTGATCTATTTAAAACCAAAGTTGCTTTTGTTCAACAAGCCTAACAATAGAAGTTATAACTGTAACATACATACGATGCCAATTCAGTTGTGCTGACGATATAACAAATGACTACATTAATCAAATACAAAAACACATTTATTACAATTAAAACTGAAACACTTGTGAATATTCGAGAAGAATGTGTTATTTTAAGATCTGGACAAGATTTGTGTGGTATAGAAGTTTTATTCAGCATGTAAATTTAACTCATTCCAATCCATTGCAAATGCCTTTCCAATCAGTTTACATGATCACAATGACAATCTACATCATATGAACCTGTTCAATCCAAATAATATTTTAACAATATCATTAGTAATATCATAGTATAATAAATGGAAACATCCAAAATATGTGAACATTTTATCAAAATGCTGGGAACACTCCTCAATCTGATTATGCAAGGACATGGTCAGCAACTCTAGACGACAGCACTGAAATGTCAGATCACCAAACCTTCCTTGGAGGCAGGGAGTACTGAATTCATCAACAATGCATCTTATTAATAAACAACTTCCCTAAAAATTTAAAGGTGAGCTATAACTTTATCCGTATCACCATGAAGCAAGTATGCCATGTTACACTCAATATCTGCCAGAGTCACATCTCACATAAGAGAACAAAGTGGGAGGAACGCGGACTTTTGGACCACAGGGTGGACCATCAAAATGATCTGCTACCAGCCGAGACCAAGTTCACTACCTGAAATTTTTGGACAAGTTTAAGAAAAAAAACAAGTGTGGGCGGGACGTGGGCACGGGGCGGGACCCGGTCGAGGGGTGGGTGGGTGGGCGGGTGATGGGACCCGGTCGCGGGGTGGGTGGGTGGGTGATGGGACCCGGTCGTGGGGTGGGTGGGGGGGTGGGTGATGGGACCCGGTCGTGGGGTGGGTGGGGGGGTGGGTGATGGGACCCGGTCGTGGGGTGGGTGGGGGGGTGGGTGATGTGACCCGGTCGTGGGGTGGGTGGGGGGGTGGGTGATGTGACCCGGTCGTGGGGTGGGTGGGGGGGTGGGTGATGGGACCCGGCCGTGGGGTGGGTGGGGGGGTGGGTGATGGGACCCGGTCGTGGGGTGGGTGGGTGATGGGACCCGGTCGTGGGGTGGGTGGGGGGGGTGGGTGATGGGACCCGGTCGTGGGGTGGGTGGGGGGGGTGGGTGATGGGACCCGGTCGTGGGGTGGGTGGGGGGGTGGGTGATGGGACCCGGTCGTGGGGTGGGTGGGGGGGTGGGTGATGGGACCCGGTCGTGGGGTGGGTGGGGGGGTGGGTGATGGGACCCGGTCGTGGGGTGGGTGGGGGGGTGGGTGATGGGACCCGGTCGTGGGGTGGGTGGGGGGGTGGGTGATGGGACCCGGTCGTGGGGTGGGTGGGGGGGTGGGTGATGGGACCCGGTCGTGGGGTGGGTGGGGGGGTGGGTGATGGGACCCGGTCGTGGGGTGGGTGGGGGGGTGGGTGATGGGACCCGGTCGTGGGGTGGGTGGGGGGGTGGGTGATGGGACCCGGTCGTGGGGTGGGTGGGGGGGTGGGTGATGGGACCCGGTCATGGGGTGGGTGGGTGATGGGACCCGGTCATGGGGTGGGTGGGTGATGGGACCCGGTCGTGGGGTGGGTGGGTGATGGGACCCGGTCGTGGGGTGGGTGGGGGGGTAGGTGATGGGACCCGGTCGTGGGGTGGGTGGGGGGGTGGGTGATGGGACCCGGCCGTGGGGTGGGTGGGGGGGTGGGTGATGGGACCCGGCCGTGGGGTGGGTGGGGGGGTGGGTGATGGGACCCGGTCGTGGGGTGGGTGGGTGATGGGACCCGGTCGTGGGGTGGGTGGGGGGGGTGGGTGATGGGACCCGGTCGTGGGGTGGGTGGGTGATGGGACCCGGTCGTGGGGTGGGTGGGGGGGTGGGTGATGGGACCCGGTCGTGGGGTGGGTGGGGGGGTGGGTGATGGGACCCGGTCGTGGGGTGGGTGGGGGGGTGGGTGATGGGACCCGGTCGTGGGGTGGGTGGGGGGGTGGGTGATGGGACCCGGTCGTGGGGTGGGTGGGGGGGTGGGTGATGGGACCCGGTCGTGGGGTGGGTGGGGGGGTGGGTGATGGGACCCGGTCGTGGGGTGGGTGGGGGGGTGGGTGATGGGACCCGGTCGTGGGGTGGGTGGGGGGGGTGGGTGATGGGACCCGGTCGTGGGGTGGGTGGGGGGGTGGGTGATGGGACCCGGTCGTGGGGTGGGTGGGGGGGTGGGTGATGGGACCCGGTCGTGGGGTGGGTGGGGGGGTGGGTGATGGGACCCGGTCGTGGGGTGGGTGGGGGGGTGGGTGATGGGACCCGGTCGTGGGGTGGGTGGGTGATGGGACCCGGTCATGGGGTGGGTGGGTGATGGGACCCGGTCATGGGGTGGGTGGGTGATGGGACCCGGTCGTGGGGTGGGTGGGTGATGGGACCCGGTCGTGGGGTGGGTGGGGGGGTAGGTGATGGGACCCGGTCGTGGGGTGGGTGGGGGGGTGGGTGATGGGACCCGGCCGTGGGGTGGGTGGGGGGGTGGGTGATGGGACCCGGCCGTGGGGTGGGTGGGGGGGTGGGTGATGGGACCCGGTCGTGGGGTGGGTGGGTGATGGGACCCGGTCGTGGGGTGGGTGGGGGGGGTGGGTGATGGGACCCGGTCGTGGGGTGGGTGGGTGATGGGACCCGGTCGTGGGGTGGGTGGGGGGGTGGGTGATGGGACCCGGTCGTGGGGTGGGTGGGGGGGTGGGTGATGGGACCCGGTCGTGGGGTGGGTGGGTGATGGGACCCGGTCGTGGGGTGGGTGGGTGGGTGATGGGTCCCGGTCGTGGGGTGGGTGGGTGGGTGAATGGACCCGGTCGTGGGGTGGGTGGGGGGGTGGGTGATGGGACCCGGTCGTGGGGTGGGTGGGGGGGTGGGTGATGGGACCCGGTCGTGGGGTGGGTGGGGGGGTGGGTGATGGGACCCGGTCGTGGGGTGGGTGGGGGGGTGGGTGATGGGACCCGGTCGTGGGGTGGGTGGGGGGGTGGGTGATGGGACCCGGTCGTGGGGTGGGTGGGGGGGTGGGTGATGGGACCCGGTCGTGGGGTGGGTGGGGGGGTGGGTGATGGGACCCGGTCGTGGGGTGGGTGGGTGATGGGACCCGGTCGTGGGGTGGGTGGGTGATGGGACCCGGTCGTGGGGTGGGTGGGTGATGGGACCCGGTCGTGGGGTGGGTGGGTGGGTGATGGGACCCGGTCGTGGGGTGGGTGGGGGGGTGATGGGACCCGGTCGTGGGGTGGGTGGGTGGGTGATGGGACCCGGTCGTGGGGTGGGTGGGGGGGTGATGGGACCCGGTCGTGAGGTGGGTGGGGGGGTGATGGGACCCGGTCGTGGGGTGGGTGGGGGGGTGATGGGACCCGGTCGTGGGGTGGGTGGGGGGGTGATGGGACCCGGTCGTGGGGTGGGTGGGGGGGTGATGGGACCCGGTCGTGGGGTGGGTGGGGTGGGTGGGTGATGGGACCCGGTCGTGGGGTGGGTGGGGGGGTGGGTGATGGGACCCGGCCGTGGGGTGGGTGGGGGGGTGGGTGATGGGACCCGGCCGTGGGGTGGGTGGGGGGGTGGGTGATGGGACCCGGTCGTGGGGTGGGTGGGGGGGTGGGTGATGGGACCCGGTCGTGGGGTGGGTGGGGGGGTGGGTGATGGGACCCGGTCGTGGGGTGGGTGGGGGTGGGCTCTGTTTGATCCTGGCTGATGCCCCCCCCTCCCCCCTGCCCCTACCTGAGGTAAGGCGGTGTTGAGCTGCCTCTGTAGCGAGTCCCTTTCATGGAAGGCCTCCTGCATCTTGGCCTGACACAGGGCGAGCGCCTCCTGACTCTCCCGGAGACTCTCCAGCAGCTTGTCCCTCTCGTCCAGCATGTTCACCATCAGCTGCTCGAAGTTGGCCTCGGTGTCGGTGCCGCACTGTGAAGCCCGGGGGCTCAGCGTGTCCTCGCTGATGGTCGGCATCACCTCGCACATCATGGTGGGCCGGGGCCGGGGCCGGGGCCGGGCTCGGGCTCCGAGGGGAGGCCTACTCTCCGAACCCCCGCTCGCTGCCTGGGCCGAGGGGGACGCTGACACCGGCTCGGGGAACAACAGCGGCCTGAGAGCAGCGGCAGGCCGGCACCCAGGCTCCGCGCCACCGGCCCCTCAGTGATCGGTGAATGTACAGCTCCCGGGCCCGGAACGCTCACACCCCCCGGCCCGGCCCGCCGTGTCCCGGTCCCGGTCCCGGTCCCTGCCCCTCTCCTGTCCCGGGCCCGGCTCCCTCACATCTCCCGCTCTCTCCCTGCACCGCGTCCGCGACCCCGACAAAATGTCCGCGCACGCCCCCGCGACCAGCTGCGTGCGTGCGCACCGCCACTCCACACACCCACCCGCCCGCTCCGGAGCGCGCACGCGCCGTGCATCCACATCACACACAAACCTGTCCCCGCGCAGCCGACTGAGGCCCCGCCCACACCGCTGACCACGCCCCGCAGCTCCTGTCCCGCCCACATCCCCTGACGCTGGCCCCGCCCACGTCCCAGGCACGGCACCGCTCCTCCGGCCCTGCCCATACACCTAGCCCCGCCCCACTCTTGCCGTCCCTCCCTCAGCAGCAGGAGGCCGTTCAGCCCATCGTGCCCTCACCAGCTCTCGAAGCTTTATGAATGTTTTCACCATTCCCTTGCACATTATTTCTATTTCAATAGTCACGTATTTAATAAATAAGTAATGTTGCTATTACCCCATAGAGGTGCCCTCTCATTGTCGAGAGAGCTGTGGTGGTTTAACCTGAGGGCCACCATGAGATGGGGTGCAGAGAAAGTTTATGAGCATGTTGCCTTGTATGGAAAGTGCTAGCTATGAAGAGAGGTTGAGTACGTTAGGATTATTTTCATTAGACACAACCTGATTGAGATCTACAAAATCACAAAGGGTATAGACAGGGTGGATAGAGACAAGCTTTTTCCCAGGGTGAAGGATTCAATAAAGAGAGGTCAGAGCTTTCAAGGTGAGAGGTGGAAAGTTTAAGGGGGATACATGCGACAAGTACTTCACACAGAGGCTGGTGGGTATCTGGAACACATTGCCAGCAGATTCATTTAAGATGCGTCTGGACAGATGCATGAGTAGGTGGGGAGCAGGGGGGTACAAATGCTTAGGAATTGGGCAACAGGTTTAGACAGTAGATTTGGATCGGCTCAGGCTTAGAGGGCCAAAGAGCCTGTTCCTGGGCTGTAAATTTTCTTTGTTCTTTGTTCTTCTTTGTTCATTCTTCATGCTCCTCATGATTGGCAATCCCTCACTAACAAGGATGGTTGTCCACTTAGACACATCCACGTCACTGGTCATGGGTTCTCTGGAACCTTGTGAGACTGATGAGTTTTGTATGCCTTGACATCACAACTGCACATCTAAATACTTCTTTAATATTACAAAGATTTCTCCATCTACCACACTTACAGCACTAAGATCCAAATTCACTTCAACCTCTCGTTGAAAATGTTTTTTCTCACATCGCCTCTAAACTATCTGCCCCCTCATGGAGTAACATTTCTTCCTGTCTACCCTATCTATGCCCCTCATAATTTTACACATCTCAATCAAGTCCCTGCTAAAACTTTTCTAAAACTAAGGAGAACAACCCCAGTGTGTCCAATTTGAATTGAATTGAATTTATTGTCACATGTACCGAGGCACAATGAAAATCTTTGACTTGCGAACAATCCAGGCAGATCAGGTAATTAAGTCACATAGATAGTAAATAATAGGTAAACAGCAGCAAAACAAAAACAGAGGTCCAGGCAAATGTTAAGAGTTTGTGAGTCCATTCAGTGTTCTAACAACAGTAGGTTAGAAACTATTGCAAAACCAGCTGGTGATGAAGGAGCAGCTGTTGGACTATAATCTGGTGTTGTGTGATTTTTACCTTTGTTCACCCCAGTCCAACACTGGCAATTGCAAATGAAGCAGCTTGAGTTAGAGGTGAGAGATAAGGAAAGGGCAGCAGAAATTAAACAGTTTGAGTTACGATTAAAAGCAGAAGAGAGGGAAAAAGAGAGAGCAAAGAAAGACAAAGAGATAGCTTTTGAACTTTAAAAACTGGCACTTAGAAAGGAAAGTAAGCTTAAAGGCTGGAGATAAAGGCTGAGGGTAGGCTTAGTGAGGAAGAGAGTGAGGATGAGCAAGCCCCTGGTAGTCAGAAGCCTAGTGAATTTAAGTATGTTCAAGCATTGCCTAAATTTGATAAGAAGGATGTGGAAGCCTTTTTAATCTCATTTGAATAGGTGGCTAAACAAATGCAGTGGTCAGTGGCAATGTGGGTTTTGTTGATCCAAACCAAACTTGTCGGTAGGGCGAGTGAGGTATTCGCATCACTATCAGAGGAGGATTCTGGGGAGTATGAGGAGGTGAAAAAAGCCACTTTAAGTGCATCTGAGCTTGTACCAGAAGCCTATAGACAACATTTCAGGAATCTAAGGAGGGATCCTGGTCAAACCTATATTGAATTTGAAAGAATCAGAGTAATTTCAATAGATGGATAAGAGTTTTAAAAATCGAGCAAACTTATGATGCCCTTGGAGAAGTAATTATTTTGGAGGAATTCAAAAATTCACTGCCTGAAGTAATGTGAACTCATGTGGAAGAGCAGAGAGTTAAAACAGCGAGGTTAGCAGCTGAAAGTGGCTGATGGTGATGAGCTGGTCCATAAAACTTGGTTTGGCTTCCAGAATCAATTTCAGTCCAAGAGGGATAGAAATTGGGGCAAAGAGAAATCCTCACGCGGAAAGGCAAAGGTGGATCTCAGTGAAGATCATAAGGATAACTTACCACAGGGTAAAAAAGAAACCCTTGACGGGGACAAAGAAGTTAAAAAGCTCCGGTGTTTTCATTGTAATAAAGTGGGTGACACAAGATCACAGTGTTGGTGGGCTAGGAGAAAGCCAGATGTAGGAAAACCAGATAAGCCTGGGAGTTTTGTTGGACTAGTAACAAAAAGCACAAGGGAAGTTAGACAACTGCCTCAGAGTGTACAAGATGATCAGAGGTTGGTTAAGGAGGAAGTGCTAGATCTGCTTAAAAAATATACACATGCAAGGGTAAAGTTTATTCACATAGGCCAGGAGCAGTAGGTAAGGAGGTTACAATATTAAGGGACACAGGATCCTCTCAGTCGATAATGCTGAAGGATGAGGAGATATGTACTCCTCAGGGACTATTGCCAGAAAAGGGACAGGTAACAGGAATTCATGATTAGACAAAAAAGTGCACAATTATGGAAAGTGAGGCGAGAGAGTCCAGAGAAGAGTGGAGAACTTGTGGTAGGAGTACTGGACAAACTCTCAGCTCCCGGAATACAACTTGTCCTTGCAAATGATATAGCTGATTCACCAGCAGGCGTGCTGCCTACTCTAGTTGAAAAGCCAGTGGAGACGCAGGCAACTGAAGACATGGAGAATTCCAAGAATTTTCCCTGATTGTGTGATCACAAGATCACTGAAGCATAAGCTGATGTAGGAGGGATCAGAAGGCACAAATAAGGAAGCTGATATAATGTTATCTGAGACTTTCTTTGATCAGATAAGTGGCACAAAGAAGGAGCAAATAAGTAAACATACAAGTATCTTTAGCTCTGCCAAGCTGATTGATTACAGCAGAAAGATGAGAAGTTAAAACAATTATATCAAACAGCATTTACAGAGAAGGAGAGTGAATGCCTTCCTGTCTGCTATTACTTAACAAATGATGTCTTAATGAGGAAATGGAGACCATCACATATTCAAGCAGATGAGAAATGGGCAGAGGTTCATCAGGTTGTTTTGCCAGTAGGGTATAGAAAGGAGGTGCTGCAAGTGGCACATGAGCTACCACTTGGAGGTCATTTAGGGATGAAGAAAACACAGACTAAACTACAAAGATATTTTTAGTGGCCTGGACTACACAAAGATGTAATTGAATTTTGCCAAACGTGTCTTAGATATCAGCTAATCAGAAAACCACAAGCAGCAATAAAATCTGCACCTTTAATACTGGTTCCAGCATTTGAGGAACCTTTCACAAGAGTCTTGATTGATTGTGTAGGTCCCCTACCTCAAGCAAAAAGTGGGAATAAGTATTTATTAAAAATAATGGATGTGTCAACTAGATTTTCAGAGGCAATCCCATTAAGCAACATCACAGCTAAAAGGGTTGTGGAAGAATTACTTAATTTTTTAAATAGATACGGACTACCAATAGAGATCCAGTCAGATCAAGGATCAAACTTCACATCCAAACTATTCAAGGAGGTTATGGATAACTTAGGAATAAGCAATTCAAATCTACTGTGTACCATCCAGTATCACAGGAAGCACTCGAGAGATGACATCAAACACGAAAGACCATGCTGAGGGCTTATGGTCAGGATTATCCAGATGGTTGGGATAAGGGAGTTCCGTTTATAGTTTTTGCGATCAGAGATGCAACCGAATGAATTGACCAAATTCAGTCCATTTGAATTAATTTTTGGGCATGAAATAAGAGGACCATTAAAACTGATTAAGGAGAAATTAATAAGTCAGAATTCAGAGACTACCCATTTGGACTATGTGTCAAATTTTAAAGAATGAATTAATAGAGTTGGAGATTTGGCTAGATAGCATTTAAAAGTATCACAGCATACAATGAAACAGGAAGCAGATAAGAAATCACAAGTTCACAGTTTTGCAACTGGGGATAAAGTATTGGTGTTTCTTCCAGTAACAGGTAAGCTTTTAAAAGCTTTAGTGAACCTTATCAAATCAAGAGGATATTGAGTGAGGTGAACTACTTGATAAGGACTCCAGACAGGAAGAAATTTCACAGTGAGTCATAATAAATATGCTTAAAAGATATTTTGATAGGGAAAGAAAATAAGAGGAGAAGGTGTTGTGGTTCTGTTCGCCGAGCTGGGAATTTGTCTTGCAAATGTTTCGTCCCCTGGCTAGGTGACATCCTCAGTGCTTGGGAGCCTCAAGAGGAGAAGGTGTTAATAATTACAGTGTGGGGTTTAGATCAGAGTGGTGCTGGAAAAGCACAGCAGGTCAGGCAGCATCCGAGGAGCAGGAGAATCGACGTTTCGGGGAAAAGCCCTTCATCGGACATTCCTCAAACTAAATTGGATAATGAGGAAGTTGTCAAAAATTGGAATAAATTATTGAGTTACCTTCCACAAGAAAGTCGAAATGGCCTGAAAGAGTTAATACTATCACATGGGGAGATATGTGGAAATAAACTGGGAAATACTAACCTAATTATGCATGGTGTGGATATAGGAGATGCTGTTCTGATTAAGCAACATCCTTATAGGCATGACCCTCTAAAGTTGGCACAGACTCAGAAGGAGACAGAGCGCATGCTCCAAGATGGCAGAATCAAAGTGAGTCACAGTGACTGGAGCTCACCCATTGTTATGGTGCCAAAGCCAGATTGCACCCAACAGTTATGTGTGAAATATTGCAAAGTCAACCCCATTACAAAGACTGATGCATATCCAATTCTACGGAAGACTATGTTGAAAAAGTGGGACAAACAACTTACATTTCTGAGATGGACTTGCTCAGAGGTTACTCAAAAGTACCTCTGTCAGAGACAGCAAAGGCAATTTCTGCTTTCATAACACCAAATGGATCATATCAGTTCAAAGTCATGCCATTTGGTATGAAAAACGCTCTGGCCACATTTCAGAGACTGACTAATAAGGTCATTGCCGGATTACCAACTGTGTTGTGTATGTTGATGACCTGGTGATTTTTAGTCTCTCATTAAAGTAACATTTACAACATTTATCGGACTTGTTCGATCAATTTCGGAAGGCAGGCTTGGTGGGAAACCTAGATAGAAGTGAATTTGCCAAAGCCCAAGTCACCTTCCTGGGCCATGTTATTGGACATGAACAAATGGCCCCATGGGATGCAAAAACGAAAATAACCGGGGAATTTCCCACACCGTTGACAAAAACATCAGTACTACACTTCCTGTGATTGAGTGGATGTTACCGAAAGTTTGTGCTGAACTTTAGCAGTCTGGCTGCTCCACTCACCGAATTGGTAAAAAAGGGAAAGAGATTGCAGTGGACAGCGGACTGTCAAAAGGCATTTGACAGCCTAAAAACTGTGTTAACTACTGCCCCAGTATTAGCCACACCGGATTACATGAAGCCTTTCAAGTTAGCTATCGATTCCAGTGATGTGGGTGTTGGTGCGGTGCTCCTGCAGGAGGATGATGGAGGAATAGAAAGACTCATCAGGTATTTTTCCAGGAAGTTGAATGTTCATCAACAGAAATATTCAACGGTGGAGAAAGAGACTTTGAGCTTGGTGTTGGCAGTCCAACATTTCAGTGTTTATATTCCCAGTAATGCATCGGAGACAATCGTATATACTGATCATAACCCATTGACATTTGTAGAAAACTTTAAGGATAAAAATGCTAGCCTGTTTCGATGGAGCTTGTTGTTGCAGCTGTTCACTTTGACAATTGTGCAGGTGGCAGATTGAGAAAACGTGATTGCCGATGCAAGTGAGATACGGAGGCAAGATTAGAGTGGTGCTGGAAAAGCACAGCAGGTCAGACAGCATCTGAGGAGCAGGAAAATTGACGTTTCGGGCAAAAGCCCTCCATCAGGATACTGAGGCATTCGGTAGTGAATTTGCATGTGGTTGTACATATTTGCATGTTCAGTGTATATAGTGTGTATGTGTGTTTTGATGGGTTTTAAAAATGAAGCCATCTTTTGGTATTGATGGTTCATTTTTTTAAGGGGGGGAGGTGTCACAAAGCTGGTCCCTTTTTTCTAAAAATTGTTCCTTGGCACAAGGAGACTCTATCCTTGAGTTTTCTCAGAGGGATAATAAACCGGGCCAGGCTCCGATCAGTCTGGTTTGGTACAGAGATGAAAAGGATTTTGAGAGGCCTTTTATTTATGTGTAAACAGATGAGACTTCAGGCCAAAGTGGTCATGTTTTAGAAGTGACCTGTAGAATGAAAGGGGAGTGGTCAGCTTTCCAGTAGTTTAGTTCAGTCCAGAACTGGTTGGAAGTTCAACAGTGAGCTGTGTGGAAACTCTCTCTTCTTCCCATCTAACTTCAACCTGTAAGCATCTGACCCTTTTTTGTACTGTGTTTTAAAGGGGGTTTGCTTATTGGTACTTTATATTCAGAACAGCATGTTTAAGTTTAGTTTGGATAGACTGAGTTCTGTAGGGGTTCTTTACACCGTTCTTCATGTTTCATTGTGTAATTTTGTGAATAAATATTTTGTCTGTTTTAAATGTGGTAGTCAACCTTGCTCATTTAATCCAGATAATTTTCACTGTACACTTATTGAAACAAATTGCAAAGCTATGGTCTGGGCTGCTTGCTTAAGAATGTTTTGAGTGGTCTGGCCTAGTCCATAACACCAGGTAATGCCTTGGTAAATCTCCTCTACACACTCTTCAGTGCTATCACATCCTTCCTCCAAATTAGACTGGAGTATGGATCAGGTCCACACCCCCCACCAACCCAACCTCCACTCCCGGCACCTTCCCCTTTTGAAATACAAAACTTGAGCCCACACCTCCCCTCCCCCCTTACTTCCCTCCAAGGCCCCAAGGGATCCTTCCATATCTGCCACAAATTCACCTGCACCTCCACCCACATCATTTATTGCATCCGCTGCACCCGATGTAGCCTCCTCTATATTGGGGAGACAGGCCGCCTACTTGCGGAACATTTCAGAGAACAACTCTGGGACACCCGGACCAACCAACCCAACCACCCCGTGGCTCAACACTTCAACTCCCCCTCCCACTCCACCAAGGACATGCAGGTCCTTGGACTCCTCCATCGCCAGACCATAGCAACATGACGGCTGGAGGAAGAGCGCCTCATCTTCCGCCTAGGAACCCTCCAACCACAAGGGATGAACTCAGATTTCTCCAGTTTCCTCATTTCCCCTCCCCCCACCTGTCTCAGTCAAATCCCTCGAACTCAGCACCGCCTTCCTAAACTGCAATCTTCTTCCTGACCTCTCTGCCCCCACCCCCACCCCCACTCCGGCCTGTCATTCTCACCTTAACCTCCTTCGACCTATCACATTTCCAAGGCCCCTCCCCCAAGTCCCTCCTCCCTACCTTTTATCTTAGCCTGCTGGACACACTTTCCTCATTCCTGAAGAAGGGCTCATGCCCGAAACGTCGATTCTCCTGCTCCTTGGATGCTGCCTGACCTGCTGTGCTTTTCCAGCAACACATTTTCAGCTCCAAATTAGATTAGATTACTTACAGTGTGGAAATAGGCCCTTCGGCCCAACAAGTCCACACCGGCCCGCTGAAGCACAACCCACCCTGACCCATTCCCCTACATTTACCCCTTCACCTAACACCATGGGCAATTTAGCATGGTCAATTCACCTGACCTGCACATTTTCTGGACTGTGGGAGGAAACTGGAGCACCCAGAGGAAACCCACGCAGACACGGGGAGAATGTGTAAACTCCACACTGACAGTTGCCTGAGGTGGGAATTGAACCCAGGTCCCTGGCGCTGTGAGGCAGCAGTGCTAACCACGTACCAACCTTGCCACCCACAAATTAGTTTCTTCTTAACAAGATAATCCCAGCCAGTACAGGAACTGAACCCAGGCTGTTGGCATCTCCATCAGAAACCAACGAATCAGCCAACTGAGCTAACCAACTATCTAATTTGAGAGCAGCCTGATGGGACCATGGCAAACAATCATCCAATGCCATCCTAAATGCCCTGCCTCCACTTCCAGACATTTGCTAAATGAAAAAGATATTTCTCACTTCGCAACTGCTGAGTTTGCAAAGCACTTTCAAACTGTACTCTCTGGTTCTCATTCTGTTTATGAGTGGGAACAGTTTCTCCTGATTTATTCTGTCCAGAATAGAATCGTAGAATCCCTACAGTATGGAAACAGGCCATTTAGCCCACCAATCCTTCAAAGACCATCCCACCACCACCAGCACCCCCCACTTCCCACACACACCCCCCCCCACCCCCCACACACACCCCCCTCCACCACCGTAACCCTAAGTGAGTGGACAAATGCACAGCAGATGCATTTTAATGTGGACAAGTGTGAGGTTTGGGAATAAAAACAGGAAAGTGGATTATTGGCTGAATGGCTATATATTGAGAGAGGGGAATGAGACCTGGGTGTCCTTGTACACCAGTCATTGAAGGTGAGCATTCAGGTGCAGCAAGCGGTGAAGAAGGCAAATCTAATGTCGGCCTTTATAGTGAGAAGATTCGAGTACAGGAGCAGGGATGTCTTGTTGCAATTGTACACGCCCTTGGTGATTTGATTTGAATTATTATTGTCACATGTACCGGAGTACAGCGAAAAGTTTTGTTTTGCATGCAGTACAACAGATCATACCATATAAAATACATTATGGTAATAGAACAGAGCGAGGAATACGTTAAGGCCGCAGAGAAGGTGAACAAAGAGTAAGATCAACATTAAATTTGAAATCTAAAATGTCCATTCAGCACTCTAATAACAGCGGGGAAGAAGCTGGTTTTGTTTTTGTATCTTCTGCCCAATGGAAGAGGTTGAAAGAGATTATAACCGGGGTGGGAGGGGTCTTTGATGAAGTTGGCTGTCTTTCCGAGGCAGCAAGAGGTATAGATGGAGTCAATGGATGGAAGGTGAGAACACACCTGGAATGTTGTGTGCAGTTTTGGTTTCCTTATCTGAGGAAGAATGTTTTGCTATAGAGGGAGTACAGCAATAGATTACCAGATTAATTCTGGTGAAATTCCCAAATTATGGGACTGACGTATGTGGAAAGGTTGAATGGAGTATATTCACTGAAATTCAAAAGAGTGGGGGAGGATCACATAGAAACCTATATGATTCTAACAAGACTAGACAGGTGAGATGCAGGGATGATGTTATGGATGACCAGGAAGTCCAGATTTAGGGATTACAGTCTAGAGATATGAGTTAAATCATTTAGCACTGCGTTGATGAGAAATGTCTTCCCCCAGAGCGTGGCCTGTCTGTGGAATTCACTCCCTCACACTTTTGCATCTCCACCAATGTGTGAATGTCCTTTTGAAGAACTGCCCTGTCCTCCTCATGGGTATACAATTCTGCCAAGTTTTGAGTCATCTGCAAATTTGGAAGTTGTCTCTGCACCAAGACCTATATATATCACAAAAAGCAAGAGTTCCAACACCGAGCTGTTGAGAATTCCGCTCTAAAGCTTTCACCAGGCCAAACAAAAACTCATTGACCATTGCACTCTGTTTCCTATCAATTGGCCAAAATTGCATCCAGATCACTCCTGCTCCTTTTATTCCATGACCTATAACTTTCCTCACAAGTCATTGTGCGGCACTGTATGTGTCACTGTATTCAAAATCCGTGTACGCCATGGCACATTGCAGCTACTGGATGAAAATCTGAAATGTAAAGAGAAACAACAGGGATATTCCTTCCAATCCTGCAAAGATGTAACCTGTCACAATGTTCTAAAAATCTAAAGCCCTCCTTCCTGTATCATTACTTCAGCCATTTCTCAATCTTTCATTCTCTAACTTGCTAGCATGTGTTGGGAAAATAGGAACAGGAGTTGGCCACTCAGCCCATCAAGCTTGGCCCACCGTTCAATAGGACCATGTCAGATAAAACATTTCAATACCTTTTACCCACTGCATTCTCTTAATCCTTTATGTCACTGTTAATCAGAAATCACTGCCTTAAATACACCCAAAAGCTGAGTTTCCACAGCCCTCTGTGGTGGAGAATTCTACCAAAGATTCACAACTTTCAGAGTAAAACAAATTCTCCTCATTTCAAACCTAAGTGGAATCCTCCTTATTTTTCAATGTGCCCCCTGGTTGTAGACTCCACAAACAGGGGAAGCGTCTTACCCACATCTATCTATCCCTTTAAGTATTTTGTAGGTTTCAATGAGATTGCCTCTCATTCTCCAAAACTCTAGAGAATACAGGCCCAGTTGGTCCAATCTCTCTTCGTAAGACAGTCCTCACCATCCCAGGAACTAGTCTGGTGAGCCTCCATTGCACTCCCTCCAAGGCAATAAAACCCTTCCTGAGGTAAAAAGATCAAAACCTACACATAGTACTCCAGGTGCCATCTAACCAAGCTCTTAAACAATTGAAGCAAGATCTCACTACAGTCTTCATCAATGATTTGGAGATGCTGGTGTTGGACTGGGGTGTACAAAGTTAAAAATCACACAACACTAGGTTATAGTTCAACAGGTTTAATTGGAAGCACTAGCTTTCGGAGCGACGCTCCTTCATCAGGTGGTTGTGTCAATGTCAATGTTGGTATTTTTGTGGTAAGCATCATTATAGCAGCATTTGTCTTTGTGATTGGTTGAAGCACCGGTACATGGCGTCCTTGTTTGTATGAGGGATGTTGATGCAACAGGCCATCAAGTTAGAGCGGTGAAACTTTCAGGGATGTATTTTCAGTCTGTTGCTGACAACAGATGGGCTGGTTAGATGAGCTGAATAATGGAAAAAGGAACTTAATCCTGAAAGTGTGAGGTGAATCATTTTGGGAAGACTAACAAGGCAGGGAGTACTCATTGAATGGTAAGACCATCAGAAGTGTAGAGACCAGAGGGGTCTTAATGTATATGTGCTTAGATCCTCGAATGGACAGGTAGATAAGGTGGTTAAGAAGGTGAAGGGAAACTTACCTTTATTAGCATTCAAGAGCAGGAAGGGTATGATGGAGCTGCATATAATGCTAGCTAGCTAGGTTACACTAGAGTATTGTGTGCAGTTCTCGTCACCACACTATAGGAAGGATGTATTTGCACTGGAAAGGGGTGCAGAGGAGACTTACCAGGATGTTGTCTTGGCTGGAATGAAACTGATGGTGTTTACCTTAGAGCAGAGGCAGCATCTGATTGAGGTATACAAAATTCTGAGGTTCACAGACAGGGTGGATGAAGAAAAACCTTTCTCCTTAAAGAGGGATGAATGACAACTGGCACAGCTTTAAGGTAAATGGCAACAGATTTAGAGAGACTTTGAGGACAAACATTTTTCACCAAGGGATGATAGGTATCTGGAAGTCACTGACTGAAAGGGTGGTCAAGGCAGGAACCATGACAACAGTTATGAATTATTTAGATGATCAGTTGAAACACCATGGAATTCAAGGCTATGATTTGAGAGTGTGGTGCTGGAAAAGCACAGCAGGTCAGGCAGCATCCGAGGAGCCGGAGAATTGACTTTTTGGGCATAAGACTTTCATCAGGAAAAAGGCTTTTGGGCCAGGGGGCAGAGAGATAAATGGGGTGGGGTTGGGGGGAAGTTAGCTGACAGTACGATAGGTAGATGGAGGTTGGGGAGAAGGTGATAGTTCGGAGAGGATGGCCTCCTTTTTCTTCCATGATCACAATTTCCTCTCTCACGTGGTCGATGACGCCTCTAGTGCATCTCCTCCACTTCCCGCACCTCCGCCCTTGAACCACACCTCTCCAACTGCAACAAGGACAGAAACCCCCGCCCCTTCCTCACCTTCCACCCCACCAACCTCCACATATATCGTATCATTCTCTGCCACTTCCACCACCTCCAAACGGACCCCACCAGCAAAGATATATTTCCCTTCCCACCCCTATCAGTGTTCTGGAGAGATCATTCCCTCCGTGACTCCCTCGTCAGATCCATGACGCCCCCCACCAGCCCACCAGCCCACACCCTACTCCTGGCACCTTCCCCTGCCACTGCAGGAAGTGCAAAACCTGCGCCCACACCATTCCCCTCAGCTCCATCCAAGGCCACAAAATATCCTTCTACATCCGACAGAAGTTGACCTGTACCTCCACCAATGTCATCTCCTGTGTCCGTTGCACCCACTGTGGTCTCCTCTAAATCGGGGAATCAGGACACCAACTTGTGGATCGTTTCAGAGAACATCTCTGGGACACCCCACTCACCAACCCCACCATCCTGTGACTGAATACTTCAACTCCCCCTCCCACTCCGCCAAGGACATGCAGGTCCTGGGCCTCCTCCATCGCCAAACCTGAAAAACCCAATGCCTGGAAGGAGAACGCCTCATCTCCCGCCTTGGGACCGTGAAAGCACACGGGATCAATATGGATTTCACCAGTTTCCTCATTTCCCCTCCCCTCACATTATGCCAGTCCCAAGCCTACAACTCAGCACCACCCTCTTGACCTGTCCATCATCTTTCCCATCTGTCCGCTCCACCCTCCTCTCCGATCTATCTTTCCCCCACCTTCATCTCCCTATCGCATTCCCAGCTACCTTCCCACTAACCCCACCCCCTCCCATTTATCTCTCAGGCCCCGGCCCACAAGCCTCATTCCTGATGAAGAACTTATGCCCAAAATATTGATTCTCCTGCTCCTTGGATGCTGCCTGACCTGCTGCGCTTTTCCAGCACCACACTCTCAACCCTGATCTCCAGCATCTGCAGTCCTCACTTTCTCCATACAAGGCTATAGGCTAATACTGGATAAATTGATCAGAGAAGAAGGATATTTGATGACTGGTGTGGACATGATGGGCCAAAGGGCCTCTTTCTGAGCTGTAAAACTCTGTGACTCTAACAGAATGATTGGCATCACAGTCTGCACTGTGATAAGTGTGGCTGTGGAGAACACTGAACACTGGAGGACACTGGAAACATCTCAAAATTGATGCCAAGGTCCAGATCTTAGGTAATGCCTAATATTGTAATGGTCATCTCTACCTTACAGATAGCAATTGGTGATGCAGAGTTGATCCAGGACACAAGCTCAAGAAGGTAATAAAAGGGAAATCCTGAAAAATGCTGGAAATATAAAAATAAAAGCAATTAGATCTGGGGAAGCTCCGCACTCCTGACAGGACTAGTGAAGACAGAAACTGGTTAATGTTTTGAGTCCAGTAGGACAGTTCTTCGGAACTGAAGGAGATGGAGAATGCTGGTTTTTATGCTGTAGACAGAGGGGCAAGAGGAATGCATGTCATTTTTATAAACAATCTAGATGAGGATGTAGAAGGATGGGTTAGTAAATTTGCAGATGACAGTAAAGTAGGTGGAGTTGTGGATAGTGCTGAATGACGTTGTAGGTTACAGAAGGACATAGATAAGTGCAGAGCTGGGCTGAGAGGTGGCAAATGGAGTTTAATGCAGAAAAATGTGAGGTGCTTCACTTTGGAATGAGTAACCGGATTAAGGAGTACTGGGCGAATGATCAGATTCTTAGTAGCATAGATGAGCAGAGAGGTCTTGATGTCCAGGTACACAGATCCCTGAAAGTTGCCACTCAGGTTGATGGGTTGTTAAGAGGCATCAGGTGTGTTAGCTTTTATTGGTAGAGGGATTGAGTTTCGGAGCCATGAGGTCATGCTGCAGCTGTACAAAACTCTGGTGCGGCTGCACTTGGAGTATTGCGTACAGTTCTGGTCACCGCATTATAGGAAGGATGTGGAAGCTTTGGAAAGGGTTCAGAGGAGTTTTACTGGGATGTTGCCTGGTATAGAGGGAAGGTCTTATGAGGAAAGGCTGAGAGACTTGAGGCTGTTTTCATTAGAGAGAAGAAGGTTAAGAGGTGACTTAATAGAGGCATATAAGATAATCAGAGGGTTAGATAGGGTGGACAGTGAGAGCCTTTTCCGAGGATAGTGATGGTAGCACAAGGAGACATAGCTTTACACTGAGGGACGATAGATTTGGGAAAGATGTCAGAGGTAGGTTCTTTACTCAGAGAGTAGTAGGGGCGTGGAATGCCCTGCCTGCAACAGCAGTAGACCTGCCAACTTTAAGGGCACTTAAATGGTCATTGGATAGACGTATGGATGAGAATGGAATAGTGTAGGATAGATGGGCTTCAGATTGGTTCACAGGTCGGAGCAACATCGAGGGCCGAAGGGTCTATACTTCGCCGTAATGTTCTGTGTTTGATGTTGTGTGTATGGTGAGAGTGCCCAGAGCAAAAGATAAAGGCCATTGATAATGGTGGAAAAGGAGTAATAGTGATGTAAAAGAGGTGTGTATGTTTGATGTGAAAAGGAGAAATGAGAAACAAAATCAGAAATTGCTGGAGAAACTCAGCAAGTCTGATAGCATCTGTGGAGAGAAAGCAGAATTAATGTTTCACATCATTTCCACTGAGGCATTTCGCAACCTCTAGTACTCAATATTGAGTTCCACAAATACACCCTCCATTTATTTTAATTTTTATCCTCCACCTTCTCCTGGCCCTGTTTGTTTGTGTCTTGTTGGCTTTACTCTCACAACCTCATTTACATCTTCTTTCATCTCTAGCTCAGCTTTACCACCAAAGTCATAGCCTTCCACTTTGCTCACCTGTTGTTGTATTACCAGACCATAGGGAGAGAGAAAAGCAACTGGTCCTGATTTAACCTGAGGGCCATTACACATCAGGCCAGGGAAGAGATTGAGAAGGAGAGTCCTTCATGGTAACCTCAAACCGGTGATGGGAATTGAATCCATACTGTTGGATCCCACTACACTGTGAGCCAACAAGCTAGCCAACTGAGCCCCCTCCTTTGGGCCAGAGAGACAACTGTGCAGAGGGAAGACAATCCCCCTCTGTACCTGGGGATGAGTTGGTTGCAGGAGTTGACAAAAGCTGTTAGTTTGAGGGAGACACTAACTGCGTGACAGGAAGCCAGGCTCGGTTTTATCAGATTCACACCCTTTGCCATCAACTGTTGAAATGGAATGAAAGCACAAAATGAAACACATGGAGTGGAACTGCAGACCATTGCTTCTCTAGCGACATTACTGGCAACATTGTCAACGCTGTGTGAAATCGCTCTGCCTGCTGCTCTCTGGTATTTCCTGGGTTTGCACCGAAATCCTGCGGACCACACAGACATCTCCAAGGCGATGAGATATTCAGGTGAACTGTTTTTTGACAATGGTTAGCTTGACAAAGCAAAAACTGTCGATCAAAGTACAAAACAGGTGAAGGTCATCTTTGTGAGAAAATATTCTACTTGCAGCTTCTTGTTCTATTTTTAGTCGTTTAATGTGACATTTCTGCATGACTGCTTTCCTCTTTGAAGGTGTATGTATTAATCGAGATAATCCGAAAATACAGACGTGACCAACCTTTAGTGAAATGGTGTCCTTGGGAACGTTTACTGTGGTGCCATTTCTTTAATAATGAGGTTCTGCCGGCTAACCTCCCTTCTCTCCATTCAAAACAAAGTCAACCTGCCAAGGGACCTGTACTCACCAGATTATACCTGGGATTAACCAAAACAGAGTGGCTCACTCTCACAACTATTTTAAAAACGTGTAAAAGTCCTCTCTCTTAAACAAGACACAGTAAAAATCCGTCCTATAAATACAGAGGCTGAAAAGTAAGATATTCCTGGAAAAAAAAACTCGGCAGGTCTGGAGGGAAAGCAGAGTTAACCATTTGGACCCGAAACGTTAACTCTTTCCTAATCCACAGATGCTGCTGGATCTGCTGAGCTTTTTCTGTTTTTGCTTCTGATTTTAAGAAACCACAGTTCTTTTTAGGTTTTCCACTTTTTGATGTTGGATATTTAGTTTTTGTCGTTGTTTTATACAGACATGTGCATCTACCTCACTCTTATTTTTACCGCAGCGCTGTCCAAAACCCACTCCATTCATTTCATGTGATGAATCGATGTTGCTAATTTTCAAAGCTATGAGTCAGTGCGTCTGAGAGCTGAGCGGGGAGGATCTGGTTGGATGTCACTTGTTGAACTGCTGTTGTATGATGAAAGGTATACATTACATATTATATTTTGACATTTGGATTTTGGCATAGAGACAAACAGAGGTGGCCAGTTTAGTGAAGGTAATTGTATTTAAACAAGTTCAGACAGTAATTTGGAATAGTGACTGGTTCCAGGGAAGTAGGTAATTACAGTTAAATGCCTGGGGGTGCGGGGGGGGGAATTGCAGTATTAATGCAGGGATTCATGGCAGTGTAAAGGCCACTTTTGTTGAATAATGGAACCAAAATGGGAAATGGATACAATTTTATATCAGGGGAACTGCTGAAGCAGATGCTGCAGTTTAAAAACAAAGTAACTGGAACTCATTGTGAGTTGTAGTTACACTGCTGCTTTGTTCAAGTCGTGAGGTAAGATGCTGGACAGTCTTCAGGACCAGGACTGCGTATTCTAAGCAGCTTTACCCAGATACAGCCTGTTGATTGCTTTTTCAATCAAGGCCTGGTTGTGTGGGTCAGCATTACTCAGCATGACAACAGCTCTCTGATTGGCTCCTGGCTGGGTGGACAGCTTGTGTATGAATAAATTAGCAGTAAAAAGGCTCCAGACTCTAAGATGACAGTGGCCTAGTAGATGCTTCATATATTTGCCCATGCAATGACCTATAATCCAGCAGATATGGATCCTGTGCTTTTGTCCATCAAAGTGAAACTCACTCTGCCTACCCTTGGTGTCATCTCAGCTATTTCCCAGTTTATTTTCCCAGCATTTTATTTTTAAAAATATTGTCCTCAATGCAGATGTCAGAGAGACTTTTATAAAATGTAAAAAAGGAGCCAAAGACACCATTGCTGCAGTGAAGCAAGTGCAGCCAGTGAAATGAGAACAGAACTCACTGCAGGGAAGAGGTGCCCAGGGCAGAGGAAGCTCACCCCTGCTCCACCCTGAAGGGCACCCCAAAATAACAAGTGCCCGACATGGAGGGAAATGTTTTGAGCTAAGAGTTCAATTCAGAAAGAAACACTCTGCTTCAGGAACACCTTGTGAGGTAATGCTAAAAGTTTCTAAAGGGTACTCCGCAGGGCTTTTCCATTTAATAAAATGGTAGAATGGCAGGAAACTTTACTGCCATAGGATCGTACAATGAACATACAGCCAGCCCGAACTTCTACCCAGAGGCATTCCATTGTTTTGTTCAAGCTAACAAAACTGAAGCAGATATCATCGCCCTGGTGTTCCTGACAATCACACAAGGAGAAACTTTAAACTTCCTGAGGAAGCTGGTACAGCCTGAGAAACTGGGATCTAAAACTTATGAAGAAAAATTAAAAACTCACACCAGGTTATAGTCCAACAGGTTTATTTGGAAGTACTAGCTTTTGGAGCGCTGCCCCTTCATCGGGTAGCTGTGGAGCAGGATCATAAGACACAGAATTCATAGCAAAAAGATCTCAGTCTCATGCAACTGAAATGATATATTGAACAAACCGGGATTGCTGTTCAGTCTTTCATCTTTTAGAATGGGTTGCAGGTTTTAGTTCATTAATATGTAAATCCCAGAACATCTTTCAAATAAACATTCCCGAGATAACTTAAGTTTTTATTTAAAAAAAGGAGACATCTCAGCTCAGACACTGCACTAAAGGTGTGAGGTTAGACTCCTTCTGTATAGGGTAAAAACAATAACTGCAGATGCTGAAAATCAAATACTGGATTAGTGGTGCTGGAAGAGCACAGCAGTTCAGGCAGCATCCAACGAGCAGCGAAATCAACGTTTCCGGCAAAAGCCCTTCATCAGGAATAAATACCAATCTTGAGCCAGAGTGGTTCTACTTCTGAAACAGGAACTTATAAAATGTTCATTCTTGAAGAAGGGCTTATGCCTGAAACATCGATTCTCCAGCTCCTCCTGGCCTGCTGTGTTTTTCCAGCATCACATTTTTTAACTTATAAAATGTTCCATGGATTGACTGCTTACTTTGACTGCCTGTAGGTTGTGTGCTTTTTGAACAAAATAGAATGTATCAGCAATTACAATTCTGCAAATGCAATTTCACCCCCTAGACTGATCTGTGTGTGTGCATGCATCTGAGAGAGAGAGATTAAGTCTATGCATGTGAGTCTGTGCGTGTGACTGTGAATGCATGTGTGAGTGCGTTTGCATGTGTGCGTGCTTGGTAGAGAATGTGCATGATTGTGACGGAGTATAAGCCTGTGAGAGTGTGTGAGATTGGGGGGTGGGGGGTTATGTTTGTATTTATGAGGGACAGCGTGTGAATGAGATAGGATCTGTTTGTGTGTGTGTGTGTGTGTGTGTGTTGTGCAATGGCCCTCACCTGTAGCGTGACATGAACCCAAGATCCCAGTTGAGGCTATCCCCATGGGCCCATGGGTACCAAACTTGGCTATCAGCCTCTGCTCGGCCTCTCTGTGCTATTGCATATCCTAAAGTCCGCCTTAGAGGGTGGTCACCTGAAAATCCGAGGCCAAATGTCCCTGACTGGGAGGGAATTGTTGGCAATTGTTGCTGGTGTCCATTCATCCGTTGTCATAGCGTCTGCTTGGTCTCATCAATGTACCATGCCTCGGTGCATCCTTGTTTGCAGTGTATGAGGTGGATCACATTGGCTGAGTCACAAGAGTACCTGCTGCATACATGGTGAGTGGTGTACACAGCAGGTACTCATGTGGGGTAAGGACAGTGCAGGAGAGAGAGAGAGAAAGAGAGAACCTGCACAGTTACCACCTTTGCTGTTTGAATTCATGTATCGCTGGACAACGGAGTGCATCTAATGAGGTGCCACTGTTTAAGAAGGGTTGTAAGGACAAGCCAGGGAACTATAGACCAGTGAGCCTGACCTCAGTGGTGGGCAAGTTGTTGGAGGGAATCCTGAGGGACAGGATGTACATGTATTTGGAAAGGCAAGGACTGATTAGGGATAATCAACATGGCTTTGTGCGTGGGAAATCATGTCTCACAAACTTGATTGAGTTTTTTGAGGAAGTAACAACAAGGATTGATGAGGGCAGAGCGGTCGATGTGATCTATATGGACTTCAGTAAGGCGTTCAACAAGGTTCCCCATGGGAGACTGATTAGCAAGGTTAGATTTCATGGAATACAGGGAGAACTAGCCATTTGGATACAGAACTGGCTCAAAGGTAGAAGACAGAGGGTAGTGGTGGAGGGTTGTTTTTCAGACTGGAGGCCTGTGACCAATGGAGTGCCAGAAGGATCAGTACTGGGTCCTCTACTTTTTGTCATTTACATAAATGATTTGGATGCTAGCATAAGAGGTACAGTTAATAAGTTTGCAGATGACACCAAAATTGGAGGTGTAGCGGACAGCGAAGAGGATTACCTCAGATTACAACAGGATCTGGACCAGATGGGCCAATGGGCTGAGAAGTGGCAGATGGAGTTTAATTCAGATAACTGCGAGGTGCTGCATTTTGGGAAAGCAAATCTTAGCCAGACTTATATACTTAATGGTAAGGTCCTAGGGAGTGTTGCTGAACAAAGAGACCTTGGAGTGCAGGTTCATAGCTCCTTGAAAGTGGAATCGCAGGTCGATAGGATAGTGAAGGCAGCGTTTGGTATGCTTTCCTTTATTGGTCAGAGTATTGAGTACAGGGGTTGGGAGGTCATGGTGCAGCTGTACAGGACATTGGTTAGGCCACTGTTGGAATATTGCGTGCAATTCTGGTCTCCTTCCTATCGGAAAGATGTTGTGAAACTTGAAAGGGTTCAGAAAAGATTTCCAAGGATGTTGCCAGGGTTGGAGGATCTGAGCTACAGGGAGAGGCTGAACAGGCTGGGGCTGTTTTCCCTGGAGCATCGGAGGCTGAGGGGTGACCTTATAGAGGTTAATAAAATTATGAGGGGCATGGATAGGATAAATAGACAAACTCTTTTCCCTGGGATTTGGGAGTCCAGACCTAGAGGGCATAGGTTTAGGGTGAGAGGGGAAAGATATAAAAGAGACCTAAAGGGCATCTTTTTCACGCAGAGGGTGGTACGTGTATGGAATGAGCTGCCAGAGGAACTGGTGGAGGCAGGTACAATTGTAACATTTAATAGGCATTTGGATGGGTATATGAATAGGAAGGGTTTGGAGGAATATGGCCGGGTGCTGGCATTTCGGACTAGATTGGCTTGGGATATCTGGTTGGCATGGATGGGTTGGACCAAAGGGTCTGTTTCCATGCTATACATATCTATGACTCTATGACTCAGCCAATGTTGTCTATCTTAAAGTGGCCGAGCAGAGGCTGATAGCCAAGTTTGGTACCCATGGAAATAGCCTCAATTGGGACCTAGGGTTCATGTCACACTCCAGGTGACCCCACTACACTATACACCCTCTCTCTCTCTCTCTCTCTCTCACACACACACACACACACATACACACACACACACACACACACACACACACACACTCACTCACTCACTCTCATTCTCTCTCTCTCACACACACACACAAACACATCTCTCTCTCTCTCTCTCACACACACACACACGCACACTCACTCACTCTCATTCTCTCTCTCTCACACACACACACAAACACACTCTCTCTCTCTCTCTCTCCCCCTCAGATGCACACACACACACAGATCAGTCTAGGGGGTGAAATTGCATTTGCAGAATTGTAATTGCTGATACATTCTATTTTGTTCAAAAAGCACACAACCTACAGGCAGTCAATGTAAGCAGTCAATCCATGGAACATTTTATAAATTCCCTACTTTGGAAACAGAACCAGTCTGACTCAAGATTTGGATACAGACAAACTCTAGCCTCACATCTTTAATGCAGTGTCTGTGCTGAGATGCCACCTTTTTTTTATAAAACCTTAAGTTATCTTGAGAAGGTGACTTAAAATAAGTTCTGGGATTTACATATTAATGAACCAAAACCTGCAACCCATTCTAAAAGATGAAAGACTTAACAGCAATCCCAGTTTGTTCAATATATCATTTCAGTTGCATGAGACGGAGATCTTTTGCTTTAAATTCTGTGTCTTATGATCCTGCTCCACAGCTATCTGACAAAGGAGCAGTGCTCTGAAAGCTTGTAATTCTGAATAAACCTGTTGGACTATAACTTGGTGTTGTGTGATTTTTAACTTTGTCCACCCCAGTCCAACACCGGTTCCTCCACATCAAAGAAATAATAGGAATCCTACAGAACCATTTGTCACCAAAACGATTGGTGATGGCTGAAAGGTTCAGCACGGTGGTGAAGGTATCTCCCAGAACATAGCAATTTTGAAGAAGTGTGACAATGCTACTACTTTAACAAGGTTATGTTGTCCTTGGATTTTTTTCAGAGCGGTTGTAAAGATACAGGTTCCGAGGTGTCTAGTTTTGCTGGGTTTTAGGACCAATTTGATTATAACCAACAGATACTCCCTCAGGCAAAAGTCTTCTAATTTAAAAAAAACCTGTACAATGAAAGGGGAGTGGCCAGTTCTCCCAGCTCAGTTTTTTTCTGGTTTGGTTTGGTTTTGTTCTGGCTATTCAGAGCAAGCAGTCACTTTTGTGAGGCTGCTGGTCAAAGAAACAGCACCATGGAAGAAGGTGTTCCACGGTGAATCCCTCTGCTATCTCTCTCTCCTGTAAGACCCTGTGCTTAATTTTACCTTTTGTGCCAAGGGGTGTTGTTGCAGGAATTTGGAACAGCATCATTATGTTGGGATAGTCAGTTCAGTTTTCGGATATATTAAGTTATTCAATATTCTGTTCTCTTTCATTTGTGTTTCATTCGGTAATCTTGTAAATAAATTCCGTTTTGTTTAAAATTAAGTGGTTTGACCAGCTGCATCACACCTGGAATACCCATTCTGCACCAGCTTAAAATACCAGCAAAGGTAGGGTCTTCTTGAAATGTTTTGAGAGGATCTGGCCCAGTCCATAACAGAGATTTTGCAGATTTTTATGAATTTAGAAACAACTTAAATGATGCTAACAGAGACAGACTGGTGTATGGTTGGAGGTGTGAAGCAATCCGGAAAAGTTTACTAACAGAAAGGAATCTAAAGTTAAAGAAAATTAAAGCTGGAAATGGCAATCTTGATGGAACTAAATTCAACAGCTCAGCTCAAGCATAAGAGTTCACCTGGTGGTGACTGAGAGATAAGCACCAACATAGAACTGCCACCAGGTGGAAAAACAGGTCACATTACAACAAACTACAAATAAGCTGTGTGGCAGAAACTATGGTGAGAACAGGCACAAGAACGGAAGGTTTGAGGAAGATACATGAACAACATGCGGCAAAAGTACAATCAGCAAGGAATAAGAAGAAAATCTACATGGTTCCAAAAAAAATCATGAAAAATGCCCATACTCACAGTCCAAATGTACTAGCCATGGCTGGTGGCACTAACCACTACTGAGTCACTCCCTAACCGAATGGCAAAGCGATGAAAATGGAGGTGGACACCACAGTGCGGTTGATAAGTGAAGTAGCCAAGTTACATTGTGCTGCAATCCCTGAACAAATTGTACTGAGAAATACAGAGGTGATGTGGTGCCCTTCAGGGGTTGTATCAATGGGAATGCTCAGTCTGAAGAAATGTCCATGCACATTGTCAAAGGGAATCACCCAGTGTTATTGGGAAGAATGTGGGTGGACATCAAACTCCACTGGGCTGAAGTAAACTGCTTGCCTGATTCTGAGGACAATTTATCACAAATTCTAAACAAATTTACTATTGTTTTCAATGGGGATCTGAGAAGCATGGGAGAGATCTGCCAAATTGAAAATCAAGGATGAGAATTAATCAAAATGTTGCAAGGCCATCTCAGTACCTGAAGACCAAATGGATGAAGAAAGATGGATAGGTATAGATCTGCATGAATTTCAGATTACCATTAATTAATGCGGTGTTCTGAGCAGGACCTTTTGCCTTTAATCAATGACCAATTTGCTAGTTGACCTGGAGGTCAGCCTTTCAGTAAAATTGACCTTAGTCAAGCCTGTCTCCAGACAAATGTAGATCCTGAGTCAGAGCAATACTTGACAATTATAATCCATAAAGGACTATGCAAACACAAGAGACTTCCAGTCAGAGACCCATCTGCATTTGTGACATTCCAATGTGCCACTGATCAGGTTTTAAGTGTATTGGAAGGAGTCCAGTGGTACCGAGATGATGATGATAATTTAGTCATTTGGATAACATAAAGGAGCATCTCCACAATTTAGATACTACTCTGCAGACTTTGAAGACTATGATCAAAGTGTGAGGAAAGGTAAATGCAAAATAATTTAACTCTTCCATCAAATATTTATGCCATGTCTTTGATGCTAAATGACTGTATGGAAGGTTCCAAAGTAAACATCATAACTGAGGCACTAACATAATTGCAGATATTACTTTATTGCACGTGTTTTTAATTTCCTGTTTAATACTATTCCCAACATCCCTCCTTCAGTTTGGTTTCTGTCTACAGTCACAGCTTGATGTTCTTCAGCTCTACCCATACAGATTCCACAATGTTGGAGCTAATATCTTTCCTCTTCAATCAGTAATGTATTTCCACCACCTTTTCCTTTCTGTCTCTCCTTCCTAATTATTGAATTCATCTGGATATTCAGTTTCTATCTCTGCCTGCACCCATGTCTCCGTATTCCTGAGTATATCATACCTGTTTTCATTTAGTTGTATGATTAATCAATCCATTTTATTATGAGTGCTCTGCACGTTAGTGCACAAAGCCTTAAGGCTTGTCTTTTGAATATTATGTGTCCTGTTCCAATTATTTTTCACTGTGGCCTTGTTTGACTCTGTGGAAGCAGGCAATTCAGCCTACACTGACTCTCCAAGGAGCACCCCAGCCAGACCCACCCCCTCCATTTACCACAGCCTAACCTGCTCATCTTTGGGCTGTGGGTGGGAACTGGAGCACCCGGAGGAAATCCATGCAGACAGCGTGCAAACTCCACACAGACAGTCACCCGAGACAGGAATCAAACCCGAGTCCCTGGCGCTGTGAGGCAGCTGTGCGAACCACTGTGCCACCCACGTGTTTTGTCATGTCCCATTTTCCTCTTTGTTTGTTCTGTACTTTTGTTTTGGATAATGTTTTTTAAAAATATCAAAGAAGATGATTGTAGGTGCAAAAGAAATGTAAACAAATCACAGTTTCTATTGAAATCTAAAAAGTCACAAAGAAGAAGAAAGTTTCACAGATTGGGGCAGTATGGTGGGCTCAGTGGTTAGCATTGCTGTCTCACACAACCAGGGACTGTCTGTGTGGAGTTTGCACATTCCCTCCCAGTGTCTGTATGGGTTTCCTCTGGGTGCTCCAGTTTTCACTCACATCCAAAGATGTTTCCAGGGACATTCAGCCTAGGAGGATTAGCTATTAGAAATATTTGGTTACAGGAATTGGGTGCAGGGCTGGGTCTGAGTGGGATGTTTTTCAGAAGGTTGGTGCAGACTTGATGGGCCAAATGGCCTTTTTCTGCACTGTCGAGATTCTGTGGATATAAAGGCAGATTTTTATGTTCCCGAGTGGGGAACTGTGGAATTAGAACCACATTCTGCACATTGGCTGTGGAAGCTCAGTCAGACAACTGAACTCAGAGTGTTTGATGGAGACATGAGATTTGAACTGCCCCAGTTTTTGATCTGCTGCTTCCTGATGAGCAACAGCAATACAAACACAGAGGAACAGGGACACAGGTAACCTGGTTCTTCATGTTAAAAAAAACACAATGAGTATTTGATGTTTAAAAAGCTGAGTCATTGTCTGAAATGTTCCTGCTTTGTTGCTGATTAAAGACACACCTGGCTTGCAGTGTTCTTCCAGCTTCCTGCTTATCCAACAGATCATCTTTACACTTCCACCAACTTCAACTAGACCTCACCATCAAGAACATCTTCCCCTCTGCACCCATCTCTGCCTTCCCCAAGAAACGGGTTCACACCACCCCTGCCATCGAACCCCCAGGTACATTCCCCTGCAACCAGAAAAGATGCAAAACCTGCTGGTACACCATCCAGGGCCCCAAACATTCCCTCCAGGTGAGACAGAGATTCACCTGCCTCTCCTCCAATCTAGTTTACTGCAACAGGTACTCCTGACGTGGTCTTCTCTACACTGGGGAGACCAAACATAAACTTAGGGAACGGTTCACCGAACATCTTAGCTGGGCCCATAGGGGCTGACCAGACCTCTCAGTCTCCGCCCATTTTAATTCCCCTTCCCACTCCCTTTCCGACATGACCATCCTTGGCCTCCTCCATTGCCACAACGAACCAAGCTGCAAGTTAGAGGAACAACACCTTACCTTCCACCTGGGCACCTTACAGCCCAAAGGACTCAGCATTGAGTTCTAATTTCAAATAACCTCCCTTCCCATTCCCTGACTCCCTTCCCACCCTCCCTTCCACTGTTCCCTGCCACCAATTGAATTCATTCCTCCCACTGACCAGTCAGGAAGGGCTTGTGCTTGAAAGGTCAACTCTCCTACTCCTCGGATGCTGCCTGACCTGCTATATTTTTCCAGCACCACACTCACGATTCGGATCTCCAGCATCTGCAGTCCTCACTTTCTACGACAGGTCGTACCCTCCCCCTGTGTTCATCTGTCCCCACCTCACTACCCTGCCCTGGCCACCCTCTTTATCCGCAGTCCCCCCCACACCCACCCCCTAGTCCTGAGGAAGGGTTACACCTGAAACATTGACTTCTCCTCCTCCTGATGCTTCCTGCCTTGCTGTGTTCTCCCAGCCTCCTGCCTGTACCTCCTGATGCTGCCTGCCTTGCTGTGTTCTCCCAGCCTCCTGCCTGTCCCTCCTGATGCTGCCTGCCTTGCTGTGTTCTCCCAGCCTCCTGCCTGTCCCTCCTGATGCTGCCTGCCTTGCTGTGTTCCCCCAGCCTCCTGCCTGTCCCTCCTGATGCTGCCTGCCTTGCTGTGTTCCCCCAGCCTCCTGCCTGTCCCTCCTGATGCTGCCTGCCTTGCTGTGTTCTCCCAGCCTCCTGCCTGTCCCTCCTGATGCTGCCTGCCTTGCTGTGTTCTCCCAGCCTCCTGCCTGTCCCTCCTGATGCTGCCTGCCTTGCTGTGTTCTCCCAGCCTCCTGCCTGTCCCTCCTGATGCTGCCTGCCTTGCTGTGTTCCTCCAGCCTCCTGCCTGTCTCTCCTGATGCTGCCTGCCTTGCTGTGTTCCCCCAGCCTCCTGCCTGTCCCTCCTGATGCTGCCTGCCTTGCTGTGTTCCTCCAGCCTCCTGCCTGTCTCTCCTGATGCTGCCTGCCTTGCTGTGTTCCCCCAGCCTCCTGCCTGTCCCTCCTGATGCTGCCTGCCTTGCTGTGTTCCCCCAGCCTCCTGCCTGTCCCTCCACATGCTGCCTGCCTTGCTGTGTTCCCCCAGCCTCCTGCCTGTCCCTCCACATGCTGCCTGCCTTGCTGTGTTCCCCCAGCCTCCTGCCTGTCCCTCCTGATGCTGCCTGCCTTGCTGTGTTACCCCAGCCTCCTGCCTGTCCCTCCTGATGCTGCCTGCCTTGCTGTATTCTCTCAGCCTCCTGCCTGTCCCTCCTGATGCTGCCTGCCTTGCTGTGTTCTTCCAGCCTCCTTCTTGCCTGTGCAGCATATTACAGGGCAATCTGATTGTGGAGAATGGTAAGGGCCAAATAGACTGTCTCGGGCTGTACAAAAACAGCAGTGGGTAATCTCAAACCCAACACTGTTTCTGACACCTTATCGTGTTGGTGAGCTCCGTTTACCTGCAGAGAACCTTAATCTAACAAAGGTCTGAATAAGTAGGGGCAAATTATTGCAGATGCTGCAATCTGTACAGAAAACTGCAAATACTGGAGCTCACAGTGGGTCAGGCAGCATCCATGGAGAGAGAGAATGCGCTAACGTTTCGAGTTGAGATAACTTCATCAGAGCTGACAAAGAGCCATTAAGGCTTGAACATTAGCTCTCTCTCCCTCCATGGATGCTGCCTGACCTGCTGTGATCCCCAGCATTTTTTGTTTTTGAGAAAGATCTAAAACTTATTGACATGACATTTTTGAATTCACTCTAAACAGCGTTCCCAGGTTAGAAGTAATTTCCACATTGATATGTTCCCAAGCCCACCCCTCACCTCACACTCCCCCACCCCCCAGTAAATTATCTTAATTTGAAAGATAACAGGATCCTCTCCATCATATTCAACATGAGGGAGTGCTCCCATTGATGCTTCCAAATGTCTACAGAAGAGTCACTGGACTTGAAACATTGACTCTATTTTTCTCTGCACAAATGCTGGCAGACCTGCTGAGTTTCTCCAACAATTTCTGTTCCTGAGTCTTTCTGATTGGTTATGTAGCTTCCACCTTCCTTGTGTGGACTCTTCAGGAGGATCTGACAATTCTCACAGTCAATTAGCCTCCTTTGAAATCTTGTGAACTGGGGATCACTTGAATAAATGAAAGCTTCAGCTGCAGATCCTTGCATAAACTGTGGTCTTTTGTCTCCAATATGCTCTTGATGATGCCAGACTGTGGTGATATCTTAATATAAACAGCTAAGTAAAAGAATTTTTTTCATTTACCCAGCGACAATGAAGAAATAGCAATATATTTCCAAGTCAGGATGGTGAATGGTTTGGAGGGGGAAGTTGCAGTGGGTGGTGTTCCCATGTATCTGCTGCCCATGTCCTTTGGAAGAAGTCATGGTTTTGGAAGGTGCTGTGTGAGGATCTTTAGTGAATTTCTGCGTGCATAGAATATTACAGCGCAGTACAGGCTGTTCGGCCCTCGATATTGCGCCGACCTATGGAACCAATCTGAATCCCATCTATCCTACACTATTCCATTCTTGTCCATATGTCTATCCAATGACCATTTAAATGCTCGTAAAGTTGGCAAGTCTACTACTGTTGCAGGCAGTGTGTTCCATGCCCCTGCTACTCTCTGAGTGAAGAAACTATTTCTGACATCTATCCTATATCTGTAATCCCTCAATTTAAAGCTATGTCCCCTCATGCTACCCATCACCATCTGAGGATAAAGGCTCTCATTGTCCACCCTATCTAACCCTCTGATTATCTTATGCATCTCAATTAAGTAATATCTCAACCTTCTTCTCTCTAGTGAAAATAGCCTCATGTCCCTCAACCTTTCCTCATAAGACCTTGCCTCCATACCAGACAACATCCTAGTAAATTGCCTCTGAACCCTTTCCAAAGCTTCCACATCCTTCCTATAATGCAATGACTAGAACTGTACGCAATACTCCAAGTACGGTCACACCAGAGGTCTTTGAAGCTGCAACATGACCTTATGGCCACACTCACGACGACACTCTCATCCAGCTCATTGATAAAAATGACAAACAGCAGTGGCCCCAAAACATATCCTTGTGGTACTCCACTAATAACTGAGTTCCAGGATGAACATTTCCCATCAACCACTACTCTCTGACTTCTTTCAGCTAGCCAATTTCTGATCCAAACGACTAAATCACCTCCAATCCCATTCCTCTGTATTTTGTGCAATAACCTACCATGGTGAACCTTATCAAACGCCTTACTGAAATCTACATACACCACATCAACCACTTTACCCTCATCCACCTGTGTAGTCGCCATCTCAAAGAACTCATTAAGGTTTGTAAGGCATGACCTACCCCTCACAAAATAGTGTCGATTAGCCCTAATCAACTTATTCCTCTCTAGATGATTATAAATCCTATCTCTTATAACCTTTTCCAACACTTTACCCACAACCAGAGTAAGACTCACTGGTCTATAATTACTAGGGTTGTCTCTACTCCCCTTCTTGAATGAGGGGATAACATTTGCGATCCTCCAGTCTTCTGGCACTATTCCTGTAGACAATGACAACATAAACATCAAAGCCAAAGGCCCTGCAATCGCTGTCCTGGCTTCCCAGAGAATCCTCGGATAAATCCCATCGGGTCCAGGGGACATATTTATTTTCACACTTTCCAGAATTGCTAACACCACCTCCTTGTGAACCCGATCCTGTCTAAGAGAAAGTGAGGACTGTAGATGCTGGAGATCAGAGTTGAGAGTGTGGTGCTGGGAAAGCACAGCAGGTCAGGCAGCGTCCGAGGAGCAGGAGAGTTGATGTTTCATGCATTAGCCCTTCATCAGGAATGAGGCTTGTGGACCGGGGGGCTGAGGGATAAATGGGAGGGGGGGGGGTGGGGCTGCCAGGAAGGTAGCTGCGAATGTGATAGGTAGATGAAGGTGGGGGAGAAGGTGATAGGTCAGAGAGGAGGGTGGAGCGGATAGATGGGAAAGGTGATGGACAGGTGAAGAGGGCGGTGCTGAGTTTGAGGCTTGGAACTGAAATAAGGTGGGGGGGAGGTGAAATGGGGAAACTGGTGAAATGGACATTATTCCCGTGTGGTTGCAGGGTCCCAAGGTGGAAGATGTGGCGTTCTTCCTCCAGGCATCAGGTTTTTAGGGTTTGGCGATGGAGGAGGCCCAGGACCTGAATGTCCTTGGTGGAGCGGGAGAGGGAGTTGAAGTGATCAGCCATGGGTTGTTGGAGTTGGTTGGTGTGGGTGTCCCAGAGATGGTCTCTGAAATGATCTGCAAGTTGGTCTCCTGTCTCCCCGATGTAGAGGAAACCACATCGGGTGCAACGGATGACATTGGTGGAGGTACAGGTGAATTTCTGTCAGATGTTGAAGGATCCTTTGGGGCCTTGGACAGAGGTGAGGGGAGTGGTGTGGGCACAGGTTTTGCACTTCTTGCGGTGGCAAGGGAAGGTGCCGGGATCGGGGTGTGGGCTGGTGGGATGCGTGGACCTGGCAAGGGATTCGCAGAGGGAATGATCTCTCTGGAACGCTTTTGGTTTCTTGGATAATTGGGGCTCTTTCTGGGGTAGGCGGGACCTCTACAAGCAGGATGGTCTTCATCTGAACCAGAGGGGTATCAATATCCTGGGGGGGATGTTCGCTAAGGCTATTAGGGTGGGTTTAAACTAATCCAGCAGGGAGATGGGAACCAAAATTGTAGTTCGAGTATTGAAAAGGTTGAGAGTAGGGAGGTCCAAAATCAAGTTTCAGGGATGCAAGATGGTACTGGCAAGTAAGAAGTTGGTTTGAAGTGCATCTACTTCAATGCCAGGAGCATTCGGAATAAGGTGGGTGAAATTGCAGCATGGGTTGGTACCTGGGACTTCGATGTTATGGCCATTTCAGAGACATGGTTAGAGCAGGGAGAGGAATGGTTGTTGCAGGTCCCAGGATTTAGATGTTTCAGTAAGAACAGAGAAGATCATAAAATGGCGGGGGGGGGTGGCATTGTTGGTCAAGGACAGTATTACAGTTGCAGAAAGGATTTTTGGGGACTCTTCAGCTGAGGTAGTATGGACTGAGGTTAGAAACAGAAAAGGAGAGGTCACCCTGTTGGGAGTTTTCTATAGGCCTCCGAATAGTTCCAGAGATGTAGAGGAAAGGATCGCAAAGATGATTCTCGAGATGAGTGAGAGAGACCGGGTAGTTGTCATGGGGACTTCAACTTTCCAAATATTGACAGGGAACACAATAGTACGAGTACTATAGATGGGTCAGTTTTTGTCCAGTATGTGCAGGAGGACTTCCTGACACAGTATGTAGACAGGCCAACAAGGGGCGAAGCCACATTAGATTTGGTACTGGGTAATGAGCCCGGCCAGGTGTTAGACTTGGAAGTAGGTGAGCACTTTGGTGATAGCGATCACAATTCTGTTACGTTTATTTTAGTGATAGAAAGGGATAGGTGTATACCACTGGGCAAGAGTTACAGCTGGGGGAAAGCAATTACGATGCGATTAGGCAAGATTTAGGAAGCATAGGATGGGGAAGGAATCTGCAGGGGATGGGCACATTGGAAATGTGGAGCTTATTCAAGGAAAAGCTACTGTATGTCCTAGATAAGTATGTGCCTGTCAGGCAGGAAGGAAGCTGTAGAGCGCGGGAGCCGTGGTTTACAAAGGAAGTGGAATCTCTGGTCAAGAGGAAGGTGAAGGCTTACGTTAGGATGAGATGTGAAGGCTCAGGGCACTTGAGGGTTACAAGGTAGCCAGGAAAGACCTAAAGAGAGAGCTCAGAAGAGCCAGGAGGAGACATGAGAAGTTGTTGGTGGATAGAATCAGGGTAAATCCTATGGCTTTCTATAGACATTTAAGGAATAGAAGAATGACGAGAGTAAGATTAGGGCCAATCAAGGATAGTAGTGGGAAGTTGTGTGTGGAGTCAGAGAAGATAGGGGAAGCATGAAATGAATATTTTTCGACAGTATTCGCTCTAGAGAACAACAATGTTGTCGAGGAGAATACCGAGATACAGGCTACTAGACTAGGTGGGATTGAGGTTCACAAGGAAGAGGTATTAGAAATCCTGCAGATTGTGAAAATAGATGAGTCCCCTGGGCTGGATGGGATTTATCCTAGGATCCTCTGGGAAGCCAGGGAGGAGATTGCCAAGCTTTTGGCATTGATCTTTAAATCATTATTGTCTACAGGAATAGTGCCAGAAGACTGGAGGATAGCAAATGTGGTTCCCCTGTTCAAGAAGGGGAGTGGAGACAACCTGGTAATTATAGACCAGTGAGCCTTACTTCAGTTGTTGGTAAAGTGTTGGAAAAGGTTATAAGAGATAGGATTTATAATTATCTCGAAAAGAATAATTTGATTAGGGGTAGTCAGCACGGTTTTGTGAAGGGCAGGTCATGCCTCACAAACCTTATTGAGTTCTTTGAGAATGTGACCAAACAGGTAGATGAGAGTAAACTGGTTGATGTGGTGTATATGGGTTTCAGCAAGGCATTCGATAAGGTTCCCCACAGTAGGCTGTTGTACAAAATGCGGAGGAATAGGATTGTGGGAGATATAGCAGTTTGGATCAGTAATTGGCTTGCTAAAAGAAGACAGAGGGTGGTGGTTGATGGGAAATGTTCATCCTGGAGTCCAGTTACTAGTGGTGTACCACAAGGGTCGGTGTTGGGTCCACTGCTGTTCGTCATTTTTATAAACGACCTGGATGAGGGCGTAGAAGGATGGGTTAGTAAATTTGCAGACGACACTAAGGTCGGTGGAGTCGTGTATAGTGACCAAGGATGTTGTAGGTTACAGAGAGACATAGAAAAGCAGCAGAGCTGGGCTGAGAGGTGGCAAATGGAGTTTAATGCGGACAAGTGTGAGGTGATTCACTTTGGTCGGAGTAACCAGAATGCAAAGTACTGGGCTAATGGGAAGATTCTTGATAGTGTAGATGAGCAGAGAGATCTCGGTGTCCAGGTACACAGATCCTTGAAAGTTGCCACCCAGGTTGACAGGGTTGTTAAGAAGGCATACAATATTTTAGCTTTTATTAATAGAGGGATCGAGTTCCGGAACCAATGAGGTTATGCTGCAGCTGTACAAAACTCTAGTGTGGCCGCACTTGGAGTATTGTGTACAGTTCTGGTCACCGCATTATAAGAAGGATGTGGAAGCTTTGGAAAGGGTGCAGAGGAGATTTACTCGGATGTTGCCTGGTATAGAGGGAAGGTCTTACGAGGAAAGGCTGAGGGACTTGAGGCTGTTTTCATTGGAGAGAAGAAGGTTGAGAGGTGACTTAATAGAGACATATAAGATAATCAGAGGGTTAGATAGGGTGGACAGGGAGAGCCTTTTTCCAAGTATGGTAATGGCGAGGACATGGGAGGATAGCTTTAAATTGAGGGGTGATAGATATAGGACAGATGTCAGAGGTAGTTTCTTTACTCAGAGAGTAGTAAGGGTATGGAATGCACTGCCTGCAACAGTAGTAGATTCGACAACTTTAAGTACATTTAAGTTATCATTGGACAAGCATATGGACGTACATGAATAGTGTAGGTTAGATGGGCTTCAGATTGGTATGAAAGGTCGGCGCAACATCGAGGGCCGAAGGGCCTGTACTGCGCTGTGATGTTCTATGTTCTAATGCTGTTAGGGGTGGGGAGGGATATATATCTGTGGTGATGGGGTCTGTTTGTAGGTGGCGGAAGTGGCAGAGGATGATGTGTTGTATATGGTGGTTGGTGGGGTGGAAGGCAGGGACCGGGTGGTTCTGTCCTGATTGTGGTTGGAGTGGTGGGGTTCAAGGACAGAGCTGCAGGAAGTGGAGGAGATGCACTTGAGGGCATTGTTGACCATTTAGGAAATTGTGATCTTTGAAGAAGGAGGCCATCAGGGATTTTCTGAGGTGGAATTGGTCATCCTGGGAACAGATGTGGTGGAGGCAGAGGAATTAGGAATAAGAGATGGCATTTTTACAGGAGGCAGGGTGGGAATAGATGTAGTCCATGTAGTTGTGGGAGTTGATGGGTTTGTAGTAGATGTCTGTGGTTAGTCGGTTGCCGGAGTTGGAAAAGGAGAGGTCCGTGGAGGTGTCCAAGATGGTCCATATGAATTTGAGGTTGTGGTGGAAGGTGTTAGTGAAGTTGATGAATTTCTCAATCTCCTCGCGGGAGCATGAGGTGGCGCTGATACAGTCATCAGTGTAGCGGGGGAAAAGCTAGGAGTGGTTCCGGTGTAGCTGCAGAAGATGGACTGTTCCACATACCTGACAAAGAGGCAGGCATAGCTGGGGCCCATGTGGGTTCCCATGGCTACCCCTTTGGTTTAGAGGAAGTGGGAGGATTGGAAGGAGAAGCTGCTAAGGGGGACGACCAGTTCTGCCAGGCGGATGAGGGGGAGGGAGAGCAGCCCCAAGTCGTGGTCCACACAGACACCAATGATATAAGTAGGAAAAGGGATGGAGATTTAAGGCAGAAATTCAGGGAGCTAGGATGGAAGCTTGGAGCTAGAACAAACAGGGTTGTTATCTCTGGTTTGTTACCTGTGCCACTTGCTAGCGAGGCGAGGAATAGGGACAGAGGAGTTGAACACATGGCTGCAGGGATGATGCAGGAGGTTGGGTTTCGGAGGCAACACATCAACTGTGAGTCTCCCTCATTCTCACAGAACCTCCTATCTGTTCCCCCTAACAATGGAATCCCCAATGACTACTGCTCTGCTCCTCTGCCCCTTCCCTTCTGAGCAGTAGGGACAGACTCTGTGCCAGAGACCTATGCCCAATGGCTTACCTCTGGTTAGTCATCTCCCCCAGCAGTATCCAAAATAGTATACTTGTTATTGAGGGGAATGGCAGCAGGGGATCCCTGCACTGCCTGCCTGTTCCCTTTCCATCCCCTGACAGTAACCTGTCTGCCTTTTTCTTGTACCTGTGGTGTGACTGCCTCCCTGTAACTCCTCTCAATAACTCCCTCCCCCTCCCAAATGATCTGAAGTTCATCCAGCTCCAGCTCCAGTTCCTTAATGCGGTTTCCGAGGATCTGGAGTTGGGTGCACTTCCCACAGATGAAGTCAGTGGGGACACTAGTGGTGACCCTTACCTCCCACATTCTACAGGAGGAACATTCAACTGCCCTAACATCCATTCCCACTGTTCTAAATTCCCCAAAAAAACTACTGAAAAAAAAAGTTACCTTCCCAATTCGGCACACAGAACCTTTTTTGGTTAGAGGAGGCGGATGGGTGGGAGACACTACCTAAGCTGTGTTTTGGGTAATGCAACCACCCAAATATATGACTTCACTTACTCATCTCCAGTGACTGCAGTCCTCACTTTCACCTTATAGATCGTACACACTGCTGCATAGAGCATTGTAGAGAGTGGATGTTAAAGGTGGTGGATTGGAAATCAGTCAGGCTTTGATTCATAGGGAATAAATATTGTTCTTGAGCATTGAATGAAATGATCACCATACACAAATAGGGAGGGTTTGGAGGACTAAGGGTCAGGAACAGGCAGGTGGGATTAGTTTAGTTTGGAAGCATGGTCAGCATGGACTGGTTGGACTGAGGGCTCTGCTTCTGTGCTGTCTGACTCTCTGACTCTGAAGGAGAAGTGTTTGTACTTTATTAATATCAAGGTGGCGGTGGCAGAGTTAGCATGTCAACTCCATCCGCTTCCCTTTTTTCTTTTTATCCCTCTCTTCTCATTTTTCTTTCTGATTGTTTTTTTTTCGTTTATTTTTTCTAATCAGACCTTTTGCAGAGAGCTCAGTAATTGAGGCAGAATTGTGACTTTGTTAGGTCTGGAGCGTGGCAGTGGCTGGTGGCCCAGAGTGGGGACCTTGAGGGTCAGAGATTGAGCCCAATGCAGGAGGAGTGAACCCAATGTGATGGTGATGGAGGTCCCCCGGTATCTGGAGTGAGAGCAGGCGGTCTGTGGTGTCCTGGAGAACACAGCTAAATGAGGAAATCGAGTCCCTTGTAGGGAGTGCAAGCTCAGCGTGGCTAAGCAATTCAGAAAGACTATTGAAATTTTAACTTTATTTCTTTATTTTTCTACTTAATAAGAAGGACTGTAATGTTTAACTTTTAACTTTGTTTCTTTATTTTTCTATTTTATACCTAATATGGCACCAGGAATAGTGAGTGTCCACTTTTCACTGTACACTTGTCCTACTGTATTTGAGTACACATGACAATAAAATCTAACTCTAAAAGTTTAATGCCTTGTAATTTTGACAAAGAATTTATTTCTCAAAGAGCTGCACACAGTCAGTAATAATTCCTGAAACATGAAAGCTCTTCCAGACGCAAAAACAATCGCCCCTTTTCTGCCTGCAACATCTGTGAAAAGGTCAGGAAATTAATGACAGATGAATATACTTTTCCAAATGGTGAGAGTAACTAATGACACCAGGAGAACCTTCTTCTCTTCTGCAGACAATTCCACCTGATAAAACATTTCGGATTATAATTTAACATTTCATCCAAAGAAGTGTATTATTGTGACTAATTCACTGTTTTTCATAAGTGAATTGTGTTGTTATATTGAGCACTCGGTGAAAATATTAACAATCAGGGAACATATTCTGTAGGTCTAAGCAGCATAAAATGGCAGCTCACCACCACCTTCTCAAGGGGCAAGTAGAGACAGACAATAAATGCTGGGCCAGCCAACGATGCCCAAGTCCCATGAATAGCTATTTAAAAAGATTGCTACATTTCACTATTCCAAAAGATTAGTTCCATTTAATACTGTCTAGGAATAAAGGTGGGGCTTGTTACAAGGTTTACAATGGGTAACTCAAAACACTTCAGGGATTTTCAAGGAACAAGTCCTGGCTCACAATTCATTGGAGGTGAGTTGCCTAATGCAGGATTCCTAGCCTGTGACCTATTCTTGGAACCACAGAATTTATAGAGTCATCGAGTCATACTGCACAGAAACAGACCTTTCGGTCCAACTCATCCATACCAATCAGGTTTCCCAAATTAAACTAGTCCCATTTGCCTGCCTTTGGCCCATATGCCTTTAAATCCTTCCTATCCATGTAGTTGTTCAAATGTCTTTTAAATGCTGTAATAGTATTCAGCTCTACCACTTCCTCTGACAGGTCATTCCATACATATACCATGCTCTGCGTGAAAAAGCTGTCCATCAGATCCCTTTTAAGTTTTCCCCCACTCACCTTAAACTTATGCCCTCTAGTTTTGGACTCGCCCTACTCTGGAGAAAAGACCTTAGCTATTTACCCTATTCATGTCCCCTCCTGATTTTATAAACCTCAATAAGGTCACCTCTCAGCATCCTCAGGGAAAAATGTCCCAGCCTATTCAACCTCTCGCTATAACTCAAACTCTCCAGTTCTGGTAACCCCCAAGATGTTGATAATTGAGAATTCAGTGATGGTATAATGCCATTGAATGTCAAGGGGCAATGGTCTGATTGTGTCTTATTGGAGGTGGCTTGTAAAGGTGGTAAATGCAGAAACTGTCAGAACATTTAAGAAATATTTAGATGTGCACTTGTGATGCTAAGGAATACAAAACCAAGGACCAAGTGCTGGAGAATGGGATTGGAACAATTTTGTGGTTATTTTTAACTAATGAAATGCAATGGGCTGAAGACTTTTCTCTCAGCTGTAGAGCTCTAGGAGTCTATGGTCATCGTCCAGCATTTGTGTGACACAAATGTTATTTGCCATCTGTTAGGCCAAACTTGGATATTTTCCAATTCTTGTTATGGTTGGACATGGACTGTTGAAATATCTGAGGAGGCACATATGATGCTGAACATTGTGCAATCATCAGCGAACATCCCCACTTCTGACGTGATAATGGAAGGGAGGTCAGTGATGAATATCTGAATGTAGGTTTGCTCGCTGAGCTGGAAGGTTCATTTTCAGACCTTTCATCACCATACTAGGTAACATCTTCAGTGAGCCTCCAGACAAAGCACTGCTGATGATTCCTGCTTTCTATTTATATGTTTGGGGTTCTTTGGGCTGGTAATGTCATTTCCTGTGGTGATGTCATTTCCTGTTCTTTTTCTCAGGGGTTGGTAAATAGGGTCCAAGTCAATGTGTTTATTGATTGAGATCTGATTAGAATGCCATGCTTCTAGGCAGAGACACTGAACAGAGACACGTACGGAAATTCTTAGAAGCATGGCATTCCAACATTAACTCTGATTTCTCTCCACAGATGCTGCCAGACCTACTGAGCTTTTCCAGCAATTTCTATTTTTATGTCTGATTTTCAGCATCCGCAGTTCTTTCAGTTTTTCTTGAGACCAAAATGTTAATTGTTTTCAGGAAGGAGTTTGATATAGTTCTTAGAGCTAAAGGGATCAAAGGGAATGGGGAGCAAGTGGGAACAGGGCACTGAGTCAGATGATCAGCCATGATAGTGCAGGTTTGAAGGGCCAAATGACTTAATCCTACTCCTATTCAGGGAAAACATCTAAGAATCTGGAGTTAATAAAGCTGGTGGGAAATGTTGCATAAACACATTGAGTATTCGACTGTTAATTTCAACAACAGATATTTCCAGGCTAGGATATTTGAAATTAGCACAGATTCAGGAATTCTAAGTTCTCACCTTGACATTCCAGTCTTGACCTGCTGCACTGTTCCAGAGAACCTCAACGTAAGTTGGAGGAGCTTCAGGAGGAGCTTTCATTTATCAGATAGGTTCTTTACAGCCTTCCAGACTCAGCATTGCGTTCCCCAATTTTTATATTGTTGAACACTCCCCAAATGTGAAGAAAGGTCATAGAATTGAAACACTGATGTTCCCTCTCCAGAGGTGCTGTCTGTCCTGCTGAGCAGTTCCAGCCATGTCTGTTTTGATT
This sequence comes from Chiloscyllium punctatum, assembly GCF_047496795.1. Classification (NCBI taxonomy): domain Eukaryota; kingdom Metazoa; phylum Chordata; class Chondrichthyes; order Orectolobiformes; family Hemiscylliidae; genus Chiloscyllium; species Chiloscyllium punctatum. Next base: position 91,253,658 of record NC_092760.1, on the reverse strand, counting down.
ACTTGAACTTATATGTTTTTAACTCCCATACTCACACCAAGTATCATTCACACATTAATCCAGCAACAACTTGATTTGAAAATTTTCATCCTGATTTTTAAACCTCACCATTGATTCATGCTTCCTTATCGCTGCGTCTTTTCCTGTGCTCCTTCAGTTATATCCTCTTGCACGTTCCTGAATTGAGTGTCCTGGGGTGGTGACTCTGGAACTCCCTTCACGAATCTCCCCTCCTTTCAGATGCTCCTCTAAATCTTCCTTTTGGTCACCTCATTAAATGTTTCCTTATGTAGCTCATTGTCAAATTGTTTTGGTAATGCTTTTATGTAGCACCTCGGGGTGTTTTACGATCATTAAAGGAGATATATAACTGCAGGTTGTTGATGTTTGTTTATTGAAACTGGCAACATCAACCTGTTGTTTATATATTCAGTATCTGCAAAATGAAGAAAGATCTTTGAAAGAAATGTTAACCTAAATGTTGTGAGTACTAAAACCTTCCTGTCACCTGACTGAGTGGATGTGGGTGTCTGTAAAGGTATTTAAAATGCTCTCAAACTCCCATTAAGAACCGTAGAAAGTACATTAATAAATAAGAATTTGCCAAAAATGTGTTGTTTGCTGTAACATACTGTGGATTCTACAGGTCTGCAATTCCTTACATACTTTGCATTCTTTCCCAGTATTTAGCAAAGTTGGTCTGGCTGTGTCCATTGGTTAGCTGTAATCCGGCTAAACACAGACTCTTTCCAGGTCCCCCATGCAACATGTATTCAGAACACCATTGAGGATGCAAAAGGTTTTCACCCTGGCAGAGAGAAAAAGGAGAGATACAGAATATGTGCGTGTGGCCTGTGCCCTGACCCATTGGACAGACCTTCTCATGCTTCTCGGGATCTTTACAAAGGGTGGTGAGAAATTGAACTGTGGAGGAGGTGGAGGAGGCGGAGGAGGTGGAGGAGGCGGTAGGAGGCAGAGGAGGTGGAGGAGGCGGTAGGAGGCGGAGGAGGTGGAGGAGGTGGAAGGAGGTGGTAGGAGGTGGAGGAGGCGGAGGAGGTGGAGGAGGCGGAGGAGGTGGAGGAGGCGGTAGGAGGCGGAGGAGGTGGAGGAGGCGGTAGGAGGCGGAGGAGGTGGTAGGAGGTGGAGGAGGTGGTAGGAGGTGGAGGAGGCGGAGGAGGTGGTAGGAGGTGGAGGAGGCGGAGGAGGTGGAGGAGGCGGAGGAGGTGGTAGGAGGCGGAGGAGGCGGAGGAGGTGGTAGGAGGTGGAGGAGGTGGAGGAGGCGGTAGGAGGCGGAGGAGGTGGAGGAGGTGGAGGAGGTGGAAGGAGGTGGTAGGAGGTGGAGGAGGCGGAGGAGGTGGAGGAGGCGGAGGAGGTGGTAGGAGGCGGAGGAGGCGGAGGAGGTGGTAGGAGGTGGAGGAGGTGGAGGAGGTGGAGGAGGCGGTAGGAGGCGGAGGAGGTGGAGGAGGCGGTAGGAGGCGGAGGAGGTGGTAGGAGGTGGAGGAGGTGGAGGAGGCGGTAGGAGGCGGAGGAGGTGGAGGAGGCGGTAGGAGGCGGAGGAGGTGGTAGGAGGTGGAGGAGGTGGTAGGAGGTGGAGGAGGCGGAGGAGGTGGAGGAGGCGGTAGGAGGCGGAGGAGGTGGAGGAGGTGGAGGAGGCGGAGGAGGTGGAGGAGGCGGAGGAGGTGGAGGAGGCGGTAGGAGGTGGAGGAGGTGGAGGAGGTGGAAGGAGGTGGTAGGAGGTGGAGGACGTGGTAGGAGGTGGAGGAGGTGGAGGAGGCGGAGGAGGTGGAGGAGGCGGAGGAGGTGGTAGGAGGCGGAGGAGGCGGAGGAGGTGGTAGGAGGTGGAGGAGGTGGAGGAGGCGGTAGGAGGCAGAGGAGGTGGAGGAGGCGGTAGGAGGCGGAGGAGGTGGTAGGAGGTGGAGGAGGTGGAGGAGGCGGTAGGAGGCGGAGGAGGTGGAGGAGGCGGTAGGAGGCGGAGGAGGTGGTAGGAGGTGGAGGAGGTGGTAGGAGGTGGAGGAGGCGGAGGAGGTGGAGGAGGCGGTAGGAGGCGGAGGAGGTGGTAGGAGGTGGAGGAGGTGGAGGAGGCAGTAGGAGGCGGAGGAGGTGGAGGAGGTGGAGGAGGTGGTAGGAGGCGGTAGGAGGTGGAGGAGGTGGAGGAGGTGGAGGAGGTAGTAGGAGGTGGAGGAGGCGGAGGAGGCGGTAGGAGGTGGTAGGAGGTGGAGGAGGCGGAGGAGGTGGAGGAGGTGGAGGAGGCGGAGGAGGTGGAGGAGGCGGAGGAGGCGGAGGAGGTGGTAGGAGGCGGAGGAGGTGGTAGGAGGTGGAGGAGGTGGAGGAGGCGGTAGGAGGTGGTAGGAGGTGGAGGAGGCGGAGGAGGTGGAGGAGGTGGAGGAGGCGGAGGAGGTGGAGGAGGCGGAGGAGGCGGAGGAGGCGGAGGAGGTGGAGGAGGTGGAGGAGGTGGAGGAGGCGGAGGAGGTGGAGGAGGCGGAGGAGGCGGAGGAGGTGGTAGGAGGTGGAGGAGGTGGAGGAGGCGGAGGAGGCGGAGGAGGTGGTAGGAGGTGGAGGAGGAGGTGGAGGAGGCGGAGGAGGTGGAGGAGGCGGAGGAGGCGGTAGGAGGTGGAGGAGGCGGTAGGAGGTGGAGGAGGTGGAGGAGGCGGTAGGAGGTGGTAGGAGGTGGAGGAGGTGGTAGGAGGTGGAGGAGGTGGAGGAGGTGGAGGAGGTGGTAGGAGGTGGAGGAGGTGGAGGAGGCGGAGGAGGTGGAGGAGGCGGTAGGAGGCGGAGGAGGTGGTAGGAGGTGGTAGGAGGTGGAGGAGGCGGAGGAGGTGGAGGAGGCGGTAGGAGGCGGAGGAGGTGGTAGGAGGTGGAGGAGGTGGAGGAGGTGGAGGAGGCGGTAGGAGGCGGAGGAGGTGGAGGAGGTGGAGGAGGTGGAGGAGGCGGTAGAAGGTGAAGGAGGTGGAGGAGGTGGAGGAGGTGGTAGGAGGTGGAGGAGGCGGAGGAGGCGGAGGAGGTGGTAGGAGGTGGTAGGAGGTGGTAGGAGGTGGAGGAGGCGGAGGAGGCGGTGGAGGTGGAGGAGGTGGTAGGAGGTGGTAGGAGGTGGAGGAGGCGGAGGAGGCGGAGGAGGTGGTAGGAGGTGGTAGGAGGCGGAGGAGGCGGAGGAGGCGGAGGAGGTGGTAGGAGGTGGAGGAGGCGGAGGAGGCGGAGGAGGCGGAGGAGGCGGAGGAGGTGGAGGAGGTGGTAGGAGGTGGTAGGAGGCGGAGGAGGCGGAGGAGGCGGAGGAGGTGGAGGAGGTGGTAGGAGGTGGTAGGAGGCGGAGGAGGCGGAGGAGGCGGTGGAGGTGGAGGAGGTGGTAGGAGGTGGAGGAGGTGGAGGAGGCGGAGGAGGCGGAGGAGGTGGAGGAGGTGGTAGGAGGTGGTAGGAGGTGGTAGGAGGCGGAGGAGGCGGAGGAGGCGGAGGAGGTGGTAGGAGGTGGTAGGAGGCGGAGGAGGCGGAGGAGGCGGAGGAGGCGGTGGAGGTGGAGGAGGTGGTAGGAGGTGGAGGAGGTGGAGGAGGCGGAGGAGGTGGAGGAGGTGGTAGGAGGTGGTAGGAGGTGGAGGAGGTGGAGGAGGCGGAGGAGGTGGAGGAGGCGGAGGAGGTGGTAGGAGGCGGAGGAGGCGGAGGAGGCGGAGGAGGTGGTAGAAGGTGGAGGAGGTGGAAGGAGGTGGAGGAGGCGGAGGAGGTGGTAGGAGGCGGAGGAGGCGGAGGAGGTGGAGGAGGTGGAGGAGGTGGAGGAGGTGGTAGGAGGCGGAGGAGGTGGAGGAGGCGGAGGAGGTGGTAGGAGGTGGAGGAGGTGGAGGAGGCGGAGGAGGTGGAGGAGGTGGAGGAGGTGGTAGGAGGCGGAGGAGGCGGAGGAGGTGGAGGAGGTGGTAGGAGGCGGAGGAGGTGGAGGAGGTGGAGGAGGCGGTAGGAAGTGGAGGAGGCGGAGGAGGTGGTAGGAGGTGGAGGAGGTGGAGGAGGTGGAGGAGGCGGAGGAGGTGGTAGGAGGCGGAGGAGGCGGAGGAGGCGGAGGAGGTGGTAGAAGGTGGAGGAGGCGGAGGAGGTGGAGGAGGCGGAGGAGGTGGAGGAGGCGGAGGAGGTGGTAGAAGGTGGAGGAGGTGGAGGAGGTGGAGGAGGTGGAGGAGGTGGTAGAAGGTGGAGGAGGTGGAGGAGGTGGAGGAGGCGGAGGAGGTGGTAGGAGGCGGAGGAGGTGGAGGAGGTGGTAGAAGGTGGAGGAGGTGGAGGAGGTGGAGGAGGCGGAGGAGGTGGTAGGAGGCGGAGGAGGTGGAGGAGGTGGAGGAGGTGGAGGAGGTGGAGGAGGTGGAGGAGGCGGTAGGAGGCGGAGGAGGTGGAGGAGGCGGTAGGAGGCGGAGGAGGTGGTAGGAGGCGGAGGAGGTGGTAGGAGGTGGTAGGAGGTGGAGGAGGTGGAGGAGGCGGTAGGAGGTGGAGGAGGTGGAGGAGGCGGTAGGAGGCGGAGGAGGTGGTAGGAGGTGGAGGAGGTGGAGGAGGTGGAGGAGGCGGTAGGAGGCGGAGGAGGTGGAGGAGGTGGAGGAGGTGGAGGAGGCGGTAGAAGGTGGAGGAGGTGGAGGAGGTGGAGGAGGTGGTAGGAGGCGGAGGAGGCGGAGGAGGCGGAGGAGGTGGTAGGAGGTGGAGGAGGTGGAGGAGGTGGAGGAGGTGGTAGGAGGTGGTAGGAGGCGGAGGAGGCGGAGGAGGCGGAGGAGGTGGAGGAGGTGGTAGGAGGTGGTAGGAGGCGGAGGAGGCGGAGGAGGCGGAGGAGGTGGAGGAGGTGGTAGGAGGTGGTAGGAGGCGGAGGAGGCGGAGGAGGCGGAGGAGGCGGTGGAGGTGGAGGAGGTGGTAGGAGGTGGAGGAGGTGGAGGAGGCGGAGGAGGCGGAGGAGGTGGAGGAGGTGGTAGGAGGTGGTAGAAGGTGGAGGAGGTGGAGGAGGTGGAGGAGGTGGTAGGAGGTGGAGGAGGTGGAGGAGGTGGAGGAGGTGGTAGGAGGTGGTAGGAGGCGGAGGAGGCGGAGGAGGCGGAGGAGGTGGAGGAGGTGGTAGGAGGTGGTAGGAGGCGGAGGAGGCGGAGGAGGCGGAGGAGGCGGTGGAGGTGGAGGAGGTGGTAGGAGGTGGAGGAGGTGGAGGAGGCGGAGGAGGCGGAGGAGGTGGAGGAGGTGGTAGGAGGTGGTAGGAGGTGGTAGGAGGCGGAGGAGGCGGAGGAGGCGGAGGAGGTGGTAGGAGGTGGTAGGAGGCGGAGGAGGCGGAGGAGGCGGAGGAGGTGGAGGAGGTGGTAGGAGGTGGTAGGAGGCGGAGGAGGCGGAGGAGGCGGAGGAGGCGGTGGAGGTGGAGGAGGTGGTAGGAGGTGGAGGAGGTGGAGGAGGTGGTAGGAGGTGGTAGGAGGTGGAGGAGGTGGAGGAGGCGGAGGAGGTGGAGGAGGCGGAGGAGGTGGTAGGAGGCGGAGGAGGCGGAGGAGGCGGAGGAGGTGGTAGAAGGTGGAGGAGGTGGAAGGAGGTGGAGGAGGCGGAGGAGGTGGTAGGAGGCGGAGGAGGCGGAGGAGGTGGAGGAGGCGGAGGAGGTGGTAGGAGGCGGAGGAGGTGGAGGAGGCGGAGGAGGTGGTAGGAGGTGGAGGAGGTGGAGGAGGCGGAGGAGGTGGAGGAGGTGGAGGAGGTGGTAGGAGGCGGAGGAGGCGGAGGAGGCGGAGGAGGTGGTAGAAGGTGGAGGAGGTGGAGGAGGTGGAGGAGGTGGTAGGAGGCGGAGGAGGTGGAGGAGGTGGAGGAGGCGGTAGGAGGTGGAGGAGGCGGAGGAGGTGGAGGAGGCGGAGGAGGTGGTAGGAGGCGGAGGAGGCGGAGGAGGCGGAGGAGGTGGTAGAAGGTGGAGGAGGCGGAGGAGGTGGAGGAGGCGGAGGAGGTGGAGGAGGCGGAGGAGGCGGAGGAGGCGGAGGAGGTGGTAGAAGGTGGAGGAGGTGGAGGAGGTGGAGGAGGTGGAGGAGGTGGTAGGAGGCGGAGGAGGCGGAGGAGGCGGAGGAGGTGGTAGAAGGTGGAGGAGGTGGAGGAGGTGGAGGAGGCGGAGGAGGTGGTAGGAGGCGGAGGAGGTGGAGGAGGTGGTAGAAGGTGGAGGAGGTGGAGGAGGTGGAGGAGGCGGAGGAGGTGGTAGGAGGCGGAGGAGGTGGAGGAGGTGGAGGAGGCGGTAGGAGGCGGTAGGAGGCGGAGGAGGTGGAGGAGGTGGAGGAGGTGGAAGGAGGTGGAGGAGGCGGTAGGAGGCGGAGGAGGTGGTAGAAGGTGGAGGAGGCGGAGGAGGTGGAGGAGGCGGAGGAGGTGGAGGAGGTGGAGGAGGCGGAGGAGGTGGAGGAGGTGGAGGAGGTGGAGGAGGCGGAGGAGGTGGAGGAGGCGGAGGAGGCGGAGGAGGTGGAGGAGGCGGAGGAGGTGGAGGAGGTGGAGGAGGCGGAGGAGGTGGTAGGAGGTGGAGGAGGTGGAGGAGGCGGAGGAGGCTAGGAGGAGGAGGAGGTGGTAGGAGGCGGAGGAGGTGGTAGGAATGTGGAGGAGGCGGAGGAGGTGGAGGAGGTGGAGGAGGTGGAGGAGGTGGTAGGAGGTGGAGGAGGTGGAGGAGGTGGTAGGAGGTGGAGGAGGTGGAGGAGGTGGTAGGAGGTGGTAGGAGGTGGAGGAGGCGGAGGAGGCGGAGGAGGTGGAGGAGGTGGTAGGAGGTGGAGGAGGTGGAGGAGGCGGAGGAGGCGGAGGAGGTGGTAGGAGGTGGAGGAGGTGGAGGAGGCGGAGGAGGTGGAGGAGGCGGAGGAGGCGGTAGGAGGTGGAGGAGGCGGTAGGAGGTGGAGGAGGTGGAGGAGGCGGGTAGGAGGTGGTAGGAGGTGGAGGAGGTGGTAGGAGGTGGAGGAGGTGGAGGAGGTGGAGGAGGTGGTAGGAGGTGGAGGAGGTGGAGGAGGCGGAGGAGGTGGAGGAGGCGGTAGGAGGCGGAGGAGGTGGTAGGAGGTGGTAGGAGGTGGAGGAGGCGGAGGAGGTGGAGGAGGCGGTAGGAGGCGGAGGAGGTGGTAGGAGGTGGAGGAGGTGGAGGAGGTGGAGGAGGCGGTAGGAGGCGGAGGAGGTGGAGGAGGTGGAGGAGGTGGAGGAGGCGGTAGAAGGTGAAGGAGGTGGAGGAGGTGGAGGAGGTGGTAGGAGGTGGAGGAGGCGGAGGAGGCGGAGGAGGTGGTAGGAGGTGGTAGGAGGTGGTAGGAGGTGGAGGAGGCGGAGGAGGCGGTGGAGGTGGAGGAGGTGGTAGGAGGTGGTAGGAGGTGGAGGAGGCGGAGGAGGCGGAGGAGGTGGTAGGAGGTGGTAGGAGGCGGAGGAGGCGGAGGAGGCGGAGGAGGTGGTAGGAGGTGGAGGAGGCGGAGGAGGCGGAGGAGGCGGAGGAGGCGGAGGAGGTGGAGGAGGTGGAGGAGGTGGTAGGAGGTGGTAGGAGGCGGAGGAGGCGGAGGAGGCGGAGGAGGTGGAGGAGGTGGTAGGAGGTGGTAGGAGGCGGAGGAGGCGGAGGAGGCGGTGGAGGTGGAGGAGGTGGTAGGAGGTGGAGGAGGTGGAGGAGGCGGAGGAGGCGGAGGAGGTGGAGGAGGTGGTAGGAGGTGGTAGGAGGTGGTAGGAGGCGGAGGAGGCGGAGGAGGCGGAGGAGGTGGTAGGAGGTGGTAGGAGGCGGAGGAGGCGGAGGAGGCGGAGGAGGCGGTGGAGGTGGAGGAGGTGGTAGGAGGTGGAGGAGGTGGAGGAGGCGGAGGAGGTGGAGGAGGTGGTAGGAGGTGGTAGGAGGTGGAGGAGGTGGAGGAGGCGGAGGAGGTGGAGGAGGCGGAGGAGGTGGTAGGAGGCGGAGGAGGCGGAGGAGGCGGAGGAGGTGGTAGAAGGTGGAGGAGGTGGAAGGAGGTGGAGGAGGCGGAGGAGGTGGTAGGAGGCGGAGGAGGCGGAGGAGGTGGAGGAGGTGGAGGAGGTGGAGGAGGTGGTAGGAGGCGGAGGAGGTGGAGGAGGCGGAGGAGGTGGTAGGAGGTGGAGGAGGTGGAGGAGGCGGAGGAGGTGGAGGAGGTGGAGGAGGTGGTAGGAGGCGGAGGAGGCGGAGGAGGTGGAGGAGGTGGTAGGAGGCGGAGGAGGTGGAGGAGGTGGAGGAGGCGGTAGGAAGTGGAGGAGGCGGAGGAGGTGGTAGGAGGTGGAGGAGGTGGAGGAGGTGGAGGAGGCGGAGGAGGTGGTAGGAGGCGGAGGAGGCGGAGGAGGCGGAGGAGGTGGTAGAAGGTGGAGGAGGCGGAGGAGGTGGAGGAGGCGGAGGAGGTGGAGGAGGCGGAGGAGGTGGTAGAAGGTGGAGGAGGTGGAGGAGGTGGAGGAGGTGGAGGAGGTGGTAGAAGGTGGAGGAGGTGGAGGAGGTGGAGGAGGCGGAGGAGGTGGTAGGAGGCGGAGGAGGTGGAGGAGGTGGTAGAAGGTGGAGGAGGTGGAGGAGGTGGAGGAGGCGGAGGAGGTGGTAGGAGGCGGAGGAGGTGGAGGAGGTGGAGGAGGTGGAGGAGGTGGAGGAGGTGGAGGAGGCGGTAGGAGGCGGAGGAGGTGGAGGAGGCGGTAGGAGGCGGAGGAGGTGGTAGGAGGCGGAGGAGGTGGTAGGAGGTGGTAGGAGGTGGAGGAGGTGGAGGAGGCGGTAGGAGGTGGAGGAGGTGGAGGAGGCGGTAGGAGGCGGAGGAGGTGGTAGGAGGTGGAGGAGGTGGAGGAGGTGGAGGAGGCGGTAGGAGGCGGAGGAGGTGGAGGAGGTGGAGGAGGTGGAGGAGGCGGTAGAAGGTGGAGGAGGTGGAGGAGGTGGAGGAGGTGGTAGGAGGCGGAGGAGGCGGAGGAGGCGGAGGAGGTGGTAGGAGGTGGAGGAGGTGGAGGAGGTGGAGGAGGTGGTAGGAGGTGGTAGGAGGCGGAGGAGGCGGAGGAGGCGGAGGAGGTGGAGGAGGTGGTAGGAGGTGGTAGGAGGCGGAGGAGGCGGAGGAGGCGGAGGAGGTGGAGGAGGTGGTAGGAGGTGGTAGGAGGCGGAGGAGGCGGAGGAGGCGGAGGAGGCGGTGGAGGTGGAGGAGGTGGTAGGAGGTGGAGGAGGTGGAGGAGGCGGAGGAGGCGGAGGAGGTGGAGGAGGTGGTAGGAGGTGGTAGAAGGTGGAGGAGGTGGAGGAGGTGGAGGAGGTGGTAGGAGGTGGAGGAGGTGGAGGAGGTGGAGGAGGTGGTAGGAGGTGGTAGGAGGCGGAGGAGGCGGAGGAGGCGGAGGAGGTGGAGGAGGTGGTAGGAGGTGGTAGGAGGCGGAGGAGGCGGAGGAGGCGGAGGAGGCGGTGGAGGTGGAGGAGGTGGTAGGAGGTGGAGGAGGTGGAGGAGGCGGAGGAGGCGGAGGAGGTGGAGGAGGTGGTAGGAGGTGGTAGGAGGTGGTAGGAGGCGGAGGAGGCGGAGGAGGCGGAGGAGGTGGTAGGAGGTGGTAGGAGGCGGAGGAGGCGGAGGAGGCGGAGGAGGTGGAGGAGGTGGTAGGAGGTGGTAGGAGGCGGAGGAGGCGGAGGAGGCGGAGGAGGCGGTGGAGGTGGAGGAGGTGGTAGGAGGTGGAGGAGGTGGAGGAGGTGGTAGGAGGTGGTAGGAGGTGGAGGAGGTGGAGGAGGCGGAGGAGGTGGAGGAGGCGGAGGAGGTGGTAGGAGGCGGAGGAGGCGGAGGAGGCGGAGGAGGTGGTAGAAGGTGGAGGAGGTGGAAGGAGGTGGAGGAGGCGGAGGAGGTGGTAGGAGGCGGAGGAGGCGGAGGAGGTGGAGGAGGCGGAGGAGGTGGTAGGAGGCGGAGGAGGTGGAGGAGGCGGAGGAGGTGGTAGGAGGTGGAGGAGGTGGAGGAGGCGGAGGAGGTGGAGGAGGTGGAGGAGGTGGTAGGAGGCGGAGGAGGCGGAGGAGGCGGAGGAGGTGGTAGAAGGTGGAGGAGGTGGAGGAGGTGGAGGAGGTGGTAGGAGGCGGAGGAGGTGGAGGAGGTGGAGGAGGCGGTAGGAGGTGGAGGAGGCGGAGGAGGTGGAGGAGGCGGAGGAGGTGGTAGGAGGCGGAGGAGGCGGAGGAGGCGGAGGAGGTGGTAGAAGGTGGAGGAGGCGGAGGAGGTGGAGGAGGCGGAGGAGGTGGAGGAGGCGGAGGAGGCGGAGGAGGCGGAGGAGGTGGTAGAAGGTGGAGGAGGTGGAGGAGGTGGAGGAGGTGGAGGAGGTGGTAGGAGGCGGAGGAGGCGGAGGAGGCGGAGGAGGTGGTAGAAGGTGGAGGAGGTGGAGGAGGTGGAGGAGGCGGAGGAGGTGGTAGGAGGCGGAGGAGGTGGAGGAGGTGGTAGAAGGTGGAGGAGGTGGAGGAGGTGGAGGAGGCGGAGGAGGTGGTAGGAGGCGGAGGAGGTGGAGGAGGTGGAGGAGGCGGTAGGAGGCGGTAGGAGGCGGAGGAGGTGGAGGAGGTGGAGGAGGTGGAAGGAGGTGGAGGAGGCGGTAGGAGGCGGAGGAGGTGGTAGAAGGTGGAGGAGGCGGAGGAGGTGGAGGAGGCGGAGGAGGTGGAGGAGGTGGAGGAGGCGGAGGAGGTGGAGGAGGTGGAGGAGGTGGAGGAGGTGGAGGAGGCGGAGGAGGCGGAGGAGGTGGAGGAGGCGGAGGAGGTGGAGGAGGTGGAGGAGGCGGAGGAGGTGGTAGGAGGTGGAGGAGGTGGAGGAGGCGGAGGAGGCGGTAGGAGGAGGAGGAGGTGGTAGGAGGCGGAGGAGGTGGTAGGAATGTGGAGGAGGCGGAGGAGGTGGAGGAGGTGGAGGAGGTGGAGGAGGTGGTAGGAGGTGGAGGAGGTGGAGGAGGTGGTAGGAGGTGGAGGAGGTGGAGGAGGTGGTAGGAGGTGGTAGGAGGTGGAGGAGGCGGAGGAGGCGGAGGAGGTGGAGGAGGTGGTAGGAGGTGGAGGAGGTGGAGGAGGCGGAGGAGGCGGAGGAGGTGGTAGGAGGTGGAGGAGGCGGAGGAGGTGGAGGAGGCGGAGGAGGCGGTAGGAGGCGGAGGAGGTGGAGGAGGTGGAGGAGGTGGAGGAGGTGGTAGGAGGCGGAGGAGGTGGAGGAGGTGGAGGAGGTGGTAGGAGGTGGAGGAGGCGGAGGAGGTGGAGGAGGTGGTAGGAGGTGGAGGAGGTGGTAGGAGGTGGAGGAGGCGGTAGGAGGTGGTAGGAGGCGGAGGAGGTGGAGGAGGTGGAGGAGGTGGAGGAGGCGGAGGAGGTGGAGGAGGTGGTAGGAGGTCGAGGAGGCGGTAGGAGGCGGAGGAGGTGGTAGGAGGCGGAGGAGGCGGAGGAGGCGGAGGAGGCGGAGGAGGTGGAGGAGGCGGAGGAGGTGGAGGAGGTGGTAGGAGGTGGAGGAGGCGGTAGGAGGCGGAGGAGGTGGTAGGAGGCGGAGGAGGTGGTAGGAGGTGGAGGAGGTGGAGGAGGCGGAGGAGGCGGAGGAGGTGGCAGGAGGCGGAGGAGGTGGTAGAAGGTGGAGGAGGTGGAAGGAGGTGGAGGAGGCGGAGGAGGTGGTAGAAGGTGGAGGAGGCGGAGGAGGTGGAGGAGGCGGAGGAGGCGGAGGAGGTGGTAGAAGGTGGAGGAGGTGGAGGAGGTGGAGGAGGTGGAGGAGGTGGAGGAGGCGGTAGGAGGTGGAGGAGGCGGTAGGAGGTGGTAGGAGGTGGAGGAGGTGGTAGGAGGTGGAGGAGGTGGAGGAGGTGGAGGAGGTGGTAGGAGGTGGAGGAGGTGGAGGAGGCGGAGGAGGTGGAGGAGGCGGTAGGAGGCGGAGGAGGTGGTAGGAGGTGGTAGGAGGTGGAGGAGGCGGAGGAGGTGGAGGAGGCGGTAGGAGGCGGAGGAGGTGGTAGGAGGTGGAGGAGGTGGAGGAGGTGGAGGAGGCGGGTAGGAGGCGGAGGAGGTGGAGGAGGTGGAGGAGGTGGAGGAGGCGGTAGAAGGTGGAGGAGGTGGAGGAGGTGGAGGAGGTGGAGGAGGTGGAGGAGGTGGTAGGAGGTGGAGGAGGTGGAGGAGGTGGAGGAGGTGGTAGGAGGTGGTAGGAGGCGGAGGAGGCGGAGGAGGCGGAGGAGGTGGAGGAGGTGGTAGGAGGTGGTAGGAGGCGGAGGAGGCGGAGGAGGTGGAGGAGGTGGTAGGAGGTGGTAGGAGGCGGAGGAGGCGGAGGAGGCGGAGGAGGCGGTGGAGGTGGAGGAGGTGGTAGGAGGTGGAGGAGGTGGAGGAGGCGGAGGAGGCGGAGGAGGTGGAGGAGGTGGTAGGAGGTGGTAGGAGGTGGTAGGAGGCGGAGGAGGCGGAGGAGGCGGAGGAGGTGGTAGGAGGTGGTAGGAGGCGGAGGAGGCGGAGGAGGCGGAGGAGGTGGAGGAGGTGGTAGGAGGTAGTAGGAGGCGGAGGAGGCGGAGGAGGCGGAGGAGGCGGTGGAGGTGGAGGAGGTGGTAGGAGGTGGAGGAGGTGGAGGAGGTGGTAGGAGGTGGTAGGAGGTGGAGGAGGTGGAGGAGGCGGAGGAGGTGGTAGGAGGCGGAGGAGGCGGAGGAGGTGGAGGAGGCGAGGAGGTGGAGGAGGTGGAGGAGGTGGAGGAGGTGGTAGGAGGCGGAGGAGGTGGAGGAGGCGGAGGAGGTGGTAGGAGGTGGAGGAGGTGGAGGAGGCGGAGGAGGTGGAGGAGGTGGAGGAGGTGGTAGGAGGCGGAGGAGGCGGAGGAGGCCGGTGGAGGTGGAGGAGGTGGTAGGAGGTGGTAGGAGGCGGAGGAGGCGGAGGAGGCGGAGGAGGTGGAGGAGGTGGTAGGAGGTAGTAGGAGGCGGAGGAGGCGGAGGAGGCGGAGGAGGCGGTGGAGGTGGAGGAGGTGGTAGGAGGCGGAGGAGGCGGAGGAGGTGGTAGAAGGTGGAGGAGGTGGAAGGAGGTGGAGGAGGCGGAGGAGGTGGTAGGAGGCGGAGGAGGCGGAGGAGGTGGAGGAGGCGGAGGAGGTGGAGGAGGTGGAGGAGGTGGAGGAGGTGGTAGGAGGCGGAGGAGGTGGAGGAGGCGGAGGAGGTGGTAGGAGGTGGAGGAGGTGGAGGAGGCGGAGGAGGTGGAGGAGGTGGAGGAGGTGGTAGGAGGCGGAGGAGGCGGAGGAGGCGGAGGAGGTGGTAGAAGGTGGAGGAGGTGGAGGAGGTGGAGGAGGTGGTAGGAGGCGGAGGAGGTGGAGGAGGTGGAGGAGGCGGTAGGAGGTGGAGGAGGCGGAGGAGGTGGTAGGAGGTGGAGGAGGTGGAGGAGGTGGAGGAGGCGGAGGAGGTGGTAGGAGGCGGAGGAGGCGGAGGAGGCGGAGGAGGTGGTAGAAGGTGGAGGAGGTGGAGGAGGTGGAGGAGGTGGAGGAGGTGGTAGGAGGCGGAGGAGGCGGAGGAGGCGGAGGAGGTGGTAGAAGGTGGAGGAGGTGGAGGAGGTGGAGGAGGCGGAGGAGGTGGTAGGAGGCGGAGGAGGTGGAGGAGGTGGAGGAGGTGGAGGAGGCGGAGGAGGTGGTAGGAGGCGGAGGAGGTGGAGGAGGTGGAGGAGGCGGTAGGAGGCGGTAGGAGGCGGAGGAGGTGGAGGAGGTGGAGGAGGTGGAAGGAGGTGGAGGAGGCGGTAGGAGGCGGAGGAGGTGGTAGAAGGTGGAGGAGGCGGAGGAGGTGGAGGAGGCGGAGGAGGCGGAGGAGGTGGAGGAGGCGGAGGAGGTGGAGGAGGTGGAGGAGGTGGAGGAGGCGGAGGAGGTGGAGGAGGCGGAGGAGGCGGAGGAGGTGGAGGAGGCGGAGGAGGTGGAGGAGGTGGAGGAGGCGGAGGAGGTGGTAGGAGGTGGAGGAGGTGGAGGAGGCGGAGGAGGCGGTAGGAGGAGGAGGAGGTGGTAGGAGGCGGAGGAGGTGGTAGGAATGTGGAGGAGGCGGAGGAGGTGGAGGAGGCGGAGGAGGCGGAGGAGGTGGAGGAGGCGGAGGAGGCGGAGGAGGCGGAGGAGGCGGTAGGAGGTGGAGGAGGTGGAGGAGGTGGTAGGAGGTGGTAGGAGGTGGAGGAGGCGGAGGAGGTGGAGGAGGTGGTAGGAGGTGGAGGAGGTGGAGGAGGCGGAGGAGGCGGAGGAGGTGGTAGGAGGTGGAGGAGGCGGAGGAGGTGGAGGAGGCGGAGGAGGCGGTAGGAGGTGGAGGAGGTGGAGGAGGTGGTAGGAGGCGGAGGAGGTGGAGGAGGTGGAGGAGGTGGTAGGAGGTGGAGGAGGCGGAGGAGGTGGAGGAGGTGGTAGGAGGTGGAGGAGGCGGAGGAGGTGGAGGAGGTGGTAGGAGGTGGAGGAGGCGGTAGGAGGTGGTAGGAGGCGGAGGAGGTGGAGGAGGTGGAGGAGGTGGAGGAGGTGGAGGAGGCGGAGGAGGTGGAGGAGGTGGTAGGAGGTGGAGGAGGCGGTAGGAGGCGGAGGAGGTGGTAGGAGGCGGAGGAGGCGGAGGAGGCGGAGGAGGC